>NW_005356944.1:5129453-5148820 GCF_000412655.1 Myotis brandtii
GGGCATGTGCCCTGACCGGGAATCTAACCGAGACCTCCTGGTTCATAGGTCGACGCTCAACCATTGAGCCACGCCAGCTGGGCCTCCCCTTATTCTTTAGAATAGAACCCCATTTTTACTTGGTGTGATAAAAGGTAAGCCTAAAAAAAGTCACTTCCAATCTTTGCTTGCAATTAACTGAGGCCAAGAGAACACATGTCAGCCAGTGAGATACAACTAGACATGAAAGTGGAATCTCTGGGAAGGCTGCGTGGAGGAAATTGACTCAGCCAGGAAGTGCTCTATTTTGCCCTCCTCCTCTTGCCCTTCCTACTGTCTGGTAGAATGCCTAGTGGTCCAGTACCAACCTGAACCATAAAAATGGAAGCCACATTCTAAGGTGGTAGAGCAGGATACAAGGAGCCTGGATCTCTATGACCCCAGTCAGAGGCCTGTTAATGTCCAGACCTCCTTAATGTGACAAGCTACAACTGTCTATCTTATTTAAACCATTGTTATTTGGGGACTTTCCATTGTATATACAGATGAAACTAGTTCTAATGAAATTTTTGCACATATGCATGATTATTGCATATGACATTTCAAATTTTTACCTTGTATTATAGATATTTGTGTTCCTATCTCGTATCTCCTACTAATCTGTAAGTTTCTTGAAATGAAGGTGTTTTTTCCCCCTGTTTTATCTTTTTATCTCACATAACACCTATCCTAGTGCCTGGCACAAAAATAGAGATTTAAAAACTTTTTTTTTTCTGAAAAAAAAAATGAACATATATATGACTATGGAAATGTATGTAACCTTGAACAATTGCTTTTGGTTCATCAAGACTTAGCTTTTTTTAATTTCAAAAGGAGGTATCAATGCCTATTATAGGGGCTTTTGAGAAAACCCATGGAAAGATCTATGAAAACAATATAATGTAAGAGTTTATCGCTAAGGGGGGGTGGGGGCAGGATTGCAGGCCTGGAGTTCAGAACATGCTGATCTTCACACAGAATAGCAGGATCGTCGTGTGGCTGGAGGAGAGTGATGGAGTGAAGAGGGGCAGGCATGAAGTTGGAAGGAGCCTTACAGGCCATGATGAAGGCTTCTAAATGTAATATGTACCTTTGATGGCACAAACCTCATGAGTTTTTATGAAAGGATTGCGTGACAGTGCTCAGCACAGCACCTGCCACACGATAAGCGTTTAATACATGGTCATTGTCATTATTGACAGGGTGGCATAGTTAGAAAAGAATAGGACCAGGAGTCAGAAAAATAGGGCTCCACTAAGTAGGGAGCTATTCGTAGTCAAAGGGTTGGCCTCTTTATTGCCTACAAAGTTCAAAAGAAAAGAACTCCCAGATTCTAAGGGTCTGTAGAAGGAGTGGTAGAGAACTATACTCTTCAATATAGTGGTCCCTAGCCACATGTAGCTGCTGAGCACTTGAAATGTAGCTGGTCTGTAGAAGGAGTGGTAGAGAACTATACTCTTCAATATAGTGGTCACTAGCCACATGTAGCTGCTGAGCACTTGAAATGTAGCTACTCTCAATTGATAAATGCTAAGGCATAAAATACACACCAGGTTTTGAAGACTTAGCATGAAAAAAAAAGTAAAGTGTCTCATTAATCATTTTCATGATTAACATGAAAAGATTGTGATTCTTTGCCGAAATGATTATATTTTAAATATATTGGATCAAATAAATATATTACTAAAAATAACCTAGGCAGTTTCTTTGACTTTTTTTATGTGGCTACTAGGAATTTTAAAATTACAGATGGCTGGAATTCTATTTCCTTCGGACAGCACGGCGCGTAGAGCATTGCATTACTCTTCCAGGACAGAGGTGGCGCTGTCCGGCCTCAAGCACAATCTGGGCGTTCAAGTTCCCCAAATGGTTACTTGGTGGAAATATGGGCGTGTCTTCTCCCAAGACAGCACAAGCATCAGAACCATTAAGCAAATTTTGTTTTCTGCCTGGATACAAGCACAGGTGCATCCACAGCTTAAAGTCCTTGAAAGCAACTCCTTTTTCTCCAAAGAACTGTACGGCGATAAACTAGCGTCAGAGGACGGGAGGCCCCGCCCTTCCCTAACATCCCAATATGTCTTCCAGAGTCCTGGAGGGTTAATGGAATAGAATTTTCCAAAATCACCTGAAATCGGCCGGGGAAATGGTAAAATGTTTATTCTGGGACAGAGTAAAAATTGCACATTTTCTATTGTGATAGGAAATAAGAACAAAGCTCCAAACAGCTGGTCCCTCACACCGCCATTTTAGTTGCAGTCTGCCTGTGCTTTTGGCTGTGTTACAAAACAAAATAAATCTCTTTGCAATCCCTCCCATTGGCTCCAAAGATGTATTTTCACAAGCACCAGAGCAGACCCTTCGGGCATTTCTTTCCATGAATGCTCATCTCCACTGAAAACCTCTTTTCTTTTTTTTCTCATCACATCCTTTTACAAAATGATGAAATGAAATGATATGATGCTGGTGCTGGTGCTGGTTATGTCAGATGGGGATGGGGAAGAGGCGAATGTGGGTGGTGGTCCTAACAGAAATCCCCCTCCCAAGCTCAATATCTCCCCAGGCTCTCCATTATCCTCCCCAAATCACTCACCTTGCTTGGCTTCTTCTTTTACCCAACACATCCGATTTCCCATGTTCTACCTGGAAACTACATTCTCTCGCATTGTTATTCGTTAGCACTTCACATAGCTTGCAGGGCCTTTGACTAGCACCACACTTCCCTGAACCCCTACCCCTATACCTAGCTCAGGATGACTTCACATAACACTCAATAAATATTTGTTGAATGATTGGATTAAGTTGAATCTGATATTTGCCAACTCTGATAAAACTAAGGAAATCAATGTCAGCTTTTCCTGCTGGATGGAGAAACAGGACAGCTATATAAAATGATCTGAAGGAAAAATTGCATCCAACACTTTACTTTCAGGTCTCTGAAGGAGGCTGTTATAACAATGGACTATAAATATAGGAGGAACGCTATATCTGCAAAGAAGCAATTCTAGCAGTGGTCTGAGGGAGCCAAGAAAATCCAGCTTCTTTTCCCCCAGTATATACACAGGTGCGCTGAGCGGAATGAAATCCACTTAACTTGATTTTATGGACAGTGATTCATGCAAACTCAGTTCCAAACTGCTCAGTACAGCTCAGTTAAATAAATTACACCAAGAGTAAGCCAGCCAGCAATAAAGGCAAAAGACAGAAAATAAACTTGAGGTTGAGGATTGAAATTTTAGGAGTGCCTGCTGTGCCAGAATCATCTTGCTTCTGGAGGTTCTGAAGGGATCTTAGTGATATTCAAGGTCAAGGCTCTCATATGACTGATGGGGAAATTGAGGCTGACCAGGGAGGATTGACTATGTGACCAAAGTCACTTACAGAGTAACTGGCAGAATCAGGGCTCCTGGGGCCCAAGTCGGAGTGTTTTTTCATCTTATCAGGCTCCTGAATGTCTTGTGCTGAGTCACAACTATGAGACTCGAATATTGGTTGAATTAAAGAATGATTGAATCTGCTAGGCTAGGGTTAGCCAGAGTCAGCCTGAGGGGTCGAGTGAAGAAAGATCTAAGAAGATCACACCCTAGAATGACTCGTGTGTTTAAGCAGGACTTCCGAGACCCTCAGTTTTCCAGTCTTACCTGGGAGAGATATAGTGAAGAAAGATCTAAGAAGATCACACCCTAGAATGCAGGCCTTCCTAGACCCTCAGTTTTCCAGTCTTACCTGGGAGAGATATAACCAGCCCCATACTTAGGCCTCCTCGCTGTTATGTGTGACAGGCATGCCACAGTGCGGCAGGCTCTCCCTTAGTAGCATTCCATGAAGACCTTCAGGGTTAAGACATCACTGCCCAGGTATTCTGTGAGATAGCATTGCATCCTTATAATAAACTAGGGGCCCAGTGCATGAATTTGTGCACCTTGAAAGCAACTGAGGGCCACAAGGCTGTGGTGGGCACATGGGCAGGTCTCAGCCACCCTTCACACCCCCGCTCGGCCTCTCCCACCACGGCCCCTGGTCCCCCCTCTGCTGGCAGCCCCGCTCCCACCACTGCCACTCCCATGCACTGACCGTGCTAAGCAATTGGGACCAGCACCGGGCGTGTCTTATTCTAAGACACGAGTGCGAGCAGGGCCAGTGCCGGCAGTGGGTACGAGCGGCTCCAGGCGCTGACAGTGGGTGCAAGCGCCGGCAGGACCACTGCATGCAAGAGCAAAGAATTTTCAGTAACCACCAGAAGCTCGCCCCCATGACAGTGACCAGTGCCCTGCCTTGGTCTGGCACCCCTGCTCAACTGCTCCATCATCCCACCATGGCCGATGCCCGCCATGTTCCGTGTACACCCCCTGGTGGTCAGAACACGTCATAGCGACCGGTTGTTCAGTTGTTTGGTTGTGCTTTCGTTTGGTCTATTTGCATATTAGCCTTTTATTAAATAGGATTATCCATGTCTTTTTTTTTTTCTAAGTTAGCATCAATTATCTTTTGTTCCTTGTAACCAAAAACTGCTTATACAATGTAAAGAATATTAGTAACAGGAACAATGGATACATAAATTTAAGGTATGGCGGTCTTAAAATATGGCCACAAATTCTTTGACAATTGTCCCATCAAGAAATGAGGTTTATGTCCCCACTTCTTGAACCTGGGCAGGATTGTGACTGTTTTAATCAATAGGGAGTGAAAGATGAGAGATGTGAAGGTAAACAAGAGTTCCAATGGTAAATCATAAAAGGCCATGCAATTTTCATCCCATTATGAGCCACCACATAAAAAGTCTGATTGCTATGAAGCCATCACACCGTGGACAGGCCGCATGTTGATGTCGACAGTCAGAGCCGAGCCCAACCCTGCACAGGCACCGGCCATATGTGAACCAAGAAGCTTCCAGAGGACTCCAACCCTTGCCATTCAAGTCTTCCCATTTGAAGGCCCAGATAGGCAGGAGCAATGCCAAGCCATCTCCCCATGCCTTCTCTAAGTTCCTGACCTGCAGAATACATGAAGAAAAAAAAAACTGGTGGTTTTTTATGTCATTACATTTGGGGTAGTTTGTTACATGGCAATATATAACTGGATCAGAAGTGTGTAAAGGAATAAGAAAAAAAGCCAAGGGCATGGAGCATCTTTTAGCTGCTGTGTACAGAGTGGGACCATGGAATGCTGGTATCAGTCTGAACATCCTGGAGGTTGGGGCCTTTAGGGAAGGGACAGGTGTTGGCAAAGGAGGTCCATGTCAGAGAAGCATTGCCTCCTTTGGTCGAGGCCGGTGCCAGCTCAGGGAGGAGGTCCTCCTGTAAGGTGAGGAGACTGACATAGGGAATATCCACCTGGCCCTTTGAATGTGTTTCAGAGCTTGTAGTTTACTTTCTCAGCCATGTGTCACTGTGGAAGCACCAGGAAGGCATTGTAGCCTTTCAAATGCTCCAATCTGTGGAACCTGGACTCTGGGTTGCAAGGGACAGAAATCCAATTCAACTAGTATAACTAGCACATGAACAATATGACATATAACTGATGATCAGAAATGCAACTCAACTTCTCTCAGTCCCTTTAAACTTTATACAGTAGAGAGTGATGGCATCACGCTGTCCCAGAGTGGTCCAGTGGTGCAAGGCTGCTGTTGGAATGAAAATGTGTGCCGTCCTGACATCTTCCCACATACGCCTCCTGGAGCACAGTTTTCACATGCCTCGGTGAGTAGATACCTTTCTTAGGTGGCAGCTCGACATTTTGCTGTGCTAAGGCCAAGTTGTGCCTGAGGATATCCAGCATTTCCTGACTTACTAGCTAGTAATCCATCCATTCAACATAGCCCCATGGCATGTACTATCTATCACCACAATCACGGTGCAAAACAAATCACAAAATTTCAGTGACACGCAGCAATCAACATTCTGTTGGTGAGTTTATGGGTCAGCTGGGTGATTTCACTGGGCTTAGTAAAGATTAGTCATGCACCTACACTCAACAGTAGGTTGGCTCAGGAGGCTTGGCTGATCTTGGCTGGGCTGACCTCTCTCACATATCTACAGCCTTGACCTGGCTTTGCTACCCATGTCTCAAGCTCCTTCAAGCTAGAAAGACTTGTTCCTATGGTGAAGGGCAGGCAGAGAAATAAGAGGAAGAGCAAAACCAAGTAAGGACTCTTGCGGCCTAGGCTTGGATAGCATATCATCACATCTATCATCTTCTATTGGCCAAGGCAAGACACAAGATCAGCTCATGTCCAAGGGGTTAGAGAAACATCTTCACATCTCACGGGGAGGAGCCGCAAAGGCAAATTGCAAAAGTCATGTCTTTAGTGATTCCTCAGGGGATAAGACAGGGTCCTTCTGAGAGCGGCCTGAACTCCCCAGGAGCCTTGGGATGATGCATACACAACAGACACAGCTCGGCTCCTGATGGGAGAGCCCAATGGGGCAGCAAACTCAGACCAGCAGAAACCACAGTGCAGGAATTTCTGCGAGGAGCCCAGAGTGGGAGACCCACCTCCTGGACATGGGTGACTTGTGGGAGCCCTTCTGCCTGCGTTTGAAGATAGGAAAAGCATTTACACCGAACAAAGGCCCTCCCAGCCCTCGCTGAAGGAGCTGTTTGTTTCCAAAGGCCTGATGGAACAACCAACCGTAAGCTGGGGAGAGGAAATTACACAATGGATGTTGAAATGTGGGCTTGTTGAAAAGTTGTCACTCGAGTAATGAATGCCCTGTTTCCTGTTTTTGTGCCTAAAGTTAAATGCTGGGCATAATTAGCTAGTTAAAAAAAAAAAAAAAGCAAGCTTGGCAGGAGAACAAAAATAGCACATTTTGGGAGCTCAGGCCAATTAAAATTGTTTATGCAGCCATTTAGCAATATTTTTCTCCAAACTATTATGACCAGGAAATATGTAGCATGCGACTGTAAGGCAAGTTCCTCCGCAGAAAAATGGCCCACACGCTGGTCCTTTAAACAGCCTGTGGTTCCCAGGGGATTTTATAATAAGAATGAACACTTCCATCCTCCTGAACTCCCTGGGCCTCCTCGGGATCTTGAGAACAGCATCACTCACGCTGTGTAGCAGGCAGCTGTCACGAGGCACTGCAACCTGCTAATGTTAAGATGAGACAAGCTCCCCTACGTGTTAGAGGCTGCCTGGTGTGGTCATTTAAATCATCTGGCTGATGCCGTCATCAGACTGAGTCCGCGAATTGTTTTGGTCAGTAACTGGAATCTGTCAGTCTACCTGTTGTCGGGATTCATTGCTCCAACTCTGCAAAAACTGCCCTTGGTGAAGATGGTCAGGATTCCTCCTCTTCGCGCTCCCTCCAGCACCAGTGTCCCTGGTGATCTTCCAACTCTAGTCTTCAGGTTACATCTTCCTTCCCCTCTCCAGCCTCCCTGTCAAAGCCGGCTTTCGGATCCTTCATTTACAGGAAGGTGTAATGGATGGATAGCAACAGCTTTAAATGGGAGGGATCACAGCTTCTCACCGAGAGATGACATGACGCGCGGAGTGTGGAATTGCAGGCCTTCTCCAACAGAGTTAAGGGATGGGGCGAGCAGTTTGAAGACAGGGAGCCTTCCCAGTGTCCTTAAAATCTCACCCAAGAGAAACAGCCTATTTTACTTCACTTACGGGGTTAACCTACTTGGCTGAACCCCTCTGTTGGCTGACGGGAGAGAGAAGATCTTTGGGGACCTTCATTCAACTTGTAGGAATTGCCCCAGAAGCTCCAGCGAAGTTTGTCTTAGTCTGGCCGCCTCCTCTGCCAGAGTTCTGGATGATGGGTCAGGGGCATTCTCCCAGCCCTCAGGCGTCCAGGTGCAGCACTCACCTGGGAGGCTGTTAAAAGCCTTTAGTCATCAATGGCCCTGGGTTGGACAGGGCCATTCAAACAGCAAAAGAGCCACCTTTGTCCTTCCTGTTAACACTCACTCATTCATTTGTTCATTCGTTCATATGTAGGTAATACTTACAAATACTATGACCCCAAAATAATACGTTAGCTTGAAATTAACAGCCCTCCTTGGCTGAATTTCAGCTTCCCTGTCTCACCTTTTCTCTGACTAGTCATTTTCCTGTTTGCCAGGATCTCTGCCGCAGAAGCACACCCTGTACTTTTATGCTTTTGTGCTTTGTTGAGACTCCATGCCCTGCACCGTGCTCCTTCATCTCCATGTATCCAAATCTTTCCTATCATAGGACACCAACCTGAACCCTTCGTCTTGCCCATGAAGCCATGTCTGACCACTTCTGGTTACTATGGTCTCCTCTGCCTCTGAACTCCTATAGCGTTTGCTCTCTCAACTTGCATGTGGCCTTCAGTAAGAATCGCCTTTGACATGTCCTCTGTTGGGCATTTTCTATTTGGAGAGAAAGTATAGCCTAGGTCAGCCTCCCTGCCTCCAACCTATGGGAAGTTGAGTCAGGAGGAGACCTCTGGTCAGCAGTTTCTAGGTCAGAACGAAATGAAGTTCCTGGCAATGGACCTATCCCTGAATCCCCACAGAAATTTCCTGTCAACACCCCTGCTCTCTGCCTTTCATTTCCTCTCCTCCAGGCCTCATCTCTGAATCATGAATTCCCCTGTTAGCCCTTCCATTCCCTCTTTCCCCTACATTCAGCAAGCATTGCAGGGCTTCCGATACGAGCACCTTATGAGATGAGTTCCACATCCCCAAAAGTGGCTCCGGGAGACTTTATTCTGGTTCTGTATGTATATATAGTATACATATGCAATTAGACAACCAGTGACCTTTAAAAGTCATCACCCCCCTGTCATTTGTTCATTCATTCATTCAACAACTATTTTCTGAGCGCATGCTGTGTGCCAATACCCCACGCTGGGTCCCAAGGATACAGCCATGAACAGATCTGAGTCCCCACCCTCCATCTTCAAGGAGCTGGCCATCTAGAAGGTGATGTAGGCAAGCAGATAAGCAATTACAATACAAACTCTGTGTGATGGTGCTGGGAGATGTCTAAGGTACCCCAAGCGGATAAAATTCTGTTCTGTTTAACAACCTCTATTGAGAAGCAGAGGTTGGTAGCGCTCTTTTACAGTCCTTTCCAGAGGCTGCAAGTTCTTCCTTGGAGGACCTGATTAACTCAGAGGTTAGTGATTCCTCAGAGATTAAGACAGGGTCGCCCAAGTCTTCCCAAGTCTCCGGTTGTTTCCATTACCTACTAGACTTTTTAAACAATCTTTTAAAAAGAGTGGGTCGGAACACTCAGCAGGATTCTTCATACATGTCAAGATATTAACTAGGTCATGCCTCCAGCATTCCACCAGGTGCTTAAACGTTGCCCAGCGTTCAGATTATGCTACAAAAACAACAATTCAAGCACCATCACTTACTGAACACGTATCCGGTGCCAGGCACTTTTCACGGGCCTGATAGAGAGGTGCGAAGGCTTAAAGGGGTCTGAATTAGACCCTGGATCATTATTAGCACCACCTTGGGGCCCACAGCCCCAGAGGTCTGTCTACCTAGTGACCTTCCTGTATTTTTGCCTCACCCACATCCATCCTCTCCTCTTCTGACAAATTCACTCACCTTCGTTAGACTCAGACCATCGAGGTGCCCCACCCTCCTTTGGCCAAAGGGTAAGCAAGTGACTCAAACTAGACCAAACTGACATTTTTCTCCCTTGAATTTGAATCTGAAGAATCTTGGCTGGTGCTTGTCTAGCCTTACTGCTGAGTTCTGAAATGACTTCCTATCAGGTCCTACTTTGCCTGCATTCACCACAAGTTGATTTCTGTTGCTTGCAACCAAAGGATTGTAACAACAATTGTCGTGAATCACAACCTGGTACAGTCTTATCATTCTTTTCTTCCGAAGAGAGCAAGCTGATGCTGTCTGCAGCTTGCAGACTCTGTAGGAGGAGGAGAGACGCAGGCGCCAGGGCCATGGACCACGGGCCGTTCGAGAAAGGAACTGCCTGACAAACAGCAAACGTGCCAAATGAATGCTTTCAGGGAAACAAGGGTTGCCTGAACACTATTGATCCTCGGTCCACTAATGGTTCAGGTTGTGAGGCTGGGTGTGACAGCTCTGCCTCACTCAGGGCAGTAATATACTGCCAAGTCAGGCCTATTTTCCGGTGTCAGCAGGGAAATGGGAGACTATTAAGGAAGCACCTTATCAGGAGCTGAGCTCAGTGTCACTGGAAAGACGGTGGCAATTAGCCTGATGGAAGCCATGAGGCAGCCCAGCTCCGGTCCAGGTGCAGAAGAAATGAATAGGAAGCCTCCTGACAGGTCAGCTTAGGCCCCAACAGGGAGAGGGCCCTGGGCAACGGCTGATGCTCCCCTTTCTCTGCTTGGGAAGATCCCCACCCCTTCTAGTTGTCTTCCAATCTGCTCTCTACACACGTTTGCTGGCGGGCATTCATCCACTCCCCTGCCCCAAACGCCAAAGCAATAAGGACCCCTCTCATTTGAACGGCGCTCTCACATTGATTCTGTCGGGCAGGCAGTGTGGTTAAGGGCCCAGATTTGGAGACTGGAGTGTCTGGGACAAATCAGTGAATAAGATAGCTACTGTCTTTCCCTCTGTGCTCTGGAGCTAGAGGAAACTATGAGTGCAGGAACTTATTTTGAAGAAACTCATACAAATCTCATCACTTCTCTCCCCTCCAATTCCAAACACATATGATGTAAAGGAAATGGATATCGCCTGAAAGCTGGGAGATCCACTTCCTCCTCTACACGCCTTTACTGTGTGACCCCAGAAAAATCCCTTTGCCTCTCTGAGTTTGGGGTTTTCTCAACCATAACACTCCAAGATGAGGCAATTAGTAGATAACCTCTGAGTTAGTCCAGGTCCTCCAAGAAGCAGATGCCAAGAGGGGGTTGATCATGCAAAGATGTTATGAGGAGAAATGTCTGAGAGCAAAAGTGAGGAAGAAGCTGAGAAGGGCTGGGGGAGCCCACAGACCAAGACGCAAGTCTGACTCTGAGCCAAGAAGAGAGAGGAGGAAGGTTAAGTCGACGCATCTTAGGCTGCCCTAAGTCTCAGGAGAGATCAGCAAGGCCATCTGGGAGGACTTGAGCGAAAGACCGCTGTCGGAGGAGCCCGCAGTCCCCCAGGCCTGCCTTAGCACCTTTGCTGTGCGCTGGCCTCTGGGAGCAGCCGTGGGAAGTGTGGCCTTGGGAGTAAACGCAGCGATGGATGGATGTCGGAGCAAGCCGCTGGGGCCTCCTGTAGTTGGAGGTCTGCAAGGTGCATTCTTTTGGCCACAATAATCTCTAAGCACCCTGTAGGCTCTGATGGCCAATGTTCTAAGAACCCTGGAGATGTGCCAGCAGACCCAGGCCCATGCCAGCCTGAGGGGGTCTGCCGGGCACTGGCAGCGGGCTGACCTGGCTGGCCTCTGTGGCAGCTGTTCTCAGGCACTCCCTGATGGCAAAGCAGGCAGGATGTTTATGTTCATTTGACACATTGGGATCAAATGCTTCCTGACTCCTATTTTTAGCCTCGCTTTGGTCTTCAGAGAAGGGAAGTGGGGGGCTTCAGTTTCCCTGCTGTTGTCTTTGTTTGAAGTGAAGCCAAACAAAAGAGGCCCCATCCTGATCACGTCTGTCCTGCCTTTGCTGGACCCCTTCCACCCCCGGCCCTGGAGCAGCTCTGCGGCCTGGACCCCCTGTGCCCATGTCCGCACGTCCACACATAGGGAGCTGTATGCCTTTGACTTCTGGATGGATCTGGGCTCAGAAAAACCTGGGTTTGAGGCTGTTCCACCACTTCCTGCTGTGTAACCCTGGGCAAATGGCCACCTCGGTGAGCCTTGACATTCTCATCTGTAAAGGGGGATGGTAATACCCCCTCTTAGAGTCCTTGTGAGGATTCATAAGATAATGCACATAGCACAGCTTGACACTTACTAAATACCCACGGTTGCCTCAATATTATCTCCTGGTGAGAGACCCCAGGGTCCTGGAAGTTTCTCCTGTCCACAAGAAGCATGTAGACGAGAACAAGAACACAGAAAGCCACGTGAGATCCGCTGCTGGGCTGTGGGACTGGTTCGGGGAAGTCTGTCACATTCAGGGCCGTCTCATTCATTTCATGACTTTTACAGGATTTCCCTCTCCTGTCTGTATATCTGGTCTCCTGGGCTCACGGGCAATGTCTTTTTTTTTTTTTCAGAGAAGAAGAGAGAAGGAGGGAGAGATAGAAACATCAATGGTGAGAGAGAATCATTGATTGGCTGACTCCTGCATGCCCCCTACTGGGGATTGAGCTTGCAACCCAAGCATATGCCCTGACCTGGAATCGAACCATGACCTCCTGGTTCATAGTTGATGCCCAACCACTGAGCAACACTGGCTGGGCTCACGGGCAATGCCTTATACCCAACTCACAACGATGTGCAGAGATGGTGCTCCTGGCATGATGAGTGTACCTTCCAGACCTGGGTAGAAGGGTGCTGGGCGGGAGTGATGACAGACGAAGCAGGATGGGGCAAGGTCAGCTGATGAAGGGCCTCGTACCCCACACTGAGGAATTGAATTTGATCCTGAAAGCAACGGGGGTGCCCATGATGGGTTTCATGTAGGAGAGTGATGTAATCAGACTTGTCTGATGGCTTCAGAACAATTTACCCAGGTTAGCCTCCTTCCCTGGGGAATGCCTGTCCCCCGGAGAGAAAAATATGGAAAAAAAGGATTGGCATTGCACCTCCCCTTGGAGCACTGCCTGCTCCAACTTTCCCTGACCTGTACGCTCTGCACAAAGGCCCCGCGGCCAGCTGGAGAGGAGCCTTGTTGATTACTCACAATTCCCTTCCCGAGAGGACAGGCGCTGATGTGTTTTCTCTTGATAACACTGGCTCCTTTCGAGCAATAGGACTTCCTGTCGGATCGAAGAGCAATTACTGCACCTCCAAAGAGAAAACGCTTTAAACAAATCTAGTTTTAGCCCTCCATGATAATGGAGATGTTTGCTCACTAATCAACCATTAGCCCTGAGTTTTAGGAAGAGTGGGCACTTCGGATGCCCAGTAACCAAAATATGTTTAGATCTATTTGATAGGAGATTCCAGTGGCCGAAGGGGACCTTTCTTCAGTGAATCTGGGCCCCCATACCTATTCCAGCCTGGACCTGGGACTGCTGGCTTGCCTGCTCCCCACTCTCCAGTATCTGGAGCCAGGGGTCAGGGGCTGATGAAGAGCAATGCCAAGGTGGGGTCACCTCAGGCCAAGTCCAAGCTGCTCAGATCAAACTGGGTGCCCCGGTCTGTTTATTTTGGGGGTCATGCAGAAATCTACTTGAAGATAAATTATCACCTATCAGCCAGCAGTAAAAACTACCTTTTCCACCCCAGCTGGTTTTGCTCAGTGGATAGAGCGTCAGCCTGTGGATGGAAGGGTCCTGGGTTCGATTCTAGTCAAGGGCATATGCCGGGATGTCGGGCTCGATCCCCAGTAGGGGGTGCGTGGGAGGCAGCCGATCAATGGTTCTCTCTCATCACTGATGTTTCTATCTCTCTCTCCCTCTCCCTTCCTCTCTGAAATAAATAAAAATATCTATAATAATAAAAGTGTGATATGCTAATTAGACTGAAAGTCCTTCCAGACAACCTTCCGGATGAAGCTGGGGCTGCAAGAGAAGCCTGGGTCCCGGGTACCAGAGGGAAGCCGGTGCTGGTAGCTGAAGGAAGGAAGGCCTACTCTTGCACAAATTTTATGCATCAGGCCTCTAGTATATATATATATTTAAAAAAAAAACAAAACTTCCTTTCCCCCCCAACTTGGGAGAATTTGAAAACTAAGCCCCAGCTGGTTTGGCTCAGTGGATAGAGCATAGGCCTGCAGATTGAACAGTCCCGGATTCAATTCCAGTCAAGGGTACATGCCTGGGTTGCGGGCTCAATCCCCAGTAGGGCGCATGCAGGAAATAACTGATCAATGATTCTTTCTCATCATTGATGTTTCTGTCTCTTTTTCCCTCTCCCTGCCTCTCTGAAAACAATAAAAATATATTTTTAAAAAATTTTGAAAACTGAGAATTCCACCCGTAAGTGAACATTCATACCAGAGACCATAGGTTGTCTTAACTGTCTAATATCTGCTGGAATGTATCTCATTCCTTGCTTGCTATTTTAAGGCTGAGAGAAGGGTAAAAAGTGAACAATAATATATATATTTTTAAATATATCTTTAGCCCTGACCTGTTTGGCTCAGTGGATAGAGCGTCAGCCTGTGGACTGAAGGGTCTCAGGTTCGATTCTGGACAAGGGCATGTACCTTGGTTGCGGGCACATCCCCAGTAGGGGGTGTGCAGGAGGCAGCTGATTGATGTTTCTCTCTCATTGATGTTTCTAACTCTCTATCCCTCTCCTTTCCTCTCTGTAAAAAATCAATAAAATATATATTTAAATATATCTTTGGCTCTATCCACTGAGCCAAACCAGCTAGGGCGAAGTGGACAATAACATGAGTTCACACCTGCAATGTGCCAGATACTGCTCCAAGCACTTTAAATATATTGAGTCATGTAATTCTCCCAATGACCCTATGACCTAGGTCAGGGGTGGGCAAACTTTTTGACTCGAGGGCCACAATGGGTTCTTAAACTGGACCGGAGGGCTGGAACAAAAGCATGGATGGAGTGTTTGTGTGAACTAATATAAATTCAAAGTAAACATCATTAAATAAAAGGGTGATCCGGCCCGCGGGCCGTAGTTTGCCCACGGCTGACCTAGGTACTATTATTATTCCCATTTTAAAATGAGACAACTGAGGCCCAGAAGAGTTAAAACTTTCCAAAGGTCACACAGCTCGTACATGGAAGGACCAGGCTCAGGACCCAGGCCGTCTGGCTGCAGATTCTGTGCTTGTGACCACTGTGGGAACTACCTCTCAAAACCACCCTCCTCTCCCCAGGGCCTTGGCCTTCTCCTCTCTCCAACCCCCGTTCCATTCTTACCTCTTTCAACAGGTTTTCCTGAGCCTTCAGCTTCCTGGAGGGCAGGAATAGCATTGCCTCCTTGGCACTTAGCACCTAATCCGTGTTCAAAATATTTGCTAAATAAATATTATGATTGATTGAGCATTGACCAGAGGCTCTTCATCTCCTACGGGCTTTATACCCCATTACCACCCTCCAGGTTGTAATCACTTGTAATGCGCTCATGACTGTTCTCACCGGTGAGTATTTCGTATCCTGGGGTGGACTGCAAGATCCTCTGGACTCCCTTAACAAGAAGTTCCATCCAAAATAGGTGCCTAGTTAGTGTTATTATTGGATTTTTATGCACTTTGCTTCATACCAGTTGTGGGAGTAATGGCTCCCTCAGAATGCGTATATTCTAATCCCCAGAACCTGTGGGTTTGTTGTGTTATATAGCAAGGGCAGGTTAAGTTTATAGGTGAATTAAGGTTGCTAAGCAGATGGGGGAGAGGATCCTGGGTTACCCAGGTGGGCCCGATGCACTCACAAGGTCTTTACAAGTGAGACTCAGAGTCAAGTTGGAAGATGCTACGACGCTGGCTTTGAGGATGGTGGAAGGGGCCTCCAGCTAAGGGATTCGGGCCGCCTCTAGATTCCCTCTCGGAGCCTCCAGAAGGAATACAGCCCTTCAACACCTTCACATTAGCCCCACGAGACCCATGTCGGCCTGCTGACCTCCAGAATGGTAGGATAATAAGTTGGCATTGTTTTAAGCTGTTAAATTTGTGGTCATTTGTTACAGCAGCCACAGGTAACAAACACACTGGTACTGAACGGACAGTGGGAAACAAACAAACATGGCGTCTGCCCGTAAGAACTTGCTGGATCTTGTCAATGTTTGGGGACACTGTCCGGCCAGCAGTTCCTAAAGCACACGAGTGGACAGTGGGAAACAAACATGGTGTCTGCCCTTAAGAACTTGCTGGATCTTGCCAATGTTTAGGGACACTGTCCGGCCAGCAGTTCCTAAAGCACACGAGGTTCCGGAAGCATTTCTGGGGCAGTGGGAGCATGTCTGCCCTTTTTGGAGCCTAGAGCCTGTCGGTGGTGCTTGGTGCTCTCCTTGGCCTATCTGGCTTACTTCCTTCGGCTACCATTTAGTAAGCATGTTCTTTGTGTTAGGGATGATACTAGATGTTTTGCATACAGACCTAATTTCATCCTGACCACAGCACTCTGAGAGAGATATTTTTATCCCCATTTACCAGATGAGCAAACTGAGGCCCTGAGAGGAAAAGTGACTTTCCTAAGAGCACACAACTAGTAAGTGGTGCGTGGGAACCCAAGGCATCTGCCTCTAAAACCCACCCATGCTGTCAGCTCTCAGCTTTTGTCTCCCTGTGCAAGGCTGGGCCGCCTCCAGCACCCTCTCCCCACCCCCACTCACATCTGAAGACAGTTGCAGGGCCCACTCATGGGTTCCAGTAACAGGGCGGAGTCCCCTGTCAGGGCCAATGCTGTTCCCGTCCATGTGCACGGAGGCTGAGATAATCGTGATTCAGGGCGGTTTGCGAGAGGCTGTTCTGTTAAAACCCTGGGCAGAGTGGCTGGCCCAGGGCAGCACCCAGTGTTATGGAGACCGCATGCCCAGTGCGGGGTGAGAGAGATGGGCTCTGTTTCCCGGGGAGGCTCTGGACCCAGGAGGAAGCTGAGACTCATCTACCCGTTCCAGGCCTCCCCATCTAGCCAGGCTCCGCCTCTCCAGCCTTCCCCTCTGAGGGGGCTGCCTTCACCAAGTGAAGGCAATGGGACCTGGCCCTCAGTACACCGTGGCCGCTGCGGGTGGGGGGAGAGAAGGCAGCATCCTCAACAACAGAAACAACAACAATAATAATAACAGTTACTACTCATTAAACACTAAACATTTATTAAACATCCAAGTAATCACATTTAATCCTCACAGCAGTCACTGGGGATAGATTCTCTTATCACTACTTTTTACAAATGTGGAAACTGAGGCCCACAGAGGGGACTTCCCAAAGTCACACGAGCCTGTAAACATACACCCTGGTCTTCCCAGCTCCAAAGCACACGCTGTTGCAGGAATTGGAGACACACTTACAACTGGGATCATCAGCAAGGTTCCTGTCACCATTGCCTGCAAAAGGATCGGAGGCGGGATGGTCTCCACCAGCTCCCATTTCTCCCAGGGCCCCAGCTCTGACAGGGGCGGGGGGTTGGGGGGGCTCTACCCCTGCTTGGGAACTTCACTGTGGGGCGCGGGCCTCTCTGGCCAGCAAAGGGTGTGTGTCTGTGGGGTGAGCCGCACTATCGCACTGAAGCCGAGTGGGGAGGAAATGACTCAATCATCAAAGGCCTGGTCTTCCTCGGGGAACTGTCCCTAATCACAATTATCCCGCTACAACAATACCATTTCAGAGGGACTGTGAGCCAGGGCACTGTGTAGCCATGTAAACTGCTTCCTGTATCTGCCAAACCCAACAGCATTCAGCAATTAATAGAATCCAGCGAGGCCTCCCGCTCCGATAAGGGCAGGGCAGGGCAGCACTGCTGCTGGCCTTGTTGTTCTAATGACGGATAGCCCTCACGCTGCAAAGTCATTCTCTCTCCTCCCTGGCAGCTCGGGGCCACAGCAGCCTGGGGTCCCTGGGAAGAGCCACACACATTCTGCTTGGCCTCGATCTTTCATCAGGATGAAAACTGTTACCATCCGCCCGCTAAACAAAAGTCATGACTGTTCAGGCCGCCCCAAGGCCCTGGTGGAGAATGATGACCTGGGATTGAGCAGGAGCCCTGTAGACTAGAACCAGGACCCACAGACAAGTAGGCACCTCGTGAGGTGTTAAAGGGAAGACACAGTGAGAAAAAAATGATACGGTGTGATCTCTGAGTCATACTGGGACTCCGGGACTTTAAGAGCCTCCGATCCGTAGGATGAACTCCTTTGCAGGGCATACAGAAATGCGTTAGGAAATGACCTAGCCCCATGTTAATCCTCGGTGGTTCTCTGGATGTGGTTGGGAGGAAACATTTCACAGTTCTAGGGCCTCTTTGAATCTTGGGGTGAAATTGATTTGACAAATGATGGCAGCCCAGAGGCCCTCCTGACTGCCACCCAGAGCTTGGGGTCAAATGGGGTGGAAGCACATTAAAACACCAGGAATGTACAAGTAGCTGGGCTCCATTCCCCCAGTGTGGGGAGTGCAGGAGGCAGTTGATCAACGATTTTCATAACTGATGTTTCTATCTCTCTCTCCCTCTCCCTTTCTCTCTCTGAAATCAATAAAAACATATTAAAAAACACACATCAGGAATGTAAATTGATACAGCCACTATGGAGGTTCCTCAAAAATTAAAAATAGCAACTACCATACAATCCAGCAATTCCCCTTCTGGGTACGTATCCAAAGGAAATGAAAACACTCACTCGGAAAGACACATGCACCCCCAGGTTCATTGCAGCAGCCTTGTTTACAATGGCCAAGACATGGAAGCAAGCTGTCTATTGATGAGTGAATGGTTTTTAAAATGTGGTACATATATACAATGAATATCATTCACCCGTAAAATAGAAATATTGCCATTTACAACGATGTGGATGGACCTTGAGGGCATTATGCTAAGTGAAATAAGTCAGAGAAAGACAAATACTGGGTGATCTCACTTTTATGTGGGGGCGGGGGGGCGGGGGGGCGGGAAAGCCACTCAAATGCATAGAACAGATTGATGGTTGCTGGAGGCAGGGATGGGGAGGGGCAAAATGGTTGAAGGTGGTCAAAAGGTACAAACTTCCAGCTATAAAATAAACAAGTCCTAGGGACGTCATATTCAGCATGGGGACTATAGTTAACAATACCGTGTTGTATGTTTGAAAGTGGCTAAGAAAGTAGATCTTCAAAGTTCTCATCACAAGAAAAAAATTTGTAACTATACCTGGTGATGGATGTTAACTAGACTTATATAGTGATGAGTTGTGCTCATCATTTTGCAATATATACAAATATCAAATCATTATGCTTTATACTTTCATACCTGAAACTAATATAATATTTTATGTCAACTATAACTTCAAAAACAAACAAAAAACAAACAAACCCAGCACCACTCCCAGTTTTCTGCTTTCTTTTTGGTGACCAGCACCTTCATTTCTTGTCACTGGGTGAGGCACAGTCATTTTCTTGCAAAGGATCAAGCGTCTACATTCCCTGGGGAGAAAGTTGACTAAATAGTCTGACTCGTTTTGGGCTTGTAAGCCAAATTCCCACGAAGTCACGCTGGGCTGGTCAGCTGGTTGCGTTGAAGGTGTGAGTCTGGCTCTTCTCAGGGGAATGACTTCACAGCTTGCTTTCTCCTATGAACAATGCAAATGAAGGCAAAGGGATTTTTGCCTGAGCAAGGCCAGAGGATGTGGGTGTTTTAAAACTGGTTATCACTTTTGAGGA
>NW_005356944.1:5148856-5158849 GCF_000412655.1 Myotis brandtii
GTCACTCAAATGTAGTCATTTCCCCGATTTAGGCATTTTGTGTTATTAGAGTTGCTATTCTGTGTTGGGGCCCATTCTTATGAACTTGCTCGGGAGAAATCTCTTCTTTACGCTGTAATAGTTTTTATGCTCTGATAGGAGGGAGTCAGGAGGTAGAGGGAGAGAGAAGGCAGAGGTGAGGAGGCTACTATAGCAGAATGGGTCATAGTTTGACCGTCAGGGTTTGAGTCCCCCAGCTCTGCACTTCCTAGCTGTGCAACCTTGAGCAAGTTACTTAATGTCTCTCAGTCTGTCTCTAACAGGATGATAATTATAGGATTCAGTGCTCAAGATTGTTGTGAGGATTAAATGGTATCATGCATACAAAGCAGTTAATACAGTGCTTGGTGGGTATAAGTGCTCAAAACCTACATATTGAGCTACTGATGGCTTTTCATTTTCTTGTCATATTAGATTATCCCTCTCCCTCACTCCCAGCATCCAGACCTATCTCAGGAACATCAGGCCTAGGAAATGACTCACTACCTGACTAGGTGGCCCATTTCACTTTTAGAAAGTTCCAGTTGATGGACATGTCTTCCTTTCACTGATTCAAAGGCTGTCTCTGTGGGACCGTCACTGGGTTCTTGCTGTGCTGTGCTCTCCAGAATCACAGGAAATTTAAGTGTCATCTTCGTTCCACATGGCAAGTTCAAATATTGAAGAGAGTTGGCATCCCCCTTTTGAGATCTCTCTATTCAAAGAGCTTGAGAGCCTCTTCTGTGGCTGACCACTCCCTTTGGGACCTATCCGCCAATCATCACTTTCTCTCTAGTGGGAGGGGGAGATCAAAGAAGCCAGAAGACTCATTCCATCAGCAGGAAACACATTGCCAATGTTACATCTTTTGTTATGGCACCAAAACAGCTGGAGGTGGCTGATGGATGGGTGCTGGTTCTGATGGGTGCTGGTTCTGGATACCAAGAGCAGTCCAATGTCCTGCAGCTGGTGAGACATTTCCTGAAGCACTGGCAGTAGCTTTAATGGAAAAGTGACAGGGCCCCTGGGAAGTCAGGCTGTGGCTCAGCCTCCTGAAGGCCAGGCAGCAGGTTGGGCCAGATAACTAGGTAGTGGCATCGGGGAACCACAGAAAGGTCAGCCCTAATCTCTCAGGCCATGTTGTGTGAGCATCTGGGATCTAGGGAAGGGACACTACAGTCTCTGGTGCACTTGATTTGGGCTCAGGGGCCCTCCCTCTCCTTCCTCTGCGTACAACAGTTGGCTGCTTCGGAAGATAATATTCAGTCTCAACTCTGTCACAGCTACTTGAAAGGGGGTGGCTGACTTTGACTTTTAGTTGCTACCTAATGAGGATTTCCATCCAAATCCTTTGGTTTAATGTCATATTGAACAATTGCTACTATCGCATACATGTGAGCCCTACGTTACTTTGTCCGCTGTTTTGCATTGCCCAGGAAAAACGCTGTTTTCCTTTACTCTCGCCCTAATGCCACACTCACAGCACTTCTGACAGCAGATGTATGGGTTTATTCCCACACTAACCAGTTCTCTGGCACCAGCTAGTGTCCTACAGTTCACTTCAGTTGTCTACTTGGACTCAGGGTCAAATCCCACAAGTTAAGGGCTTGGTTCCACAAGACTGTCCCCATTTCAGATGCCAATCTCAAGGTCTAGGTTGTCCCTGGTGCTTCTGACTGACTGGCTTTGTACTTTGGGGGCTTTGATGGAAGCTTCATTCCATAGGCATAATCGATTATTAGCCCAATCTCCAGTCCCTCTCCCTTCCTGGAGGATGGGAGATAGGACTGAAGTTTCAAGCTTCTAATCATGGCTAGGTCTTTTGGTGACCAGCCCCCATCCTGGAGCCCATCTAGAGTCACCTGATTAGAACAAAAGACACTCCTATCACCCCAGACAGTCCAAGGAATTTAGGAGCTTTGTGTCAGCAGCTGGGGTGAAAGAAAAAATATTAGAACAAAAGATGTTCCTACTGCTCTTATCACTTAAGAAATTACATAAGTTTTGGGATCTCTGTGTGTGAGAAACCAACAACAGAGACCGATATATATGTTTTCTATTGTTTCACATGCATCTGGCCACTGAGAAACTATTCATTCATTCATCCATCCATCCATCCATCCATCCATCATGCATTCATTCAACAACTTATTTCTGAGTTCCAACTGTGAGGCAGGCACTGTGGTAGGCATTGGGCTAAAATGGTAAACAAAATCAGGCCCCCAAGGTAGGCACGGACTTGGTAAGTTGGAGGAAAGGCTAGGAGGCCAGTGTGGGTGCAGCAAAGTGAACAAAGGGAAAGTGTTAGGAGTTAAGGTCAAGGAGACATGTGGAGTGGACGGGATATGGAGGTCTTTGGTCAAGACTCAACTCTGCTTTCCAATATGTCCCTTCAGCTGCTCAATTTGCAAACACCGCCATTGTGTGGGAGGCACTCAATGGCTGACTGGCTCATTAAGCAGCAGCCGCAGTTTGCAGAACACCATGGGGCATCACAGATCTGTCAACACCTCCCTCGGACAGACATCTCTGTGGGCAGGGCTAGCCCGGCACAAATTACCTCACCAAGCAGCCACTGCCTGCCAATTCCGGCAAAGGCCTGCGTGGTCCCCCTTGGCTTTGCCGCTCTAAGATTCCCACTCGCTGCCTACCAGTTTCCTTTTAAATGTCCGTGGCCCCTGTCTTTGTCTGACCACACAGCTGTGAGTCTGATGCACTTTCCCTTGACCGGTGTTGAAGTAGACAGACCGAACTTCTTGTGTTGCCTTCTTTTTGGTAATATTCTGACTCAGTACTCACGATTCTCACATGTAGCAGGAGTTAAGTGAGTGCCACATGATTCAGAACTCTCCTGGTGGAGAAGTCTGTGGTGGATTGTAAATAGTCCCCCCATGAATGGGACTTGTTTGTTGAAAAGTGTTGGGGGTCGGGGACCGTAGTTCAACTTGGCCAATAAATTCTTATTGAGCACTTCTCAGTGTCAGACTCTATTTGAGGCAGAGCTGTGAACAAAACTCACTAAATCTTTCTGGAAGGAACTTATATGGGGGAGGGTGGAGAGCAGCCAACAAACAAGTGAACACTAAATGATCATGGTACATTTGGATAGTGAGAAACTACACAGGGAAAATAAAACAAGGCGAGAGGGAGTAGCTGGAGAGTGGGGAGTGCGGTGGGAGTAGAAAATACCTTGGGCCCTAGCTGGTATTGCTCAGTGGATAGAGCGTCAGCCTGCGGACTGTAGGATCACAGGTTTGATTCCGGTCAAGGGCATATGTCTGGTTTGAGGGCTCAATCCCCAGTAGGGGGCGTGCAGGAGGCAGCCGATCAATGATTCTCTGTCATCATTGATGTTTCTCTCTCTCTTTCTCTCTCTCTCTCTCTGTCCCTCTCCCTCTCCCTTCCTCTCTGAAATCAATGAAAATATATATTTTTAGGAGCTCCAGTGGCGCAATCGGTTAGCGCCAGTACTTATGAGAAAATATATATTTTTAAAAAATACCTTGGATTGAGTGGCCTCGGACAGCCTCTTTGAGAAGATGGCTTCAGAGATGAGACCTGAATAAAAACAGGGAGGCAGCCAGGAGTTTCCGCCAAGTAATGTTAACATAAAAAGAAAACATGCAAAGAATTTTTGTGAGTTTATTTGAGCCAATCTGTCGACAATTGCCGGGAAGCAGAACCTCAACGAAATGAGATACTGCTACAGAGGATAGTGGGCTACATCTATATTTACATTGCCATCAAAGGAGGGATGAAGGTGGGTTACATGAAATCCGTTGGTGATAGACTAGAAAGGCGGGAGAAAGTAAAGCGGGGGGAAACCCCTGGGATTGGATAAAAAGTAAAATGACAGACACATACTTAGGTGGGGGCAGGAACAATTAACATGATAACAATGAAGGAATTTGTGGTATCTGTCCTGGCGCCCAGGCACATTAGATTGTGCCCCAAAGGGTCCAGAAAAAGGGAAGTTACAAGTTACCCAGACATTTCAAGGGTATGTTATTATAGATGCAAAAAGACAGATAGGCTCAGTTAAGGTAAAGGTTGACTTTGTCAGTGAAGATACCGGCCTAGGTGGTGACTACCCACCATAACTGCTTTTAATCAAAGTTTCATTTCAGACCATCGTTTGTGGTTACTTTAGGTCTCTGAGTTTGCAAGACCGCCATGCAGGCCTTCCCTGAGCCTGTCAGGTTAGCATGTGGCCCCTTTCGTCCACACATACTAGAGTACAAAGGCACTGAGGTAGTAGGAACAGCTTTGCCTTTGGTGGGGCAGGAGGCCACTGTGCTGGAAGGTGGTAAACAAAGGTGAGTGGGTGGCCCAGTCCTAGGGACCAGAGTAAGAGGCTTGGGTTCCATGTGCAGTAGGGAAGCACTTAGTGTTTGAAACAGCCCGCTGTGACTGCCAGGTGGGAAAGCCATCAACAACCAGCCCTTGTATTTGTGCAGAGCTTTTCCATTCACAAAGGCCCTCCATGCGAGCAATCTCATTAGCATCACAATACCAAATGAGAGTCACAGAATACTTATAGATGAACAACTGAGGCTCGGAAAGGTTTCCGTGACTGAGGCCAGGTAAAAGAGCCAGCAAGGGCCCTACCCAGTTTGGCTCAGTGGATAGAGAGTTGGCCCACAGATCAAAGGGTCCCAGGTTGGATTCTGGTCAAGGGCATGTACCTCCATGGTTGCAGGCTCCCAGACCTGGCTAAAAGCAACCAATGGGAGGCAACCAATCCATGTGTCTTTCTCACATCGTTGTTTCTCTCTGTGTGTCTCTCTACCCTCTCTTCCACTCTCTCTAAAAATCAATGGAAAAATATACTCGGGTGAGGATTACAAACATAAACAAAATAAAATAAAAGAGCCAGCAAGGGACAGGACTCAGCTGAAAGTACTTAGTGCAGAATCTGCTTCTCAGGAGTTCCCTGGATTTGGGGTGAAAGGAAGTTGACCTGCAGCTACTGCTCTGTCCACCTCCTGCCTTCCTGTGGCTGCTTTGTTTCCTTTGCTGGTGGCTTCCCTTCCTGGAATTCCTCCCCAGCTCCTCTTTCCTTCCACCTGTTCTTCCATTTCTCAACAGCTCCAGCCAGAGGAGCATTGCCCCGTTCCAACAACTCACCAAGATGTATCTAAGGACGTTGCATTATGGTTACAACAGCAGGTCCTTGTACTTTATCTCTGAACCATATTCTTCATATGCCCACCCTCCACACACCTGTCCCTGCGATGGAGCTAAGCATGTAGTAAGTGCTCAATATGAAGCAGATTTCTCTGAATGGAATGAAGGGTAGCATATCCCAAGTGCTTCCTATCTTCCAGGCACTGAGTTACTGGGATTTTCCAAAAATTATTTCACTTCACTCTAATAGCAACCACCTTTGAGAAAGGTACTATTATAAATATCACTTTATACATGAAGAAACTAAGTCTCCGAGATGTTGATAAGGATCACATTTGCTACAACACCCATGTCCTTAACCTCTTCCGTACTTCCTTTTTAATATGTATGTTGTTGTTTTTTATTGATTTCAGAGAGAAAGAGAGAAGGAGAGAGAGAGAGAGAGAACCATCAATGATGAGAGAGAATCATTGACTGGCTGCCTCCTGCACGCCCTACATTGGGGATTGAGCCCACAACTTGGCCATGTGCCCTGACCAGGAATGGAATTGTGACCTCCTGGTTCATAGGTCGACTCTCTACCACTGAGCCATGCCGGCTGGGCCCATACTTCCTTTTTATTGGAAATAGAAAATCTCTGCTTTTTCAGCCTTGATATTTGAACTGTAGGTGTTAAATGTGGGACAAATCAAAATGTTTTCTTCTGAAAACACATGGAAGAGGCTCTCAAAACTCTGAGATGAATCATCAGTCCATTGGTCCACCCATCCATCTACCCATCCATCCGTCATAGCAACCATCTTTCTCTCTGATTCATGCCAAGTCTGTAGAGAAAGAATAGGTCTAGCCTACAGATTGGCGGGTGGGATAAGAGGTGCTGTAGATACTCCACTCTAGACTTACACAGGTAAAGCAGAGGTAACAAACTAAAGTGCCTGGAAGGATCAGGCAGGAAATACAAATGAGTGAAATTGGAGAGAACAAATGATATCTGCACAACAGGGACTGGGTGTCCTTGATGAGCTAAAGCACGCAGCCCTCCCTAAAGGGGCAACAAGGCATGACTCAGCTCCAAACTATTGTTGCCACATGGGAACCCAGGTTCATTGCTGATAAATCATTTCACTTTTCAAGAAATGCCAGAAATAGTGTTTTTTATGCAAAATCTCATTTTAAACATTACCTACTTCATCAACTTTTGGAAAATGGTGTGGATCAATAAAACATGCTGTGCTAAGGGAAACTAGTTCCTTTCTTGCCGATTCCTCATGAGAAGAAACATCTATGAGAGTAACACCTGGCCTCTCCCCCCTCTTCACACATTCTTCCCCCAGTGGGGAAAATAACTTACCTGGTTGATAGGTTTGGAAGTAGGAACTGGGTATTCAGAATACAGAGCCTCTTGAGCTACCTACCCACAGGGTTCTGCCTACCGCAGTCCAGTGTGGGTAAGGCTCTAACTCTGGCTTCTGCATTAGGAACCCTGTCGGCCTGCCACTGTAAGCCATAGTCCCCAGAGCCCACTTTCTCATTGAGGTGATGTCTTACCTGCATCAGCTTGCTCTTTGTTCGTTCTTCTCAGTGGGTTCACAGCTCAGGCAGAGCAAAGGAGCCCTCTGTATTGGCTATACCCCCAGACTCCTGGTGTCCGCTCTAGTCCCAGGTCATGTGTTTGCTCCCTCTGGCTATAAACCTAATCTTTGGATGCAGGATTAGGGCCTGGTATATCCCACTAGGGCGAAGGCAGGAGCTATGCTTAGAAGCTTGAGGGTCTTCTGGTGAATTTCCAGGGTTGTGCTCAGAGAGATGGGGTAGAGAAGATAGAGGGGATTGTGGGAGGTAAAAGAAGAGGGAGAGGAGATGCAAAAAGAGGGTCACCAAGACACCCATCAAAGGGGGACAGTATAGGGACTGGGAGATAACTCAGTGGGAAAATACAAGAGGGTTTTGCACCATCTTCTGAACATCATTTGTGTTCAGGGTCACCTAATCGTAAGGTTATTTTCTTTCAGGTGATGGTCTGCACTCACCCACCCTTCCTAGGGGGTAACAAAAATAATAACATCTCCCATGACTCCTTCACAAGGTTGAAAGGATCAAATTATCTTTGGAGAGTCTGACCATAAGACCCTGTTCCCTGTACCACCAATAATATAATTCAAGATGCCAAGAAGAGTCAAACTTACTGATTCTGAAATTCACTTTTCAATACCCCAGAGAACTAAAATCAGGTCTTCTTTTCTTGAGGATAATTTAACAGCCACTGGGAACAAGAAAAACGAATGTCTAGAAAATATATTAAATGGCAAAGTAAACCGTTTTGAGGCCCGTTTATTGAACGCTTATTGAGCATTGACTATGTGCCTGTCGCTGGTCTGAGAACTGGGCACACAAAATTGAATAAGCACTCTGAACAAAGCGTTTAGAGTGGTGGCAATTTCCGGCAATTCAATGTGCTGTGTTTTTGTTTTGTCTTATTTTAACTGAAAGTACATTTTTAAAGAATGTTTGGGAATTATAGCCGTACAATGAAATATGTTTTGTTCCACTTCCTTTAGCTGTTATTTTATGACAGCACTGACCTTCTGACCAGAAGCGAAATTCTGGCCTTTCTAAATATCCCATATTGGCTGGGCTTAATGGGTTTTCAAAATAAATGGATTGGATTTCTCAACCTGTCAAAATACAGAGCATGAGGGCTTTTTTGAACTTGAGTGGCCTCCTCTGAGTGCAGATTCAGAGTCCACCGTCTGAGCAGGGACGCTGAGAGCCATCTGATCAGCAACCTGTTATTTTTGATGGAAGCAGAGGTGACCGGGACAAAGAAATGAGCTCAGGGAGGTCAGGCTAACTTAAACATGATGTCACCCAGGGCTGTCAAGGCATCAGATGCCTCGGACTCTCAGAGGGAGTTTTAGAGGATTTGTAACCCAGGCATAAACCTAAGCCCACCTGACAGCTCCAGCAGAACCATGCCCGGGAGGGATGCCACCAGATGATCCCAGGAACCTACGACTGATGAAGAGGGTTGGCTATAAAATGATGGGCTGTGTTGTCATTGATAACGGAAGGATGGAAAGATGCTTCGGTAGTAGACCAGCCTGGATTTGTATCTCAGCTTCACTGTTTTCTAGCTGTGACTTTGAACAAGGCCTTAGTTTCCCCATCTATGAAATGGAGCTGATATCAGTACCAGATTCACAGAGCTGTCAAGATGGTCCCATCTACCAACCAGGTAGAATAATTACGCCAGTAAATGGAAGCCCAAGCTAGCTCCTCCTGACAGTCAGTGTGGTTGCTTCTTGGTCATATCCGGTGTCTCTCATCAAGAGAGTCTCCTTGGATATCAAGCAATGCCCAACCTGGATCAAGTGGAAACTGATATTTTCATGCTTGACTTCTGTCGGTGAGTTTTTTGCGACGATATGCCAAAGCTCATATAGAGATATTGTAGAAAGTGGAATTCGAGGCCCTTTGTGACTTCGAAGCCATTGTAAAACGACTCCCTCCCACTTCATCCCACCCTGAGGTCCTGGTCTCTCTCTGTGTGTATGAGAGGGCTTTAGGTGTGTTTAAGCCTTGGCTCCCCACTATCTTACATGCTGTGTAACTTTTTGTTGTTGTTGTGAATCCTCACCCGAGGATATTTTTCCATTGGTTTTTAGAGAGAGTGGAAGGGAGGGTGGAGAGACACACAGAGGGAAACAACGATGTGAGAAAGACACATAGATTGGTTGCCTCCTGCATGCACCCTGACCAGGGCCGAAGAACCTGCAACCAAGGTACATGCCCTTGACCAGAATTGAACCCAGGACCCTTCATTCCATTGGCCGACGCTCTATCCACAGAGCCAAACCGGCTAGGGCCCTGCTGTGTAACTTGTAAGCACCTGCTCCCAAAGGGAAAGGGGAAGAGAAGATCCCAGAGGCCATTTACTATGTTGAAGGGACAGAGGGCGCCTCCTCTGCAGGAAGTATGTTTATTGCACAATTAACAAAAGCAGAGAACCCATTCTGGACTGTGTTTTTCCCTCAAGGCCACGGGATTTAAACCTCCCTGTCACCCAGCCATTGCTCTGAATGAATGATAGGAAGCAATTATTCTGCCAGCATGTGCTGCCGCTGTTGGAATGGACTCCATGGAGCTCTCTGCACCTTCTCTGAGGGCAGCGTGGGGGCTCTTGTCAAGGTCAGCCAGAAGCCTCTCCCATGACTCAGCACAGACATAGAGTCTTCATGGGGTAGGGAGTGGGGTGGCAGGAAGAACAAGAAGGGAGGGAAGGAGGAAGGGAAGGAGGGAAGGAAGTAGCCAGTTACTCACTCCACCTGGCCACACCAACAGCTCATCCAAGGCACTTGGGTTTGGGGATCATGGGACATGTAGCAGAAGGGAGCACATGAAAATCCAGCTCAGACTATGCTGCATGGGGGTGAAGGAACCTACTGGGATAATTGCACATTTCCATGTTGCGGGCTCCAAGTCCTAGTAGATCATTAAATGGACATCAAGAGCTGACCCTGCCCTAGCCAGTTTGGCTCAGTGGATAGAGTGTTGGTCTGTGGACTGAAGGGTCCTGGGTTCGATTCTGGTCAAGGGCACATGCTGGGTTGTGGGCTTGACCTCCAATAGGGGGCGTGATTCTCTCTTATCTTTGACTAGAGGCCTGGTGCACAAATTTGTGCATGGGTGGGGTCCCTTGCTCTGGCTGGTGATCGGGGCCAATCAGGGCTGGCCGACTAGGAAGAGGGACCGTGAGAGGTTGACCGGCAGCAGGAGGTTGGCTGTGGGAGTGCACTGACCACCAGAGGGCAGCTCCTGCATTGAGTGTCTGCCCCCTGGTGGTCAGTG
>NW_005356944.1:5159790-5173830 GCF_000412655.1 Myotis brandtii
AAGGTATGGTCAATTACCCTTTTTGTCTTTTATTAGATAGGATGTTTCTATCTCTCCCTCTCCCTTTCTCTCTGAAATCAATAAAAATAAAAAAAAAAAATAAAAAAGAGCTGACCCTGAAGCTGGGAATTACAACATAGAAGGGTTTCCCAACCATGGTGTGGTATAAATTATGGAATGAACTAGAGGCCCAGTGCACAAAATTCATGCAGGGGTGCAGTCCCTAGACCACACTTAGGCCTGTCTGGTGATCAAAGCACGAGTGTCTGGTGTGGAAGAGCATCTCCCAGCTGACCTCTGGGCTCTGAGCAATACCTGAACCCCGGGGGCCCCACGCACCCCTCTCCGCCTGAGTCATGGCGCCTGAGTCCCCACGCAGAGATGTGGTGAGTGTGGCCAGATGCTGCGGGCCGGGGCACAGCATGGGCCTCTGGACTGCCCAGCAGCACTGCACGGAAGCCAGGCGGGCAGTGCATTCTCTCCCAGCCAGCCTCATAGACCGACTCCTATGCAAACCCATGGGGAGCCCAACTGGCCCCTGCAGTCCCAGCAGCTGCGGCCCGGCTCACCCGGAAGATGCTGCGCGGGTACAGGGCGGGCTCCTCATGAGTGCCAGGCACCTGAGAGCGGGGGCTTCCCCAGCGCATGAGCCCTAGTGTCCTGGGGGAGGGTAGCAGCAGGAGTGAGAGCAAGCTTGGCGGACACCCCACATTCTCACTGCACCTCCATCCCCATCACCTCCGCCCCCAGGTGGGCAGCACACCTCATAGTGAGCTGTCAACTCCCGGTCCAACAACCGCCCCAGGGGACAATTTGCATATTAGGCTTTTATTATCTGGGATGCCCACGGACATAAGGAAGTGCCTATCAGCACTAGGCCAGCAAACACTCTGGGGGCTATGACGGCATGAACCAGAGAGTGTTGATGTGGCCAGTTTATATGCTTCTGTCTGACTGGTACTGTGAATTGTGAGCCAGGGAGCAATGTTTGTAGCATATTGAACCAGAAAAGGAGAGTCCTCGGTGTTCTCAAGTTTGTCTTCTTTTTATTCTTTATCATCACCATCACCTTGACCTTCACCACCAACATTGTTATCATCATTATTGATTCTTTTTATCATCATTCCTTGCCTGTGCACAGTCTCTCACAATTTACAGGGAACTTCTGCGTCCGCTAGGGCAATTTGATCATCACAGCAGCTCTCTGGAGTGGCAGGGCATTATTAGCAACCCCATTTCCCCATGTGGAAACCAAAGCCTAGAGACAGTAAGTCACTGGCCCTAAGTCATACTCAGATTCAGGTCTCTTGTAAGTCAATGTTCAACACTACAGTTTTACTCTGAGAATGTTGTCAAAATATTTAACAACTGATGAGGCGCGGGTACTGAGCAGCCAGGACAGACACCAGCCATGCCAGTGGATGGATGTGGTCATTCTGGTTCATACCGCTGAATATCTCCAAGGTGTTTGCCCAGAGGTCACTAATCTAAACGCCACAACATTCTATCTTTTGGTCCAGCCTGCTCTGCCAAATCACCTCAGCTCTTCAGTTCCAAATAAGATGACAAGATGAGGCATTAAGAGGTGAAATCTCGTCTTCCTTGGTCATCTTGAGACAAGGCTGTGGGGGAAGGAGTTAGGGTAGGATGGGAGGGCATGGGAGCTACTGCATGGGTTTGTGGGCGGAATGAATTCACCACTCTTCAGAACTGGAAGGTTGAGTTCAGACCAAGTCTTTAGGGCAGTGGTTCTCAACCTTCCTAATGCCGCGACCCTTTAATACAGTTCCTCATGTTGTGGTGACCCCCAATTTCATTGTTACAAATTGAACATAATTAAAGCATAGTGATTAATCACAAAAACAATATCCTATCTAATAAAAGACAAAAAGGGTAATTGACCGTACCTTCGCTATGCCTCCCATTGGCTAATCAGTGCATTATGCAAATTAACCGCCAACAAAGATGGCAACTAATTTGCATACTGCAGGCAGATCCCGCTGCACCGCCCCAGCGTGGGATCTGGGCCTGCCGTGTCTTGGGCGGGGTGGGCGGGGCTAGGGGCAGCATGATCTGAGCGGCCGCTTGCCCCAGCACAGGGTCCGGGCCTGCCATCTGAGACCGGGGGAGACGGGGCAGACACTGAGGGATTTGGCGTGCCATCTGCCACCTGGGGAGCGGCCCTAAGCTGGCAGGTGGTTATCTCCCGAGGGGGTCCCAGACTGTGAGAGGGCACAGGTTGGGCTGAGGGACCCCCCTCCCCTGCCAGTGCACAAATTTTTGTGCATGGGCCTTCTAGTGTAATTATATATGTGTTTTCCGATGGTCTTAGGCGACCCCTGTGAAAGGGTCGTTCGACCCCCAAAGGGGTCGCAACCCACAGGTTGAGAACTGCTGCTTTAGGGTGTGCTGAGGAGATCCACATGGCTTTAGATAGAAGAACAAAGGAATCAGGAGCCAGGTAAAATAGAACTGGTGTAGGATCCAGCTGGGAATCAAGTGAGAAGCCTATTTTTCAACTGGGAAATAGAAGGGTTTGCCACTTGCTTTTCGTGGCATGAGGCATGGAGACATAGTGGCCTGGCTTAGCTTCCTGGGTGGGGGTGGACGACAGGTGTTTTCATCAAAGTGAAAGTAAATGTGCACAATTTGAACCCAGAAATTAATAGAAAACAAGTCAGCCCGGCCAGCCGGCGTGGCTCAGTGGTTGAGCGTTGACCTATGAACCAGGAGGTCCCAGTTTGATTCCCGGTCAGGGTACATGCCTGGGTTTCGGGCTCGATCCCCAGTGTTGGGGAGCACAAGAGGCAACCGATCAATGATTCTCTCCCATCATTGATGTTCCTATCCCTCTCTCCCTCTCCCTTCCTCTCTGAAACCAATAAAAATGTATATTGTTTAAAAAGAAAATAAATCAGATTTTCACTTTCTCCAAAGCTACTCTCCCTATTTTCCTTTCAAGAATGTTGCTCATTCCATTTTTATGCCTAGGTTTGTCAACTCTTCCTATGTACTATTCTTTGAAAAGGATTTTTTTTTTATTTCAAGAGTAATATACATTCACACTTAGAGAAAAATTAATATAGATAAGCGAAAAAAGAAAAAGAAAATTAAAATCACTTCTGATTTCTCCACCCAGAAAAACCTGGCTTCATATATTGATAGAATACACCCTTCCAGACATTCTCCCAGGCACAAAACTACCCTGGTTATTATGATGACTTACAAATATTTAGTTATTTCATGCTGAATGTTTTCTCTACTTACCATTCTTGAAGTTTAGGGACATTATCTTTGTTTGACAATGTAACACCAGGAAGCTGAAAATATTTTATTGCCTGGGTATCTTGTTGATATCGTAAAATCAGAGACAGAATAATATTTATTAGAAACATCCAAGCACAGGGCTCAGAAACAAATCGCTTGTGCCTGCGCAGCGTTCTGTGTTTTCAAAGTGGCCATGTAAAACACGGAGCCCAGCGGCGCCATAGATCACTACTACATAAACAATAATAACAACTCTTGATTTATATCTTCATATTTTCTGCCTTGTTCTTGCAGAAAAGTTGGTAAAGGCTGATTAGACTGTTACACCTACTTTTTTCAGAAGATGGAAGATAGGAGAAAATATTTCCCCTGCAACAGGGGGGTGGGAGAAGCCCAAAGGAAAATCTGTGTTTTAAAAATCTGGGGCCTGTCAGCATGATCTACAGCTCTGAAGATTAGAGCAAAGCAAAACAAACGTGGGAGCTAGTTCCTGGATCAAAAGTTTCAATCATCTTTTGGGCTCACTTCTTAGGTGTAAATGATAAGCAAGATGACAAAGTTAAAAAAAAAAAAAAAATCCGGCACGTGAGGCTCTCGGGCGATGTGGTGGCCGCAGCCTTCATCCACAGAATCTCTATCGATGGGGGAGCAGAGCTTAAGGTTAAGATGAAGGTGTCTTTCTTTCTTTGTGATTATAATCTTGCTGGATTGAAATGAAGCAGAAATGTGTGTAGAGATGTGTCACCGAAGGGCCCCACTTCCTCCGTTTACATAGGGAGTCATCTGTAAGAAAGCATTCTGCAGGAATTTTTTTGACAACACATTATTACTACATGATTACTTCATAGAATTCCTACGTAGTGCTTGGTTAATTAAATTCTGTTTGCTGTAGGGTTGTATTTGTTTCAGAATCTACCAATTTGGGATTGGTGGACATTTTAAGCAGAGGGTACCTGAGTCTTATTTGGTTTGTAAAAGTGCTACTGATCAACTCCTTAGTGCTTATCAAGATTTATTTCCCCAGCCCTAGCCGGTTTGGCTCAATGGATAGAGCCTCGGCCTGAGGAATAAAGGGTCCCAGGTTTGATTCTGGTCAGGGGCACATGCCTGGGTTATGGGTCCCATCCCCAGTAGGGGGCATACAGGAAGCAAGTGATCAATGATTCTCTCTCATCATTGATGTTTATATATTTTTTAAAATTCTCTTCTCAGGGAACCTTCATCTGCATTGATAAGAAAAGTCTTATTTATATTAAAACATAAGAAAAGACCACCCTGGCCACGTAGCTCAGTTGGTTCTAATACACCAAGGTTACAGGTTCGATCCCCAGTCAGTACACATACAAGGATCAACCAATTAATGCATAAGTAAGTGGAACAACAAATTGTGTCTCTCTTTCTTCCCCTTCTGCTCTCTCTCTAAAATCAATACATAAATAAATAAATAAAAGATCAACAGAGCTCAATGTCAACTTTCTACTGAGAAAGTTTCAGAAAAGAAAAAAAAATTGTTGTGGGCTAGAGAGTTAAATCTCAACACTGGTTCTTAGATGCTAGAAGCAGTAAGAAGAGCAAAGAAAAGAAAACAAAAAAAATAAAAAAGCAAAAATGGATGTTCAACATCATAATACCATATTCCATGAAAACAGGAAATGGAAGAAATTACAGCAAAAAGTGATGAAAGATGAATGTCATAGAATCGGCAAAAGCGGAAAAGGATGCTGAGAATGGGAGAAAACCTTATAATGCTTTTTTTTTTCTTTTTTACTTTCCTTCTTAAAACAAATATTTGCTGAGCACCTATTATGTGTCAGGCACTGTATTAGGTGCTTGGGATCAAGGTGAATAAGACAGATATGGTCCTGGCCCTCATGAGGTTAAAATGAGGGAGAAAGGCAATAAACAACTAAGCAAATAAACAAAGTGAAGAGAGCCTTTGTTCATGACTGCTAAAAACAAAACAACAGGCCCAAAATGGAGTCATTTATGCTAAGCCCTATGCCACCAAACGGAGTGTTAACTTAATTACAGTTTCTGCTCTCCCAGAGATGGAATCTAATTTTTAAAAATCCAAGATGCATTTTTTAAAATTAAAGTATAGTTGACATATAATATTAGATTAGTTTCAGGTGTACAACATAGTGATTCAACATTGATATTCCTCATGAGGTGAGTAACACAATAAGTCTAATAACCATCTGTCACCATACAAAGTTATCACAATAATATTGACTATATTCTTTATGCTGCCATTACATCCCTGTGACTTATTTTGTTTTTTTAATAACTGGTGGTTTAGTCCTCTTATTCCCCTTCCCCTTTTACCCCCCCCCCCCCCCTTCTCTCCTCAGGATACCATCAGTTGCATCTATGAGTCTGTTTCTGTTTTGTTGTATTTGTTTTGTTTTGTGTGGATTTTTTTTAGATTCCATATATAAGTGAAAACATATGGTATTTGTCTTTCTCTATCTGACTTATTTCAGTTAGCATAAATCTTCTAGGTCCATCCATGTTGTTGCAAATGGCAAGATTTCATTTTTTTTTATTGCAGAAATATTCTATTATATATATACTAGAGGCCTGATGCACAAAATATGTGCAAGAGTAGGCCTTTCTTCTCCCGGCTGCCGTCACGGGCTTCCCTCTGGCACCTGGGACCGGGCTTCCCTCGCAGCCCCGGCTTCATCCAGAAGGTCATCCTGAAGGACATCTGGTCTAATTAGCATATTTATTATTATAGATTATTATAGATAGACCACATCTTCTTTGCAGGAGGTATTGCAACACCCTCCTAACCATCCTCCCTGCTCCGGCCCTACCCACTGCACCATCCCTGCCCCAGCAACTCGAGTTGGAGTGAGTTGGAGCGAGTTGGAGCATGCACACACTCATCCCTCCATCGCTAGGGTGCTCTTTCTAAAATGCAAACCTGCTCATTGCACCACCTTCCTTAAAACCCTTCAGAGATTCCCTGTGGTCAGCATCAAGTCTAAGCTCCTTAACACAACTTACAAGGCCCTCACCATCTTGCCCCTATGTACGTCTCCAGCCTCTTTCTCACTCTCCCTCCCCACATCACACACCAGATACCCTATGGGCCAGCCACCCTAAACTGCTTTTAGTCCCCTAAAAGCACCATGCTCTCGCGGACCGCAGGCCTGTGCATGTGCTGTTCCCTCTGCACAGCTAGCCACACCCCCTGCAGCATTCCTTCACCCTGCAGTCAGGGCTCAGTTCCCCGTGAGGCGTCCTTATGGCACTCTGGACAGCCCCCGTCAGCAGGGTGGGGTTAAGAGATGGCCAGCTGATCAATAAGAGGGAGTAAAAAGCATAGGAAATGTAATGAGATCAGAAAAATTCTCTCTCCTAGAATCTACTCAGAAAGTACTCTGCGTTGTTGGGAAGAATATTCTGCCATGTCCCTCAGGGGTAAGAGTAACACCCCCAAGGGGCATGCTGGAGAGACAGTAGATGAACATTGGAGGGTGGCTTGTCTGTTTAACTTCCAAGTGTTTACCGGCTCCCGGCAGGATGGGGCAGTGGGGACTGCAGGTTTGGCCCTGCGTGGAACTGGTCAGACTTTGGGTGTAAGGCCGAGTGTTGATGCCAGCAGGCCTCCTTTCTCTGTCCTCCCCTCCTGACTGGGTCCCCACACCCCAGTGTAGCTGCATTAGAGGGACCTGATCGGGGAGCCACAATTCTGCCCCCAAAGTGGTCAGCCTCTCCTCTAATGAAAGCTGAATAAAGATTTTGAGCACGCTGATTTGATAGGGCGCCTAATTATTAGCCTGTCCAGACATACCCACCTGAGCATCCATCACAGAACAGTAACTTATCCGCAGCCCTTGTTAGAACGTGTGTACCATGATCATCATGAACATTATATTGTTAATAAGTATGCCCAAGTATCATTCGTTTAATTATCAAAATAATTCTTGAGGTAGGTACTATTTCTTTTTTTATATAATATAATTTGATTGGTTTCAAAGAGGAAGGGAAAGAAAGAGAGGTAGAAACATCAATGATGAGAGAGAATCATCGATCGGCTGCCTCCTGCACATGCCCCACTGGGGATCGAGCCTCCAACCCGGGCATGTGCCCTGACTGGGTATCAAACCTTGACTTCCTGGTTCATAGGCCAATGCTCAACCACTGAGCCCCCCACCAGCCAGGCGAGGTAGGTACTATTTCATCCCCGTTTTATAGATGAGGAAACTGAGGCACAAAGAAGTAAAGCAATTGGCAGAACTGGGTTTTGAAAGTAGACAGGGCAGCTCCATCCTGTGCTCCCAGCCTGAATGGCACATTCCCCCTTCATGGTGGGGGCTGAGTCACCCTTTTCACTAGTGCACCCTCTGCAGCTGAGCACGGATCTAACACAGAAACATGTAATGAGCATTTGCTGAGTGAGTCTTCAATTAGTCGAAGGCTATATTATTCATTTGTTCAACAAGTATTATGTGCCTTGTATGTACCCACCACTGTTCTGGGCATGGCACACAGCCACATGCCTCCGTAACCCCCTCGTTCAGCCTTGAACTGGATGAAGGAACCCCTTCTCCCACAGTCCCACCAGGCAGCCATCCCACCTCTGGCCGAGGAGAGAGGAAGGCCACTGCCCAGTAGGTAGCTCGTTTTATTTGTAGACAGCTCTTGGATTCTTTCCTGTTGAAGGAACTGGCCTCCCCGGGTTTTCCACCTGAAGAGGCACAATCTTGTTCCGCCATCTCGCCCACACGACAGCCTTTCACGCATGTAAAGATAGTCCTCATATCTCCGCCAGGTCTTCTTTCCTCACATCTAGGCCAAGCTCCCTGGGTTCCTGCCTCGGTTTATGTTCTGATAGCATTTCTGCAAGAAACACCTTTCGTTCATTTGCTCACTCATTCATTTAAATTTCACTAATGACTCACTAGGTACCAGGTACTTTCTAGGTCCTAGGAATACAGAAATGAAGCGCATAGTTCTTCCCCTCAAGAAACACAGGGCCCACTGGGGGAAGGAGGCATTTAAAGAAACAATTTTAACATGTCCTAGGTGGCAAGTGGGGAGTATGGCAGGATGGTGGAAGCCCTCAGAATCACAACTGAATTTTCAACTGGCCATTCTGGAGCTATTCAGTTTGGCTGATTTCATCTTGCACGGGACGAAATAGAGTAGAAGAATTCTTAAAAACATACCTCCACCACTCTGATTTAAATGTTATTATTTTTAAAAAATATATTTTATTGATTTTTTCACAGAGAGGAAGGGAGAGGGATAGAGAGTTAGAAACATCGATGAGAGAGAAACATCGATTAGCTGCCTCCTGCTCCCCCACCCCCACCCCAACTGGGGATGTGCCCGCAACCAAAGCATATGCCCTTGACCGGAATCGAACCTGGGACTCTTCAGTCCGCAGGCCGACGCTCTATCCACTGAGCCAAACCAGTTAGGGCTAAATGTTATTTTTTAAAATATATTTTTATTGATTTCAGAGAGGAAGGGAGAGAGAATGTTATTATTTTTAAAAAATATATTTTATTGATTTTTTCACAGAGAGGAAGGGAGAGGGAGAGAGAGATAGAAACATCAATGATGAGAGAGAATCACTGATTGGCTGCCTCTTGCACGCTCCCCACTGGGGACTGAGCCTGCAGCCCGGACAGGTGACCTGACCCGGAATCCAACCGTGACCTCCTACTTCACAGGTCGATGCTCAACCATTGAGCCACACTGGCTGGGCTAAGTGTTATTTTAAATTTAAATATTATACTCAATGTTCTAAGAATGCATCCCAGGGCTATAATTCGTGTATTTAGCAGGTGGCTAACTAAAAACAAAAACTACTACCCCCCCAAAAAAAAAAAATTAAAAAAACTTGGTCTTAATTTCATGAAGTGTGATTAGGCCCATCCAAATGAAATGAAAAGCAAACAGATAAGCACTCTCTGTCCTGGGTAAATATTTTGTTTCAGTCTAGGGAAGCACTCAGATAACAGCACCAGGCCTAGGAGCCAGGGTAGAATTCCCAGTTCAGCTACTTCTATCTGCAGGCCCTGCTCTGTAGGTCTGTTTAGGAAATGAAAAGAAACGATTAATGAAATGATCTGGCATATTGCCAGCCCCATAGCTGGTGCTCAGTAAACGCTAGTGATATTTATTCTTGGCTTCCTGGCTCAGCAAGATTTTTAAATCCTTGTGTCCGACACGCAATGTGGAGGGCTGCACCTCAGCTCCATGCCAACTGCAAACCTGACCGTGTGTCTCCTGGTTTTCAGTAATCGTTCCACTCCCAACCTCGTTCCTTGCTCTCATCTGCTTCCCCCTCCACGTCAAGCTTTTCTTGGCCCAGGCTTCAGGCTCTCAGGAGGTTGACAAACCAGCATCGCCCCCTGGAGGACAACATGAGAATCTGGGTAAGAAAACAATTTCAAGGCACCAGATACTAGTAAACGAACTCAGCTGTTTTGTGCGGGTGCTAACGAGGCCAAGTTCACAGGTTCATCCCCAAAGGGGCCAATTAGCTTTACACCGTGAGACACGTCTAGCCTATAACCTTGGCCTCCAGTTCACACATGTGTGGCTGTTGGTTAGAAAGTGGATTCGTCAATCCAATCCCATTTTTCATAATTTCTTAAAAACCCCATCGTAAGACCATGTGGAAGCATGAAGGTGAGCAAGACATGCTCCCTGTTCTTAAGGCGTCTGCAGCCTACCGTGTTTTCCCAAATGATTCCTGAGACATTAATAGGAGTTATGAGAATAAATGGCTCCGCAGAGTTAAATTAGTTTGGGGAAACACTGATCTAATCAAAGCCAAGCAGTTTCTTTATTGAAGAGCTTCTCAGAGCCTTTAACATGCTAATATGCGCTATTAATTTTCCAAGAAGGAAATGTAATGTCAGTGTTTTCCAGATTTGGATGGCCATAAGGCACACCCCCCGCCCCTTTTTTTAAGAAGAAGAATAGTAATGAACTTGCTGGTCCAGGATATGACTGCTTCCAGTAGAACATCTATTTTAAGAAGCAACTCATCCATGGGGGAAAGTTCACAGTCTATTGCTAGGTTAAAAAAAACAAAGAAAAAAAAAAGCAGACTATAGAACAGTAGCCCGTTTTGAAGAGATAGAACAAAGAGGTGCACACACTTGGGAGGGGGGAAAATGAAAAGACAGAAACCAAGATGTTAACCCTGATGATCTTTTTGATGAAGGATTGAAGGGTTGTTGTTTTTCTGTGTTCTTTAAATGTTTTCCAAGTTTTTTGCATTGAATATACATGGAAATTTTACAGTAAAACTCACAAAGCACATGGTCTAGGATGGTATACCATTGATATAAGACCATTGTTACTGAATTCTCAAATATCTCATTTAAACTTCACATAAGTTATATGAGATGAGGTACCATTTTTGCCCCAATTTAAAGATGGAAAATTAAAGAAACAAAGAAGGCTACTATTGTCAGCAAGGTGAGCTGTTAAAAATTCACTTCTGGTTTGCGGGACCAGATTTCTTTTTTCTTTTTTAAAAATATATTTTAATGATTTTTTACAGAGAGGAAGGGAGAGGGATAGAGAGTTAGAAACATCGATCAGCTGCCTCCTGCACACTCCCTACTGGGGATGTGCCGGCAACCAAGGTACATGCCCTTGACTGGAATCAAACCTGGGACCCTTGAGTCCGCAGGCTGACGCTCTATCCAGTGAGCCAAACCGGTTAGGGCGGGACCAGATCTCTTGACCTGAAAATGAAGAATTGTGTGCTTGCTTCAATCGGGGTCCCTGCCAACCAGTTTGTTCCCACTTTTGTTGAAGAAACCGCGTCAACCTAACACAGTGCAAGCACCACATCTTCACGGGAGTTTCCGTGCCTTGCAGCCGAGTGTCCTCATTTTGGTTTAAAATACTATTTTTTTCCCATTACACATATCATTGAAGTAGGTTCTCTTATTTGTTCCACTTTATAGAGCAGTGGTTCTCAACCTTCCTAATGCCGCGACCCTTTAATACAGTTCCTCATGTGGTGGTGACCCCCAACCATAAAATTATTTTCGTTGCTACTTCATAACTGTAATTTTGCTACTGTTATGAATCGTCTGTCAACCTAACATAGTGCAAGAGCCACATCTTCACGGGACTTTCCATGCCTTGCAGCCGAGTGTCCTCATTTCGGTTTAAAATACTATTTTTTTCCCATTACACATATTATTGAAGTAGGTTCTCTTATTAGTTCCACTTTATAGAGGATGAACCTGAGGTCACATGGCTTACCTGAGGCATCCATGTAGCCACGTGGCTGGTCCACTATTGGAACCAGGCCTGTCCAAATCCTCAGGGACCAACCCCACAGATTTAGAACCGCTGTTCTAGAGGATGAACCTGAGGTCATCCTCTATTGGAACCAGGCCTGTCCAAATCCTCAGGGACCAAGACTTAGGGGACAATGAGGACCCTCGGCTGCAAGGCACGGAAACTCCCGTGAAGATGTGGTGCTTGCACTGTGTTAGGTTGACGCGGTTTCTTCAACAAAAGTGGGAACAAACTGGTTGGCAGGGACCCCGACTGAAGCAAGCACACAATTCTTCATTGTCAGGTCAAGAGATCTGGTCCCGAAAACCAGGAGTGAGTTTTTAACAGCTCCCCTGGCTGACAACAGTAGCCTCTGAACATAGGAAATCCCTCCTTTTCCTCTGCTCACCACCCCCACTCCGGTTTCCCCTTTAAGAGCCAGGCAATCATCACATTCAAAAATTACTTTATTACGTTTAAAATTTTTAATTATGGCATATCTTTTCTTTTGTCCTCCTTGGGTCTGGGGGAAGATGGTTATGAGGCCCTTCCCCTCGCCGGGAGGCATCTGTTACCCCAGCCCCCAGCCCCAGGCTCCTGCAAAGTTGAACAAACCCATATCTTTGTCCTTCCACTGCCTTCCAGGTGAGCTTGCACTGCTGAATGTTCCTGCCGTCTGGGCCTTAAAGGGCAAGCAGGGCTGGGGCAGAAGGCATCGCAAAGCATTCTCGGGCAATATGGGTTCTTCGTTACGTCTGCAAAATGCTTCTAGCACCTTTGACCCAATGTTAATAGCGCACGACTTCGACATCTTGTGATGTAGCTGGAGTTTGAGAAATGGGGCTGCGGGTTGATTGGGGTCCAAAAAATAAATCTTTTCTATTGCCAGGAAGCCGTTACAGTTGCACAACTGAAATGCCAGCCCTTCGGAAAAGCTATCAAACCCACTCATGCAGCTGGGTGATATCGCCGTCCGGGGCACTTCTCAGAGGCCTGGTGTTCGGAGTGAGTTAAGCGGACACAGTCTATTATGTGGAACATTTCCCCGGCAGGATATATGTTTCTGACGCTGGCAATTAAACTGGCTCAGACAGATGCCACCCCGCTCAGAGGCCAGCACGGTCGGGTAGAATAATAAGTAACATTTACTGAACTCCTTCCGTTTGCCAGGTCCAGCCGCCTGTCTCACATCATCTTCAGAGCAACCTTGGAAGCAGGAGCTAAACACAGGCTCCGAGCTGGTAAGTAACCAACCCGAGATGAGATGGCTGGTAAGTGATGGGGCAGAATTCAAAGCCAAGGCCCTCGGCACCATGGTTCACACCCTGACTCTCTGCAACAGACCTGTGTGATTTGTGTCGAGTGTTCCCACCCTGAGCCTTGGATAGTCCTGAGTTCAAACCCTGGCTTTCTTACTCAAGCTTACCAGGTATACAACTTTTCTAAACTTTACTCACCTCATCTGCAAAATGTGGGCACGCTAATGCAAAGCTTGCAGGGAAGTAAATGAAGAAATACTTCCGTAACCTTCCTCTAGCCAAAGACCCACGTGGATCAGTCCCAAAACCAAAGTCCTTTATAAATGCACAGCAGGAAGAAAAAGACTCAATCATTGTTGTTTTGTTTCATTTAGAAAGCCTTTAGCCCTCCACAGGGACTCAATACGTTGTAGCTATTGCAATGTTTGTATATACTTTTAAGCTATATCTTTAAATAACTAATCCAAGTCATATCTAATTGAAATGCTACTTAAATCAATCTACTTCTCCACACACACACACACACACACACACACACACACACCACTTTAAAAAGCCCTTGCTGGTTTGGCTCAGTAGATAGAGAATTGGCTTGGGGACTGAAGGGTCCCAGGTTCGATTTCAGTCAAGGGCACATGCCCAGGTTGCATTGCAGGCTGGATCCCCAGTAGGGGGTGTGCAGGAGGCAGCCGATCAATGATTCTCTCTCATCATTGTTTTTATCTCTCTCTCCCTCTCTGAAATCAATAAAAATATATTTAAAAATAAAAATAAATAAAAATCTCTAAGGTTTGTTTTCTCCTCATCTGGACTTAAACAGAAGGAGATATAACAGAAGCCCCATCTTGGCAACCTCAAGCTACTACATTTCCTTAAAATTTCAGATTGATCTGTTCGTATTTGGAAATCTGAATAAACAAGCCCCAGGACCCAGGCGATCCAGCAAAGAAGTTTAAGAGGCCTGCCTATTGGCCTTGTTTAAACAGAAGTACAACCTCAGGGTTGGAAAGGAGGGGTAGGAATTTACACAGCTTTTCCACGGGTCCCACTCATGGGAATGTGTGTCTGATCTGACCCAGGCTTCCTGCTTCTTCCTTGATCCAAGACTTTTCCTGTACCATTATTCAGGCTCCACACAGCAGCAGAGTGGACCATGCCAGCTTTCCTGTTCCAGTTCAAACTTCCAACCATTCCCAGTGCATTGATGAGATCCAAACTCTCAGGATGGCCAGTCACGAGATCC
>NW_005356944.1:5173945-5200677 GCF_000412655.1 Myotis brandtii
ACATCTCTGCTTTGCTCAGGCTACACGGCTTCTCTGTCATTCCGGCCTCAGGGCACCTGCCCTTGCTGTTCCTCCTGCCTAGAGCACCTCCTTAGCTAAGAGAGCTCTCTTTCTTTATCGCATTGACTGGCCTGAGAAATGAGCTTGTTGGCACATAGGCTCCCAGGATCAGGAAGAGCAGCTGGTGAGCAGTGGGTCCTCCCTGCTCTCTGCACTCCCCCTCCCCCCCACCACCCCGGTTCCCAGCCCTGCTCTACCCCGTGGATTCCAGCACAGCGTCTGTCTCCCTTGGCTTGGCAATCCATTTGGATTCCGTTGTCTTGCTTGCTGACCTCAGCTCGTTGGACTCTTGACTCCATTTGACTCTCGGTTCGGCAGACGCCTTGGATTTGTCATCACCCGGATCTTTGCTGGAGACACACTTCCTCTGCCATCCTGGCCTCCGCCCGCTCCTCAGTGGAGAGGCTTTCTGTCTCCCGGGACCACGGACGGCTTCCCGTGGAGAGGACCGCTCTGACCACTGGACCTTGAAGCAGCCAAAGCAAAAGCAGAAAGCAGGCCACTCCACGGGAGGCGAGACCCTTCGTAGGGATTTTCACATGCCAGGCAGCCAAACCCGCTGGCTTCTCCAGGGAACTGGCCTTTCCGGTGGCTGCAGCTGCCTGACCAGAGACATTGTCAGCCCGGGAACAGTGCTGGCATCTCACCCTGGGGGTGGCCGGCTGAGACACAGGGAGCGACCGTCACAAAACCCACGGCATGACTGTCATTCACTGAGCTCCATACTCAGTGCTCCGTGTCAGGTGCTGCATGACCCCACTTAATTTTCACAAGAAAATTAAGGAAGATGACTGTCCCCATTTGACAGATGGGAAAACCAAGGCTCAGACACAGGTAGAATAATTTACTCGAGGTCATATAACAAAGGGGTGGGAGAGCTTGAATTTCTGGCTCCAACACTCGTGACCACAATCCTTACCCTCTACATACTCAAGTATGGTCTCTTCACACACACACATGCACACACACGCACACTGCACCGCCCCACACCGAAGTATATACTCGTCAAGAGCTAGGATTTCTTTCCCATTCATCATCCACAGGACTGCTCCTTCGTGGATGGTCAGCACATTTTTGTGCATGCATTCCTAATCCTACTGCATTAGTGTTATGCTTTATATATACCATAACGAATTGATTCCTATAAATATCCATGGCCCTAACACACCACTGTGGGCTTTCCGATTGCCTACTACGGGCCATTTGGACTATTTCCAATGCTTAATTTTAATTTGCAGCACAGTCATTTGCTCTTACTGGAACATGAACCGGGCGTGAGAAGTAGAAGATGAACCTAAAGAAGGAAAAATAACATTCAGCCTCTTTCAGGAGACTATTCAGGGTGACCCCAATTACGTAATATGCTAACTACACACAATAGAGACACAGTTCTGGGGGTATGATAATAAAATTGCCAGCCTATTTTTGTAAACTTAAATACCCCAATTTCACCAGGAAAGCCCTGGTGTTTAGTATATGGTAAAATACAGAGCACCCTTCTATCTAGGCAAGATCCAAAATTTATTTTTCGAGAGTATCCATCTAAAAGCAGAAGTGTCAAAACTCTATAACTTAGAAGACAAAACATGTGGCTATTTTTTATCACACGGAATTGGGTTAATAATATATCAGAAGCATATATATAATAGTATTATATGTAGTGCTTTAGGTCTGGGGTTTCTAGCTCAGGTTTTTAAATCTGGTTTCCTGAGTGCCCCAGCACCTCTGTTGAACAGCCCTCAGGTACCCTCTAGTGGATGAGATGAAGAACAGTTGGTGCCAGAGGTGCCATTTGTCGTCTGTTTGTGTCTCACGTGTCTTAAAAGTAATTGTAACTAGGTTTACGTGAAGGCTAGAGGAATAATGATTGTTTAAAGAAACACTTCACATATTTGCAATCATTCCTCATGCAGTCATTCCTTATTGATGTATTAATGGCAGATTTTAGATGTATTCATATCGATAGTTTTTGGGTCTGTCAGTGTATTTTAAATAACTGCTACTGGAAATTTCCCTTTTCTCAGTCTCTTTTGAAACATGAATTTAAAAAATGAATATAGTGATTTTAATCATCTTACATAGGTCATTAAATATCTTTTCAAAGGACCCAAAGGTAGGTGAAAGACAATTTTTAATTTTCACCCAAATGCAAAGAATTAAAAAATATACGTATTTAATCTGGTAATAATTTCTGCCTTAAAAACTGCAATCCTACGTTTGCCCACCCCCTATTATCATGTTCAATTGTAGATTCTGAGAAATAAAAAGCATTTTCCTAGCAATGTCCTCAAACACACCTCTTGAGCTCCCACATGCCCAGACTAATCCAATCTCTCCTGAACACAGCCCACCCACCTACCCACCAGGTTCTCTCCAAAAATCCCTGGTGTTTGCTTATATCCAAAAGTTAGACAGGCTCTTGCCTAGCTTTCATTTTGCACTGAGCCCTGGAAATTATCTAGTTCCCAGAGCTGACGCTTAGAGCGCCCCCTGGAGGTTTGAAGATCCAGCTCCAGATTCTCAGAAAATGCAACCCACAAAGGTGAACCCTGTCTGTCAGAGCTGAAACCTGGTCAGTCCCTTGAGACCGTCCTGTCACTGCTGGTGTTACTGTTCCTCCAAAAAAACCTTCAAGCTCTTTGTAGAATTAGTTTCTCTCGCTGAAAAGTATAAAGGTCATTCTCACCAGACTCTAAACTCCTACTTCTGAGTCTCTCTAATCCCTCTCCTCTTTCTCCTTTTCCTCTCCTTCCCACTCTCTTTCTCTTTCTACACACACACACACACACACCACCAGTGTCCAGTATTGTAAGTTCACCCCCCAATTATAGCTGCATTCTTGGGGTGCTGACAAAATCATGTTTCTAAATCAGGAGAATGAAGACCAGACCCCGGTCTAGATGAACTCATTAAAATAAACACCACCCCCTGGGGCTTGCCTGGGAGCTGGGCAAATTCCCCTGGTGACACCCTCTCTGTCTCATTTCCGCCTTCTTCAAAGTGGAACAAGAACCCAATCTCCAGGATGTAATAGTAAGCTAGCATTTATTGAACACTTAACATACACCAGGGAACGTTCTCTGTGCTTTCTTTTTATGTATTATCTCACTTAAACTTCACAATAATGCTCTAAAGTAGGTACTATTCTTCTCCCCATTTTACAGATGAGAAGAATGAGGTTTAGAGAGCGTAAATAAATGGTTCAGAGTGATAATAGATGAATGCTCAGCTTCTTGCAAGAAAGGGGCATGAAACTTGTATGAAGTGATTCTGTTGATACATCTATATATATAAAAGCCTAAGTGACCGGACGACCGCTGGTAGCTGTGACACACACTGACCACCAGGGGCCAGATGCTCAATGCAGGAGCTGCCCCCTGGTGGTCAGTGCACTCCCACAGCGGGAGCACTGCTCAGCTGACAGACGGGTGCCAAAAGCTGGGCTGAGGGCTGGCAAGCACAGCTGCGGCGGTGCAAGCCTCTCCTAAAGACACTTCCCCTGCACACCAGAGGCAGGCGCAGCCAGGCCAGGATGAGCGAAAGTGGTGCGGCACCCAGCCTGGGCTCAGACTCCTCCCTGGCCACCTGCTGCTTTGTGCACTACTTTGTGCTGTGTGGGATCAACACAGACAGCAGGCTGGAGCCCAATGAGCTGGCAGGTAAGGCCAGGCTGCAGCCGTGCGAAGGTCCACTGATCCCCACAGGCCAGGCCAACGGACCCCACTGGTGCACGAATCTGTGCACCAGGCCTCTGGTTTATTAATAAAGGCCTGTGTAGCCTGCACCTAAGGATGGACTCACCCCAGGCCTTTGAGCTGGGATGCATGTACTTCCTGAAGTGGTCGGTGCATCATCCAATAGTATCAATTTTCCCTGCAGGTTTTTTTGGGAGAAATGTTATTTTATGGTCAGACCAATGGAAATATTAAGGAACGTGATGCAAATGTTTTGTGTGCCTAAGATAAAATTCAAAAAGAGAAAATAAAACTGAAAGCACCCCCCTGGTGAAAGGGTGCATCTCTGAATCCTCTAGGGTGATGCTTCTCACGCTTTAGAGTTCCGGTGCATCACCTCGGGGCAGGGCTGGCCCCATGGGTGTGAGACCTGTATAGTCCCACTCTGACTCAGTTTAATGCTCTGCTGCCACTGTCCTGAAAGTCTTACTAATTTTTAAACTAGAGGCTTTGCATTTTCATTTTGCAATGAGCCCTGCAAGCTAGCTAGCTGGCCCTGCATTGATAACACGCAGATCCTGGTTCAGTATATCAGGGGTGAGGCTGAGGTTCTGCAGTTCTAACAAACTCCCAGGTAACGCCTGCTGTTGGTCCAAACACCACATTTTGAGTGGCAAGACCCAGCCTTTCTGCCTATTCCACAGTTTGTAATACCTAACAGGGAAAGTTTGAGAAGCAATGGGGAAGGGGGGACAGTAAATCATAGTTGTCAAAATCATCTATATATATAAAAGGCTAATATGCAAAGTGTCCCCTTGGGAGTTCGACCAGGAGACCGGGAGTTCGATCACTCGTTATGACATGCGCTGACCATCAGGGGGTGGCGTGGAACATGGTGGGTGACCAGCTGTGGCAGGGGGGCGCTGAGGGGGCTAGGGAAGGTGAAGGCAGGGAACCTGATCAGCCCCGATCGCCGGACAGGCCTAGGGACTCTACCCGCACACGAATTTCATGCACCGGGCCTCTAGTAGTAGATGAAAGCATGGATCTTTACTGCCACTTGCTCTGTAAAGCCCCATCAATTTACTTATCCTCCTTATGGCTCAGTTTTCCCATCTGCAAAAGGGGAATGATAACAATCACCTCAGAGGTTAGTTGTGAGGATGAAATGTTTGTGGAGCACCTCACATTCAGAGCGTTCAATAAAGATTACTATCTTAATGCTTTTCATGGAGCTAAGCATAAGACCACGATGGAGAAGAAAGCATGCAACACAGAAAAGAGGGTTGGTGAAGGCCTGGGCTGGGGGGCAGGGGTGGGCTGGGAGAGGTCAATGGAAGGAAAGGGGACTTATGTAATATTTTCAACAATAAAGAATTTTATTTATTTTTTTAAAGAAAGAAACCATGCAGGATGTGTTTCTTCATAGCAACAACCTCTCTCCCATTTTCCAGTCTCCTTGCACCCAGGAAAAAGCAATTCTGGTAAAGAAATATTGTAGGACCTGCTTATTCTTTATGAAAGCCTACTTTGTTGACAACATGAGAAATGCTACCAGTAACAAGAGCTATAAATACTGTATGAGTTTGCTAGGGCTGCCATGAGGTTCCGCAGAATGGGTGGCTGAAACAACAAATTTGTTTTCTCACAGTTCTGGAAGCAAGAAGTTCAAGCTTAAGATGTTGTCAAGGTTGCTTTCTTCTCAGGCCTCTCTCCTTGTCTTGTAGACGGTCCCTCATCTCCCCGTGTCCTCACATGGTCTCTCTGTGACTGTCTGCATTCCAATGTTCTCATCTTATCAAGACAGCAGTCATACTGGATTAGGACCCACCCACATGACCTTATTTTACCTTAATCATCTTTTTAAAGGGTCTGTCCCCAAATACAGCCCCATTCTGAGGGGTTGGGACTTCAGCATATGAATTGCAGGGGGACACAATTCAGCCCATAACAAATACAGAGGGCCAATGCAAACAGAAATAACATGTGTAAGGGGTCCGTATGCAACCCATTCTTGATTTCAGCATGTGGTGCAATGCGTTCTTTGCTCTCAGGGGAATGTTATCCATGGAGGACGAGGAATTCCTCCCTGGCAGGAAGGCAGCCCGTGCCAGGGGCTTTTGAGTGCAATGCAGCGGCCTTTGACTCTCTGCTCTGTTACTGACCACTCAGAACTGGGGCAAGTTACTTCATGTTGCTGGGCCTTAGCATTCTTACACATAAAATCAGGGAAATGCCCTGGCTGGTTTGTCTTAGTGGATAGACCGTTGGCCTGTGAACCAAAGGGTCCCAGTTAGATTCCGGTCAAGGGCAGGGACCTTGATTGCAGGCTCCTCCTGGGGCAGCGCGGATGTGGCTTCATGGGGGCGCAAAATGAGAACTGCCGGTGGCCTGGCTGTGAGCCCCCTTGGGAGTGCAGCCCTGGGGAACATACAGTTCACCCCCAAAGGACCCCCACGTCTGCCCTCAGGAGATTCCACCCTAACCATCGGGTTACTACAGGAGCAGAGAACTGGGGGACGGCCGCCACCCCCCAGGACCAGCTCCCGCCGCACTCGGTGACTCTCACGCAGCCAAACCACTGAAATAGGACCAAGTTCCCCTTGAACCTCTTGCCGCAAGACACCTGTCAGGGCTCCCGGGTGCCAGGACGCTGCCTGGAGGAAAGGAAGAGGAAGCCCTGGGCACAGAGCGACGGGCTTGTGAACTCCCGGCTCTCACCAGCAGGGGGCGCCTCGAACTGCGCGATCTGGAGCTGAGACCACGGTGCTCAGTATGAAGGCCACTTAGCACAGTCACTGAACACGGTCACAAACTCTTACAAAACGGTCGTTATTATCCCAGGAAAGGTAATTACTCACATAATCTGCCACCAGCACCATTTTGTTTTCACAAAAGGGAAGTGAAGGAGTTTCTCCCTGCTAACGGAAGAATGAAACGCTAGTGGAGAATATAGTTGTTCTGTCACCCTCAAGGATGGGGTGGAAGACAGGAGAAGTCCCGGAGTAACCTCCCTTTGACTTTCCCACCTCCTCTTCCCCCCTGGCTCCTTACATTTCGGTCGCCTACTATACCTATAACCATAGCAACCCAGCCCTGGGAAAATGTGGGGACGCCTACTCACTCTCCTAGATTCAGGTAAGTGTTCACCTTGTCTGTGAAGCCACCCAGTTCTCCCTGGGGCCTCTGTGGGGACCACCTCACAGTTCCATCCATGGACGACCTGGATCAACACTCAGGTCAACACTCGTTGGGTGGCTGATCTGTTTACTTCTTTGTCTCTTATCACAACCCCATGACCTCCTTGGGCCCATTTACACCCCCAGAGCGTGGATGAGTGCTTGGCACATAGGAACTGCTTTCCACTCATGAAGGGTGGAAATTGAAGGGCAGGGGGTAGGAGGCTGCACTGAACTGGCGCTGGAGGGGGTGGGAGGCGGGGCGCCCCAGGAATGGAGTTGAGCCAGAGTGGCCTAAGGCACACTGGCAACACAGCCAGGGAGGAGATGAAAATGCTATCCTTGGCCGGGAAAGCTATGCCCGGCATGCGGCATGCATGCGGGCTCTCAAAGGCTATGAGGGGGGTAAGAAATGGAGAAAAGTCCTGAGGCGAGAAACAGAGATTAGAGGTGGAGGGGCGGATGGGGGAAGGCGGAGCTGAAACCCAGATGAATGTGCGGGCCTGGAAACAGGTCAGGACAGGAGGTGAGACTTGGCGAGGGGGGCTCAAGTCCTATTTTTAAATGGTGACGACTGTGTAGTGGAGGGGGAGGGGGTTGCAGGATTGCACAGTTTAGACAGGGAAAGACATCTGGCTCAGGGAGGTGGGAGAGGAATCGCTCCAGAATGGATGCCTCGTAATCACACGTTAAAGCTTTTAAACTGCTAAATTACAGACGTGGTCTCATTTAAAGGCAATATGGAGTGATAGCCAATCAGACTGAGGTTCAAATCCCAGGTCTTCCACTTATTAGCTCTGTGAATTTAGATGAATCGCTTCAGGTCTCCGAGCTTCAATATGTCCTGTAAATGAAGGATATTAAAACCTTCTTCAAAGGAGTCATAAATAAAATTTAAAATAATGTAGTGTGCAAATTGTCAGTGCAAGGCCTGACACGAGTGGACATTGAATACTAATTCCAGCCTTGGTCTGGCCCTCACTGTGCAGTGTCAGCCATGGAAATGTTCTCAAATGTTTCTTTCTGAGTCCCATCTAAATTGCACCCAATCTTAATGCTGATTTATTTTTAATGGGGTGTGAGTGCTCGATACAATTGCACAATCCAAAGTTAGTACAGATGTCCTCTTTGTCAGGGGGTCTAAGAAGACCATGTGAGTACTTCCTAGCTTTCAAGCTATATTCCTCTTTTTTTTTTTTTTCTCATCTGTTACCTGGTGGATGCAGTCTGTGCCATTTTATTTTCTTGTTCTTTCACCTTTGAGTGATGAGGCAATCATCGCTGCTGCAGGAGCATTTACTCAGCCAAGCGATTTCACCAGCCTTTCACCCTCAAATATACTCTTTGTTCCCCAACTGAAAATTGGGCTGTCTTTCATGAACAGAGATGACACGGTGTCACTCTTCACCGTCAATGGGCTGTGTTCGTTTCCTTACCATAACAATGGGTTGTGAGCTATCCACAAACTGTTTCACTTGGGATCTCAGCCTTATTAATAAGAAGCATGATTGGAGGACTGAAGCGGTAGGCTAGAAATTTGAGCAATTACAATTCCAACCGTAGCCATAAAACTGTCACATATCAAAGGATGGATGGGTGGGCATATAGCCTGAAATTTCAAATAAGAAGCCTCAAGGATGGCTCTGTTGATAGGATAACCATCTTACAAAGGGAAGGAGGGAGCGGTCTCCTCCATGTTCTGTCATTAATCTACCTCTCAGCACATCACCTGCCGTGTGTCACTTCTTTATAGTAATAATGAGATTCTGTGCACGCACTGGAGAATGCAAGGTGCAGAAGAAGTCAGTTTTCTATTTAGCACCAAACGTAAGGGCAAAACACTCATTTTACCTGTTTTACTATTGAGAGAGATTTTTAGATACCCAATAACTTTTTGTGTGCCTTAAGCTGGCCCCGGAAAAATTACTCAGACAGTGAAACGGTCAGCAGAACCAACCGAATTCTAGTCTGCAGATGTTTCGTTCCCGAAGGTGGGTCTACATGAATTTTGCCACTTGTTAGACAAGTCGCTTAACCTCTAGGAACCTCAGTTTTCTCAATAATTCAATATTAGACATTCTTTCCAAGCAATCTGCAGATGTTTCATTCCCATACGAAGGTGAGTCTACATGAATTTTGCCACTTGTTAGACAAGTCACTTAATCTCTAGGAACCTCAGTTTCTCAATAATTCAATATTAGACATTCTTTCCAAGCACACGTGGAACAGTTCCAAAAACTAACCCCAAACTAGATCACAGAAAAGTCTCAACAAACATAAAATAGTTTATATCACTCAAACTGCATTAACTGTTTAAAATACAACAAAATTTAAAAGGCTTTAGCCCTAGCTGGTTTGGCTCAGTGGATAGAGCATCAGCCTGAAGACTGAAGGGTCTCGGGTTTGATTCCAGTCATAAGGCACATACCCAGGTTGTGGGCTCCCAGTAGGGCCAATCAATGCTTCTCTCTCATCGTTGATGTTTCTATCTCTCTCTCCCTCTCCCTGCCTCTCTGAAATCAATAAAAATATGTTAAATAAATAAATAAAAAGTCTTTAGCAAAAACATAACCAAATACCCCATCATACTGTATTATAATATAATTAGAAAATTTAAAACACTTTTATAAATAAATGCTTGATCAACTAAGAAATATGATAAACATTAAATATTTAGAACAAAATTACAACCAAAAAATTAAATATCAAAAAAATAATGCAGTTTTTAAGGGAAATTTATAACCTTAAGTGCATATATTAGAAAAAAAGAAAGGTTAAAAATTAATTTATCAAGCAACTTAAGCAGTTAGGAAAAGAACCACAGGGGGGTGAAGACTAAAGACAGGTGCAGATATTTAAAAAACAGAATAAAGGGAATAAGAAAGAATATCCACAACACCAAAAACTCAATAGAGAATCCTTTAGTGAGATCTATTGACATAAAAAGAGGGAAGAAATAAATAAACAATATCAAGAAAGAGGAGTGCATAATTACAGTAAATTTAAAAATAACAAGAAAATATTATAATCAGCTTTATGCCAAGATATTTGAAATGCAAGTGAAATAAACAGGGTGTTGTTGTTTTTTAACTATAAATTACCAAAATTAAGTCAAGAAGAAATAGAAAACTTGAGTGGACATTATAATAAAGAAATTTAAGAATCTACCCATGGTAGCCCTGACTGGTTTGGCTCAGTGGATAGAGCGTCGGCCTGCAGACTGAAAGGTCCCAGGTTCGATTCCAGTCAAGGGCATGTACCTTGGTTGCGGGCACATCCCCAGTAGGAGGGTGTGCAGGAGGCAGCTGATCGATGTTCCTAACTCTCTATTCCTCTCCCTTCCTCTCTGTAAAAAATCAATAAAATATATTTTTAAAAAAAGAATCTACCCATGGTAAAACAATAAATTATTTTAAGTGGACAGATTGCTAAAAAATCAAAACATCTGACAATGCCAAGTTGTCAAGGATAAAGGGAAATGGAAATTTTTCTAAGTCAGGTGATGGAAATGTAAAATTGGTCCAACCACTGGGAGAGGAATTGGCAGTGTCTTCTAAAATTGTAGTTCTGTGCATACCCTATGACACAGCAATTCCACTTCCAGGAATTTGCTCTAGAAAATTCTGGCACACGTCTACAAGAACAGATGTACAACATTGGTCACTGCAGTAGCTTTTGAAAGGGAGTAAAACAAAGAGTTTGTAAATTTCTATCCATAGAAGCCAGAAAAGTAATATATGTGAATGTATATGTATAGTGTATATAGAGAGGGAGACTCTAGTCAGTGAAATGAATGAACTTAGATACATGTTTCAACAAAGATAACTCTTAAAAACAAATCTTTGAAAAAGCAAGTTGCCAAAGGATATTTTGTATGATATTCCGTAGAAGTTTTAACAACACAAAAAATAATGTTATCCATAGTGGATTCAGAGAGCTAGATAACTATTGATACAGTAATTTTAAGACCTGTATGGGATGATTCAACCCAATTTAAAGACGGTGTGTTCTCTGGGGAAGGAGGAAGGGAAATGGCAAGGAAAACTATTCAATTATATCTGTAACATCTTATTTATTCAAGGAAAAATACATGTAAATGTGTCAAATTTGGGCAGTGTTCATAGATGTCTTTATTAGTCTCTGTATTTCTTTTGGGTACTTAAGATGTTTGTGATGTTTAAAAATAGAGAGAAAATAGTACCTGCTCTGTCTTCTTCCATAAGCACTAAAGGATTTTTTTTTCAAATGTTCGGTAAACAACATAGTTTCATATGAATGGGAACGGGTGTCCTCCTCTGCTGCCCTGGCAGCGATGTTTCCTGTGTGGTAGAGCCCGAGGCACAGGTAGGGAGCCACACCCCTGGCACCTGCAACAGGTCAATGTTAAGATCATTGCCAAGGTGGAATGCTGGCTAGAGCCCAAGGGGCATGTCGAAATGGAGCTAGCCAGAAGTGTGGAGAGCCAGAATGGAGGGCGAAGAAAGGGAAGCAAAGGGAGAAAAAAATATCCTGGGAAGATAAAAATGAGGGTCTGAGGATCACACCAGGCAAGAGGAAATGATGTGAACAAATTCTGGAGATACTAGTAAATGTTGAGGTCCACGGCAGGTTTTCACAGGGGTTGGTAAGTCAGCTCTTTGTGAAAAATGGACCAGACGGGGTAGGGTTGTTACTGTTTCTGTGAGAGATGTTACCTAGCGGTTTTGTAAAATTGGTTCCACCTGTTCAGGCCGATTCTTTGATGATGCTTCTTGCTCTTGAGACTCGGGCTATTGTTCCCCACACGTCTGGTGTGCCTTTGCTCTTCGTGTTGTGGAGTGAAAATGGCCATATTCACTGTTAGTGACGAGCATGGTCTAGGCCAGTGGTCGGCAAACTCATTAGTCAACAGAGCCAAATATCAACAGTACAATGATTGAAATTTCTTTTGAGAGCCAAATTTTTTAAACTTAAACTATATAGGTAGGTACATTGTTATTAACTTAATTAGGGTACTCCTAAGGCTTAGGAAGAGCCACACTCAAGGGGCCAAAGAGCCGCATGTGGCTCGCGAGCCGCAATTTGCCGACCACGGGTCTAGGCCATACAGACTAGGGTCAAACAGACCAGAGTTTGAATCCTGTCTCTACAACTTAACTACATGTGTGCTCTTGCAAATTGTGTAACTTCTCTGAGCCTTTATACGGTTTTTAAATTTTCTTCTTCAATTACAGTTTACATGCAATACAATTTTGTACTGATTTCAGGTGTACGGCATCGTGGTTACACCGAGACTCCATATTCTTGTCTGTAAGATGGGGCTAATGAAAGTGGGCCTCCATCTTGGTTGATTAAGGAATCAATTAAACAGAGTGTTGACCATTTTCTGTCAAATAAAAAATAAGTAAATAAGAATTAAGTCATGGTTCTACAAATATTGTCGGTCATCCAAAAGCAACAGTGTAGCCCCAGCTGGTTTAGCTCAGTGAATAGAGTGTTGGCCTGCGGACTTAAGGGTCCCGGGTTCAATTCTGGTCAAGGGCACATGCCCGGGGTTGATCCCCAGTAGGGGGCGTGCAGGAGGCAGCCAATCAATGGTTCTCATCATTGATGTTTCTATTTTTCTCTCTCCCTCTCCCTTCCTCTTTGAAATCAATAAAAATATATTTTAAAAATAAAAGCAACAGTGTATGTCAAACTACAGTAGGAAGGCTGGGGAGGGTTGGGGGGGTAAGAGATCAATCAAAGGACTTGTATGCATGCATATACGCATAACCAATGGACACAAGACACTGGGGGGTAGGGGAGGCTGGAGGAAGATCAAGGGGGAAAAAAAGGAGAGAAATGTACTACTCGTTGTAATATTTTAAGCAAAAAAAAAAAAAAAGCAACAGTGTATTTCAGTAAATGTAGATGTTTTTTATTCCAGAATCTTAGGAGACATCATACTGATTACCCAATTATCAAAAGCCAGTCGATCCTTTCCAGGGCCAGTCCCTTTGCAAACATGTGGGGTTTCCAGGCAGCGGGGGCCCAAGTCCTCACAGACAGTCGCACAGATTCCTCAGCCCTGTCAAACCAGTCTGATCGGGCCACCAGGCTCCAAGCAGCCTCCTTCAGCCTCTGTTCCAGCCAGGTCTATACCCTGAGGGAACCAAGAAAGTTAGTTCTAACATTTGATTAAAAAAAAGAAAGAAAGAAAAGGAGAATGAAGAGAAAATGTATTCTGGATCTAAATATGATGGTTGCAAAACATTAAGAATGTGCTAAATGTCAGTATTGGTAAACTTATGGATATTGGACTACAATAAAGACAGAGAAAGAGAGAATGATGCACAGCTAACCCCTGAGGCCCATAGACAAATCCACCAAGCACACAATTAGACTATGATCCCAGGAAAGAAACAGGAGAGGCGTGGTCACTTTATGAATGGACAGAGATGCATAAAAGACGTGAACATGTCATTGTTCATAACAGATAAATGTATTCCATATCATACAAGTGACCTTTAGTTTATCGGGATGAACTGAAACCCCAATCTGTCTGACCTCTAGGAAACAGCTGTTGCTTATTGGGAATCATAAATTCAGCTTTATGGGAATAAATAAAATGCGATGGGTCCCATTGGTGCTACTCTTGGTGTGGTAATGGTAGTTCGGTTCCTCATCTATCGAAGGTGTCTGGTATAGGACTTTGCATTTCTTAAGAATGGCATAAAACTTTCCACCTGTTCTTTCCTTTTCCCAAAATTAAAGCCAGGTGTTCGTTGTTTGGGGCTCCCTGTGTTTAAAGAGGACATCAGAATCTGCTCATTGGAAGGCTTCTGATGTGTATTAAGGGGTTTCCCATCCCAGGTGCAGAATGATCACCAGTAAGTCTTTCCTTGCCCGTGTGAGCACGCTACTGCTCCAACGCTAAGTGGAGTCTATTTCCTTTCCTGTTGAATCGGAGGTGGTTTTCTTTGGCCCAGGCAAGTGACAGAAGTGACTTTCTAGGGCTTCTGAGCCCAGGCCTTTAGAATACCAGCAGCCTCTGCTCGCCCTCTCATACCATAAAGACCAGGACACACTCCCGGAGAAGGCCACATGGGGATGCCCTGCGGGATGAGATGCACGTGGAAGGAGGAAAACTGAGGCACCGCCGCTGAACGTCATCAGTCACCACGGCCCCAGGCCTCCCAGCTCAGTCCACACTTGAGTGAACCCAGCCGACACCACATGAGGCGGCAGACTCGCCAGTCAAACCAGGGAATGGTGAGAAGTAAGTAATAAATGGTTGTTGCTTAACGTTGCCAAGTTTGGGGATGGATGGTTATGCAGCAATTGGCTTGGCGTGCCTAGGAATACATAGGCCTCTGGCTGGAGAAGATGTGCTTTACCTGTGTCCTGCCCTGGAGCCTCGGTGGCTGCTCAGAGAAGTGCTGGGCAGATGGGAAAAGCCAATGTCCACTTGCTTCATGGGGTTGATGTGAATGTCGTAGAAAAAGCAAGGCCTTTGGGATCCACATTTCCTGGATTTGAACATGTAGCTTTCCTTTCTAATGAGCCGCCACGAACAAGACATATCGCCTCTCTAAGTCTTTCTAACAACTAGAAACAATCTTAAATTTTCCACACAAGTTTCTTTTGTGGAGATGAAGTGAGACTTCTCCCACCAACATTTCCTGAGCTCTTCCAATAGACTTGGCTCGACCCATTACACTGTAAGCTCTTTAGGAACAAGGTCTTTGTCCTCTCACTTTTTCTAAAGATCCCAAACTTTATTTGTTGAATGAATGAACTGTGACAGATCCTGGTGACACAAAGAGGAACTTAGAAGAATTGATTTCTGGAAAGTTCAAAGTTAATGGTAAAGAATGTGTACAAAACTACAAAGTGGTGTATATATATATATACCAAATTTCCCTTTTTAAATAGTGATTCACTGATTTGTTCATTGGATTTACTAACTCCTTCCCCCTCGTTCACAAGCTTTAAAAAAACAAATCATCAAATATAAAAGGACAACGTGTAGATGGGGAAGTTAAGGCAAAGGGGGAAAATAAAGGTCAGAACAGTGATTTATTAACCTATAACTTAATTGCAACATTGATTGTTTTTAAGATGGTGTCTTCACTTAAGATCATTCATTGCCACTCGTGCCAAGATTTCTAGAAGCAATGAAATCTGTTGAATTTGCCACCTGTAGTTTGCCACAAACCAATCCACTCAGATTTCACCGTGCGTCTCAATCGGTAGGAAAGGACTTGGAAAAACTGCCCCTCCTCCAGTTGAGCTAAGTTGGTTAGCTCATTCCAGGAATGTAACCTGCATTTACGGTGACCAGCTGGGAGGCAGGGGAGACTAGTCGGTAAAAACCAAGCTTCACACTCCTGACTCTATCGCTTATAAGACGTGTGACCTTGAGCAGGTCTTTTTTCTAAGCCTCGTTTCCTTGTCAGTAAAACAGGTTTAAGTAATAGTACTGGCGGGATAGGGCTGGTGTGAGAATTAAATGAGATAATCCTCATAGCACATAGGAAAGTTTCCAAAAGGTCAGCTGTTTTCACCACTGCAATGGGGAGAGGACGGGTTGTGGAAAGGAGTGGGCCTCTGATTCCTGGGCAGCTGTAGTTTTATTGTAAGTCTGAGTTGGTGGATATTCATTAGGGCACTTGGATAGCAAGGGGAATGAAGATAGTATGGTATTTTGAAAATTATTACTGTAATTTGCTTTTATATTTATCTTGTCATGATCCTCACCCTAGACTTTCTGATGCATCCTTCTGCCTAGGGAGATTAAAACTGTTAGAGAGGAGACCGGCCAGCATGGCTCAGTGGTTGAGCATCAACCTATGAACCAGGAGGTCACGGTTTGATTCCTGGTCAGAGCAGGTGCCCAGGTTGCAGGCTCCATCCCCAGTGTGGGGGCGTGCAGGAGGCAGCCAATCAGATTCTCTCTCACCATTGATGTTTCTATCTCTCCCTCTCTCTCTGAAATTAATTTAAAAAATATTTTTTAAAAAAGAAGAAGCACTGCAACTCAAAGAGAGAACATGAGAAAAGTGTATCAGAGTAGCCAAAACAAAAGTCCCTTGTTCCAGAGAAATCTGTGGATTTGAAAAGATTAGCAGAAGACCAGCTCAATTCATGTAATGGCATACACGTTCCTGGTAAAAACGCAAAATGCTTTCTGGTTTCAGAGTGCAACCAGATTAAGGCCATATCCATTAGACTTTGCTTATGGAAAGTCGAAAGCTGGCTTTAGGTTTTAAAGCTGACTTTTCCTCTTCATTAGGCGGTGAGATTTTCACAGGTGAGTTTCAGGGCACACAGGCCGACCAGCTTTTATGGGGATGGGCTGACAATTCCTGCTGTATTTCAAATTCACGGAAGGACCCCTTCATTCTGGAGGAGTCAAAAACTTCAGCTTGTAAGATCAGTGACTATTTATCCATGTCCCATTATCCTGTCATCCATCGCATGAATGGAGAAGGAGGTCTGAGTACCAGCGAGGCAGCAGAGTCTTCTGGAATATGGATGAGGGAGAGAAAACACGTGAAATCGGTCTGTTTGTTATGGTGGGTGGAAACTCCTGGGGTTGAGGGGCCAAGACAAGGTGATTGTGACAGACCGTTTCTCTCCTGCTAATGGCCCAGGTTTTACTGAGAGAGGAGCACCCCTCCCTCATTATCAGCCATGTGGTTTGGGTGGGATTGAGCTCAGCTCAATTGTAAGGTGGAGTGAAATTGGCTTAAGGCCCCTTGATCTCCACGGGCTTTCCAGAATAGACACACAATGCAATCCAAGCTAACTAGGCACAAGGAGATACAGGGACAACTGGGGAACAACATTTCCTTTCCTTCGATGGATCATCACAAGAGACTCTGGTATAAGGGCTAGAGAGGCCTGATCGGATTGGTGGTCACTTCATTACTGAGATTGGAGGGCCCAGAGCTGCCAGAAATCTACCTTGTTGAGGATAAAGCCCACCCAGCAGAGGGCGGAGAAAAAATAGGGAGAGAAACAAGTCCTTAGCGGAAGCCACTGGAGCTATTGGGTCAAAACATGCCTGAAGTCAGATGCCACTGTCCTTTCAGTTAAACGAGTAAACTCCCTTTGTTGCTTAAATGAATTTTATGTGACTTGAAACATAACAAGTTCTAACTAGTCACTGACCATTTTACAAGGGTTGTGAACAGTCCTGAAAAATGCCCCAGATAAAAATGGTTAAAATGGTATGTTATGTATACTTTGCCATGATTCTCTTAAATGCAGCAACATCTGTAAATAAAAAAGATGCCTAAGCGTATGAATCTGTAGCCTCTGAGTGTCCCTCAGTTTCCTGGCGAAGTCGCCTAATTGTGCGAACCTATCTTTGCCACAGTCCACCTTGATGGTAGCAGCTTTTATTGTTTTATTATTTACTAGAGGTCCGATGCACGAAATTCGTGCAAGGGGCTCGGCCCTCGCAGCCACAGCGGCTTGCCTCAGCCCTCACAGCCCTGGCTTCGTCCGTCCGGAAGGTCGTTCGGCTGTCCGGTATAATTAGCATATTACTCTTTTATTGTTATAGATGGACCATCTGAGCTGTGGTAAAAAAAAAAAAAAAAATGAGAGCTAACTCTCAATTGGGTGCTTATTCGGTATGGCACTGAGCCAGTAATTTATGTGTATCATCGAATTTTCTTTTAGTAGCTACTACTGCTATTATTGTGCCTATCTTATAGATGGAAAAACTGAGGGTTAGAAGAACTTGCCCATGTTCCCGGAGAGACAAGGAGACTTCGGTTCTTGTCTTCTTGAACGAAAGATTTCAATCGAAAGACAAAAGTCCAGGAAAGCAAGCAAAATTTATTGACCGCAGCAAAAATATACTTAGGAGAGTGAAACAAGGAAGGGCATAGAAGCCACAGGAGAGCCCAGGCGGGCTGCCTTCGCTCACTGGGAAGTCAGAGAGAAGGGGGCTTGGAGACAGGTTCCCAGTTGCTGCTGCCCATTGCTCCCCTGGTTGCAAGTCTCATGGGGTCCCTTAGAGGTTAGCGGCTACGTGCCTGTGGGGGGAGGGGAGAGGGAAGGGAATGGCACGGGCATGCTCCCTGGAGGGAGAGCCCACTGGGACCTTCATTTTCAGGGGTTTTTAAGGCTGGGCTTTTAGGGGAGGGGTTAGGGGCAGATCAATGGAAAATACATCAGCTTTATGCTGATGTGCCAAAATGAGATTTATCCTCTTAATTTGTCTGTCCTTGGGTGTGGTTGGCAAATGGTACTAATGACATTTGTGCCTGTTATCTGTCTCCCTGAGTGGGGTGATTTAAGCTATTCATCCTCTGGTTGAGGAGGGAAGTACAAAATATTTACTAGTAAGTGTCCTTGGTTTAGGGAAGATAGGATTTACTAGGTGGCTGCAAACTGATGTTTAACTGTCTTAGTTTCCCTATTCCTGGGATTTTCTTAGCTTCTTATTATCCTCCTAGAGGCACCTGATGCACAAAAATTCGTGCAAGAGTAGGCCTTCCTTCCCCCAGCTGCCGGCACCGGCTTCCCTCTGGCACCCGGGACCCGGGCTTCCCTCCTCTGGCCGCCGGCAGGCACCTGGGACCTGGCTGGCTTCCCTCTGGCCCTGGTTTCGTTAGGAAGGATGTCCGGAATGCTGTCCGGTCTTATTAGCATATTACCCTTTTATTAGTATAGCTAATACCCATGCTCACACAGGGAGTATCATTAACAGGGCTAGGACTTGAACTTTTTCAGGGCCACATTAAAGGGTGAGGCTCCTCCTAATAGTGTTAGTTATCAGTGAAGAAACCAGAGGGGCTGGTCCAAAGTCTCTGAGGCACAGAGAGCTCTGGCCAATGTTTCCTCCTCTCCAGGCAACAAAAGCAGACAAGCAAACATTGGTTAGCAGCGCGCGTACTTCCGCATCAATTATACGAAACCCCAGGATCATTTATTTTTAATTAGATATTTCCCAACCAGCTCTGCTTTGGGCAGGAAAAGAACTGAAACTTCTTATGCTTTTTGTTACTTTTGGACTGTCCGTGTACATGCTAGATTGTGGTCAGTAGAGCAGATGGGGGTGGGGCAGGACAAGGGCAGACAGGAAAGGCTGAAGAGGAGCTTGGAAGGATCCCCAGTGACTTGCGACGGCTATGGGTTCTGAGCAAGGTAGTGATTTGGACAGTTGCCCTAAGGACAAAGATGAATCTGAGATGTAGCATGCGCTGGGCTCTGAGGAAATGCACTAGAAATGCCTCAGCTTCTAAACCGTAGCAGAGAATGGACAGAGGTTGCTGACCAGATCTCCAAGTCTGGTAATGCATCATCGAAATGTGCAAGCTGGGATTGCTGTCCAAATGTCCAGTTCAGGCAAAAGGGCAAGGAGGAACTGTTGGGATTGTGGCTAAATCTGGGCACAAGGGAATGTTAACAGCACCTAATGTTTGAGTGGTCATTGGTGTCTAGCATCATGCAAACTCTACTTACATGATCTCATTTAATCTCCCTCGAAGGGTGAGGTAAAGATGAAGAAAGTGAAGTTTAGAAAGTCAGTTAACTGACCACGACCCCTGGTCTTTGATGTAGTCTCCCCAGGTAAGGAACTGAGCTCAGACTTTGGGACCCGGAAGAGCATCTTGGCTGTTGGTCTAGGGTTCGGAGCTTGAAACTCTATTCTGGTTTTCAGCTGATCAGAGTAAGTCAGACTCCGGAGGTCCTGATAATTGCAAAAGGAGAATTGATTGTCTGAGTAGCCATAACTTTCATGATTTGTTCGGAAAGGAATTGCTGAGCATTTCCTATCATCGCCAATGATCAGAAATGATAATGGCTTTGAAATTTTCCATCTCTTGCATCATATGTAGACAAATTGATGAATTCAACAAACATTTATGGATGTCCTACTATGTGCCGGGCACTGACCTAATTGAGAACAAAAGGATAAATAAAACACTTTCAATAACTGGAAAAAGACTTTTCTAATTATAAGTACAACGTATTATAGAAAATTTATGAAATACATATATAGTCATGTACAATGATACCATGAGGCCAACTGAGTGAAGGGTACATGAAACCTCTCTGTACTCTTTTTGTAACTTCCTGTGAATCTTTATTTCAAAATAAGAAGTTTTGGGAAGAGGGGCATAAAGGGAGGGGATGGGAGATATCTGTAATACTGTCAACAATAAAAATATATTTAAGTCCAGCCGGCGTGGTTCAGTGGTTGACCTATGAACCAGGAGGTCTTGGTTAGATTCCCGGTCAGGGCACATGCTCAGGTTGTGGGCTCGATTTCCAGTGTGGGGCGTGCAGAAGGCAGCCGATCAATGATTCTCTCTCATCATTGATGTTTCTATCTCTCTCTCCCTCTCCCTTCCTCTCTGAAATCAATACTGTTAACATGAAAACATTCAAACCTGTAAAGAATTTTTGTGAGTTTATTTGAGCCAAACTGTTCACAAATGCCAGAAAGCAGAACCTCAACGAATTGAGATAATGCTCCGGAGAATGGAGGGTTACATCTATATTTACACATTGCAATCAAAGGAAGGGACATAGGTGGGGTACATGAAATCCATTGGTGATAGACTAGAGAGGCGGGAGAAAGCAAAGGAGGGGAAACCCCTGGGATTGGATAAAAGGCAAAATGATAGACACTTACTTAGGTGGGGGCAGGAATAATTAACATGATAACAATGAAAGAATTTGTGGTATCTGTCCTGGTGCCCAGGCACATTCGGTTGTGCCCCAAAGGGTTCAGAAAAAGGGAAGTTATGCCCTAGCTGGTTTGGCTCAGTGGATAGAGCCTCCGCCTGCAGACTGCAGGGTCCTGGGTTCAATTCTGATCAAGGGCACATACCTGGGTTGCAAGCTCAATCCCTGGTTGGAGGCCGATCAATGATTCTCTCTCATCATTGGTGTTTCTATCTTTCCCCCTCTCCCTTCTTCTCTGAAATCAATAAAAATATTTTTAAAAAAAGAAAAAAGAAAAAGAAAAAGGGAAGTTACAAGTTACCCAAACATTTCAAGGGTATGTTTTTATAGATGCTAAAAGACAAATAAGTTCAGTTAAGGCAGCGGTTTTCAACCTGTGGGTTGAGACCCCTTTGGGGGTCGAATGACCCTTTCACTGGGGTCGCCTAAGACCATCAGAAAACACATATATAATTACATATTGTTTTTGTGATTAATCACTATGCCTTAATTATGTTCAATTTGTAACAATGAAAATACATCCTGCATATCAGATATTTACATTACAATTCATAACAGCAAAATTACAGTTATGAAGTAGCAACAAAAATAATTTTATGGTTGGGGTCACCACAACATGAGGAACTGTATTAAAGGGTCGCGGCATTAGGAAGGTTGAGAACCACTGAGTTAAGGTAAATGTTGACCTTGTCAGTGAAGATACCAGTCTAGGATGTAACTACCCACCATCACTGCTTTTAGTGAAAGTTTCATTTCAGACCATCCCTTGTGGTTACTTTAGGTCTCTGAGTTTGCAAGACCACCATGCAGGCCTTCCCTGAGTTTGTCAGGTTAGCATGTAACCCCTTTTGTCCAAAATACAAATATATTTTTTTAAAAATTAAATATATATATATTTAAAAAAGAAAAAAGAGAAAAAGTTTTTTTTTTTTTAATGTGAAGAAAGCCTATTTATCTAGGTTGGTATTGTTACTTATAAAAATATTCAATATGTCATTACAAATGGAATTCTGCTGATGCTTAATTAAAATACAAAAAAATTAATGAAAAAAAAAAGATTAAGTTTAAAATAGACCTGAAATATTCCACTTCACCAGTTTGGAGTATAATGTAGGTCACATCTCTTAACAGTCAACTATAAAGGACTTGGACATACAGGAAGACCCTTCTGTGAGGCTCACCTCCCCCGCCCCCAGATGCCCATTCTCTGTGATGTCATGGGACCTGCTCCATGTCGTCGCCGTGGGAACTCAGACTGCCTGGGCAGTCCCAGGAAATGCTGATTCAGTGCTGCCCTCACCACTTCCCTGGCAATTACTTGGAAAGCTTGATCAGGAAAGGTTCTAGAATCAACCCACCACTTGCTCAACCTAAAGTATTTGCTCCATGCAATGACTCAGCTTTCACCCCCAAGTTCTCCCATGCTAAAGGCAGACCCCCCTCGCAGATGAGGCCGTCATGATAGTCCACAGCACTTCCCCCCTCTGAACAGTCCTAAGGAAATCACTAAAATTTTAAAAAGCCATTTCTCCTTCAAAGTCGCAGGCTGGCTAAAGGCAAGCTCAATTTGCATTACTAAACCAGTGGTTCTCAACCTTCCTAATGCCAAGACCCTTTAATACAGTTCCTCATGTTGTGGTGACCCCCAACCATAAAATTATTTTTGTTGCTACTTCATAACTGTAATTTTGCTACTGTTATGAATCATAATGTAAATATCTGGTATGCTATATGTGTTTTCCGATGGTCGCGACCCACAGGTTGTCCCCAAAGGAAACCGAACACACAATCTCAATCCGTGGCATCAGCGTGCAGATTTAAGGTGAGCTGCATAGCTTTCTTGGGGACAAGTGGGTGAACGTTTGCCTTACATATTGTGGCGAGTTTCCCAAAACTCAGGGGTCAGCTCCATAGGCAACTCTAGAAACTAAAACTTAGTGTTTCTTATAACTCATAGCTAGTCCCCAATTGTTGGGGTCCAACCCCAGCAGGTCCAGGGGTCCCCAAAGGTGTGGACGGAGTCGGCGAAGAAGGAATGACATGGAGACAGCCTTCAGTTGATCAGCAGCCTAGCCAGGATCTCCAGCCACGATCTCTGGCCAAGTTCTGGTTAGGATCTGATCAGGATCTGATGAGGATCTGATGTTTATTGTCTTGTTACATCTATATTTATACCAGCCGATTTTAATCCTGTCAATTTCTATTACAAAGGTTAGGGCGTTTCTTATCTCCATTCCAGGGAGTAAAGATTATGTAGCTTAACTACCCGCCTGGCACTTAATTAAGGGGTTGTATCCCCTCCCTAACCTCAGGGAAAAATCCCCACCTGGGGAAACAACCTTTCTCGGAGAGGTGACCTTGGTTAAAACACATGGCGCTAAGGAGAGCAAACATATTAAGAACAATATGCTATATATGCCAGGTCCCTTGAAACATATGCTGTGCAGATGTTTCTTTCCTGCAGCAACTGTGTCAAGCAGCAAGGATGGACCGGCTTCCGGCACCCAATATTCTATTTCCGTCTGTAACATAAGTATACACAAATCTTCATAAACAGAGTGTCCCAAAAAATGTATACACACTTTAACAGCTGATAGCTCAATTTTGAAAATGAAATAGATTTTAATAAACACTGCCTTTATAAATATTCAAAGTTTATGCGTACATTTTTGGGGGGGCACCCTATATATTTCACTCTAATGCAACTACTAAATAAGATGTGAAGATCCTACATTAGATAACATATCTGAAAGGCCCCAACTGCCAGAGTGAGGGAGTGTTGGGGGCAGAAATATTGACCAAGCTGTTAACCATGACTGTTCTGTTCTGATTAGAGAAAGCGCTTTCTACCCGGCTGAGAGTTTATGCCCCGGGACATGGGAGTTAACCTGGAATTCGGTCCATTTTCCGAATCCGAGAACTGCCTATTATCATGGAAAGATGAACAACAATAGAGTCCCACCCTTTGCAACCCCCCAGCCCACATTGCCTATACAGTGGGGCCTTCACTTACGAGTTGAGTTTAATTCGTTCAGTGACGGAGCTCGTAACTCAAATTACTCGTATGTCAAATCAATTGTGAACGAGTGAGACACGTGATGCTGGGCTGATGTTGTGGCGTTTGCTGTGACGTTCGCTGCACCAGCTAGCGGTGGGGTATCTGAAGCTGGCCCGTAACCCAAATTTTAGCTCGCAACTCAAAGCAAAAAATCCTCCGATAGACGGCTTGTATCTCGAAAAACTCGTTAGTCGGGACACTCGTAAGTCAAGGCCCCACTGTAACTTGTAACCATTATACTCATTCACATTCCTTTTGCCTACTTTCCCCCTGTAATCTCTGTCCTTCTGCCCAATATAAGCAGCTGGTTTATGGGGAGTTGGTGAGATTTTCATGGATGACCTGCTGCTCTCCCATCCTGCTGGCATTGTTGGAATGAACACTCACCTGTGATTCCACTCTTCTCTGCTTAACTGGCTCAAGTAGTGACAGGCGGCCTGACCCATTGGTTGTCCGGTTCCAGAAGGAGTACAAACAAGAGGAGAGGCTGGATGGAAAGATACGTCATAGAATGTGAGCGTTAGAAGGCGTGGTAGCTGATCTCGGAAATGGCCCAAGGGAACCGCTGCTCCTGGGAGCCACACCCCGTGGAGTCCCCTCCCACAACCAATCTGGGCTGACCCTGCTGTTTGCTTCAATTAATAGAACAAAGCGGAAGGAAGCGATAGGGAGCCAGTGCAGAGCCTAAACCTGGAGAAAGCCTGGCAGCTTCTGCATTGCTCCTGGAGGAGCCCTGATCCACCATGAGGAGAAGTCTGGCTATTCTCTGGGAGAGACCACACGGGAGCAAAGTCCTGAGACTCCGTGGAGAGAGAAAGAGGACCAGCCCCTCCAGCTTGCCTGCCGAGCGCAGCCCGTGGGCCATCCTCTCTAGGCTGCCAGACTTGCGCGTGAGCCATCTTGGACATGCTGGCTGAGTTGAGCCCCAGATGACCACAGTCACAGGAGCTGAAGAATCACCAAGTTGAACCTGGCCAACCCACAGATTAGGAGAGATTTAAACATTTTTGTTGTCAGTCGAAGCCGTTGGATTTTGATTGTCATGCAACAATAGATAACCCAAGAGAAGGCATCATAAAAATGATCTAATCCAGTGATGGCGAACCTTTTGAGCTCGGTGTGTCAGCATTTTGAAAAACCCTAACTTAACTCTGGTGCCGTGTCACATATAGAAATTTTTTGATATTTGCAACCATAGTAAAACAAAGACTTATATTTTTTATATTTATTTTATATATTTAAATGCCATTTAACTAAGAAAAATCAACCAAAAAATGAGTTCGCGTGTCACCTCTGACACGCGTGTCATAGGTTCGCCATCACTGATCTAATCAGAGAGGTCACCCAGCCAAACAGCCCCATTTGGCTTCCTCAGAGGCGGTTATCACTTTGTGACTGGGCCAGAAATACAATGCTGGTCGCGAGTTTCAGTTGAATATTCTTTATACTAAATGCTAAAGTAGGAAGAATGACTCATTAACTGTGTTTTTAAAAATGAGCAAGGAGGGTAGTTTTGCTTAAAAAGAACCATTCACAGTTCCTTGGGCGCTTGGGATAGGAAATAAAAAATGTATACCACTGTGCTAGAAACTCCCCATGCGGCTAGAAGGCGGGCCGGTGAGCTTGCTTCTGCGTCCAAGTCCTGATCTATGGAAAGGCCCTGGCTCAGCCTCCTTGAAGGCACGCTTGGACAGAACGACAGCGTGGAGGACGCGGAGTTGCTGTGCCACGCAGAATCCAGGGAGATCTTGCTTAGAGCCCCGTGGGGTCCAGACCATCAGCTCCAGTCCGCAGTCTGGCCTGCCAGAGTCTCTGTGGCCAGTGTGTCTGAGCCCCCTCTGTGACTGTGTTGCGCAGAAACTTCTGTACACAGCACAAGTTCCGGTGGGGCGAGCAGGCAGCGTCCAGGAGCAGGTGTAGCCAACTTCAGGCTCACGCAGCTCAGTCTGACTTTCAGCTCCAAAGCCTTGGAAGCCAAGCTGTAGTCAAGTTTTCGTGTCAGATGAGAATTGTTTTCCTAGAGAGACAGCAGAAGCTTAATTTTAGAAAGGAAGAGGCGGGGTGGGAAAGAGGCGAAGGAGAAAAGACAGTTTCCTGTTCTTTAAGGACCACTGTGAAGTTGGGTTCACATCCAGCACCACGGCAAGGGGCACGCCTTCATCCTTATACAGGAGTGGAAGGAGAGTGAGGGTTCTCACAGACAAGTCTTGCGAGGTTGCCACAGGGTAATGCCCCACCATACAGGAGAGCTTGCCACCCAAGCCAGAGCTAGGGAGAGAAAGGTAAAGAATGTTTCCTAAAGGAGGAAGGGGCTTTAAAATGTCTTTTAAAACTGTTCTTGCCCTCTGGATTTTAAGCCCGCCATCAAGCAAAGCCTCAGTTACTCTGACTGAAATTGCAGGTCTGGATCGTAACTAAGTCACCTAAACTCTGAGTCTCCATCCTCTCCTAGTGACAACAGCATCTCGCGGGATTATTGTGCAGATTAAATGAGAACACATACCAAGTGCTTGGCAAGTAGTGAATGGCCAATCAATGGCAGCCGTACTTATTTCTACTTAGGCCTTTCCATTAGAATTAGACTAGCAGTATGTACTTCATACTAGATTTTTCTTTACGTCTAAGAAAGTATTCAACTTAGGGTTTATTTCTTTAACATTCTCTGAATTAGTAATTGCTTCATTAATGATGTCTACGGAAAAATTATTGAGGATGTGTGATTGGAGTCGCTTTCCTGGGACTTTGGAAAAACAATCCCGTTTGCCATAGTTGCCCTATACAACTGCCATCATTCACCTTTTTTTCTGTTGCCTATATTTCAGGCATAGCGTACAGAAAGAAAGAAATCGCCTCCAAAGGACTGTGCAAAGCAAATGTTTAAAGATGTGTGTTGCCTAGCCGATTTGGCTCAGGAGATAGAGCATCAGCCTGCAGATTGAAGGGTTCTGGGTTCGATTCCAGTCAAGGGCACATGCCTGGGTTGCAGGCTTGATCCCCAATAGGGTGTGTGCAGAAGGCAGCCAATCAATGATTCTGTCTCATCATTGATGTTTCTCTCTCTCTCTCTCTCTCTCTCTCTCCCTCCCC
>NW_005356944.1:5200730-5216025 GCF_000412655.1 Myotis brandtii
CTTGGGGGGGGGGGGAGAGTGCCCCTGGTGATTCTGCTCAGGTGTCATAAATATTTACTTGAATGAATGGGCTTTTAATCCACGAAACTCCAGGAGTTTTTGTTGCCAAGCTGTGCTTACTTGCCCTAGTTCCTCCTTAACTTCAGCATGCCCAGAGGGTACATGGCATAACCCTTTTGGAGCTGCTAAGGACTCACCAGACATCCTTTATGTCCTCGTAGGTCCCTGGCTCTGTATGCCTTTGCCCTGCCCTTGCCCTGAGCCAGGATACACACAGGTGTTTAGGGGTAGCCACACTCTGTTCCCACGGCCCAATTAAAGGGAAAGACCCCAAACCAGCCAGTCCAGTCTCATCTTGAGAAGTAACAGAAATGAGGTTTGTTTTTGCTTTATTCATGGAGACTCATAGGCAAAGTTAGCATAACTGTGAGTCATTAGTCATTAGCCTCCTCTGAAGACCCTATAGAGATGTTCGTACCCCTTAATCACTAGGGGGCCCCGGGGGGGGGGGGGCAGGTTCCCACCTACAATCTCCAGAGAATTGGCTAGACTCCAAACTGAAAATGCCACTTCCTTTCTGTGCATTTCTGCATTCTTTTCACACTGAACTTCCAGCTTTATTCTGACTCACAAGCTAGAATTTCTGCCTGAAAGGGTACACGTGACTTCTCCCTCGATTAGCAGGCTTGCAGCAAACGGTGGCCAGCGGTGATTCATGGACATGTGGATTTTTCCCTGGGAACTTCACCAACGTTAGGAGAGGGAGAAACCTGAGAGACACTGGATCATCTTCAAATCAACTAAGTTAGGGTTGGGAGCTTTGAAATTGTGGAGTTAAGGTTCAAAAACATTCCTGGAATTCAAGCCAACTCTTAATGAGTATCCTAAATTTCAGCTCCCCAGCCCTTCCCAAATATTTTCAGGGAAAGTGCTGGAAACTATTTGAATTCCTGCTAGTCAACTAGGTAAGGTCTTGGAGAAGCAAGATTAGGGGTCTGGGTCTATGAGGCATATTCACACTGGGGTATTGTGGCTTCGTTTACATCATCCAGCCGGTGAAATCTGAGACCTGAGATTTATTGGCAGCTCCACCTTGTTCTGATCAAGTTGTCTATGCCTGGCAGTCCTTGGTTGTTTCAGGCACTATCAGTACTTTCTAGTGGAGCCAGACGCCTGATTATATCACTGCTGAGACTTCACAATCCAACCACCAACAATTCCCTGGGATGTAGTTTTAAACCAGCCTCTAATTCCACTGGACTTAACATAAATATCCTTCAATTCACGAGGTAGCGCTGCTCTGTGCTAGGTCCCCATAATAAAGGTTTCTGGACTCCATGGTATATACTCTGGGATTAAGCGGACACCGTTTAAGACCAGATCCTTACACTGCCCCTGAGCTGAATGTACTAAGGCCACAGGTGTCGAGCTGATAGCTCTTAGAGTGAATGGAGCCAAGCCCTCTGTCCATTAGCCCAGAACTCGACGTCCTGGGTTCTGGGAGATGGTTGGGATGGATTCACTCTGCACTCTCATCCCTGTCGTCATTGCCACACCAGTCACAGGTCTTCCATTACATCCATGGTCTCCAAGTGTGGTCTTTGGATCAGAGCATCCGCATCACTTGGGAACTTGTCGTGGAAATTCTCAGGTCCCACTCCAGATCTACTCAATCAAAAACTCTGGGAGTAGGGCCTAGCAATCTGTGTTTTAACAAGCTCGCCCCATGACTCTGATGCACATTAAAGCTTGAGAATGACTGCGCTAGAGCATCATCTCCACAATACTCCATCCTCCTTGTTCCTGCATCACTTCCCCACTGTTCTAATGCACCGTCCCCAGATGTACCCCCTGCTCTCCAATGCACCCTATGGAACAGCTGCTCTGTGGTAAGCAAATATTTCCCTTTATCCTCCACATCTTCCGGGAATGTTATCTGTACCTCATGCATTAATCGAAACCTCTTCTAAAGCAGCCTTCTGTGGTGGCAGATCTGTATTCACATCTGTTTATGTTTGTCTTTTTCTGTTTACTTATCTCATCCGAGGATATTTTTCCATTGATCTTTTAGAGAGAGTAGGAGAGAGAGGGAAAGACAGAGAAACATTGATGTGAGAGAAACATATCAGTTGTTTGCCTCCTGTACGTGCCCGACCAGGGCCCGGGCCGGGGAGGAGCCTGCAACCAAGGTATGTGCCCTTGACCGGAATTGAACCCAGGACCCTTTGGTCCCTGGGCCAACGCTTTATCACTGAGCCAAACCACCTAGGGCTATTTACTATTTACTTCTTGTTCTCACTTCTCTCCATCAGTATTTTTTGACCTTTATTTCTTTCCCACCATCTTGTAAAAACTCCTACTCCTCTGAGGCTCAGTGCCTTGTGGTTATACCACCCTCCCCCCTTCTCATTATTCAAATCTTTTGTACCAGGCTCATCCAGAGTCACTTCAAAGTCCACAGTGATGGCTAACACCTGAGCTTCTCAATTTCTTGACCAACATATATCCAATGACCTCCTTTGTCCTCTACCATTGACTCCCCCGTTACATACAGAACCTGTGCACCTTGAAACTGCTTTACCTCCAAAATCATGAATACAAGCATCCCATTCCCGACTACAGATTCTTGCATTAGAGTTTCCTTGACCAGCTGTTCCCATTATGATCTTTCTCCAATCTCTTTGAGATATCTAGTTCCAAAATGTACCCTTTAATTCTCTTCCTATAATCATCTCCTTGGTTCCTTACCAGCTTTGATTGGATGGCCTAGCATTTTAATTCGTCTTGCAAATACCTTCATTTACTTTGTTCTTCTGGTCTTTGGTTACTACTCTGGCAAAACCCAATCATGGTTGACATCAACCTTCAATAAATCAGGTATTGCATAAGCATCAACTTTGTGACAGGTGCTTTTATAGGCACTGAGGATGCAAAATGGACAAGTCAGATCATGGCCACGGCTCTGTGGGGTTTATATCCTGCTGGGGGATTGGTGGGGTTGGCAGAAAACAGGCACATGGTTATTTAATACATGTCAGGTCATAGGTGCCAGGAAAGGGGACGGAACGTGATGGTGATAAGAGGGCGGGGCAGGGAGGTGGTGCTATTTTAGATGCAACGACCTAGGAAGGCACCACTGACTTTTGAGCAGAGACCCAGGTGAGCTGAGAACCAAGGCCCGAGAGGACACTCCAGAGAACAGTAGGTGCAAAGATCCTGGGGTGGGTGTTAAGAGAAGATGACAGTATGACTAGAGGAAGAGCAAGGTGACAGTATGACTAGAATGCACAGGTAGAAGAGGAGGTTGGGAAGATATCCAGAGGTCACGTCATGAAGGTCTTATAGACCCAAATGAGAACTTGGAATTTTGTTTATTCCAAAGAAGCCATTGAAGAATTTTAAGCACCTGATTGAAATGGTTTGGTTTTCTTTAAAAGAAATGAAAAAAACCCTCACTGGGTACTGCGTAGAAGTTAAACTGTGGGGAATGCGTAGATGGAGCTGGGACACAGTGAGGAGAATTCTGCTGTGATGCAACTGGGAGATGGTGTTCCTCTAGGGCAGTGGTTCTCAATCTTCCTAATGCCGCGACTCTTTAATACAGTTCCTCATGTTGTGGTGACTCCTAACCATAAAATTATTTTCATTGCTACTTCATAACTGTAATTTTGCTACTGTTATGAATCGTAATGTAAATATCTGATATGCAGGATGTATTTTCATTGTTAAAAATTGAACACAATTAAACCATAGTGATTAATCACAAAAACAATATGTAATTATATATGTGTTTCCCGATGGTCTTAGGCAACCCCTGTGAAAGGGTCGTTTGACCCCCAAAGGGGTCGCAACCCACAGGTTGAGAACCACTTCTCTAGGGAGTAACCATACACTTTCTCCGTACTTTTCTCTGAAAGCATGGTCCCTGAACCAGCATCATCCACATTACCTGGAAATTTTAAACTTCTGACTTCTTACATCTCCCTTCATTCTCAGAAAATAACTCACACCTCCTACTTCATAGGAAAAGAAAAACCTGCCATGCAAGAATTCCTTCAATTTCTGGCTGCCATATCTATAAAAGTCTTTCCTTCCAGTCTACTGATGCTAACTGTGGCCTCTCCCTCTATCTGCGCTTGCCACTCATGCATGCTCAAGTCTCTGCCAGCATGTTGAAAAATGAGCAGCTTCCCCTGCCTCTACTTCCAGCCATCACTCTGTCTGTCCCAAAGGCAAACATCTTGGAAGAGCTGTCTACATCTACTCTCTCTCACCCAACTCCCATATCAGGCTCACATCCATTCTGATGGGTTTGTGACCAACCCATACTAGTTGTTAAATATTTTTAGTATAACCCATCTCAACTAAAATCAACCGATTTCCCAGACTCCATCTTGACTGTTCAGAATCATTGAACATCGTCGACTATTTGAAACCATCTCCTCTTTTGATTTTTGTGATGACACACTTTCCTGGTTGTCTTCCTGCATGTCTCAGTTTCCTATACTGCCTTTCCCCATTGACATAACCTGCCGGAAGCCGGTCCATCCTTGCTGCTTGACACAGTCGCTGCAGGAAAGAAACATCTGCACAGCATATGTTTCAAGGGACCTGGCATATATAGCATATTGTTCTTAATATGTTTGCTCTCCTTAGCGCCATGTGTTTTAACCAAGGTCACCTCTCCGAGAAAGGTTGTTTCCCCAGGTGGGGATTTTTCCCTGAGGTTAGGGAGGGGATATAACCCCTTAACTAAGTGCCAGGCGGGTAGTTAATCACTTTAACTACAAACAATCACGCTTAAGCTACATAATCTTTACTCCCTGGAATGGAGATAAGAAACGCCCTAACCTTTGCAATAGAAATTGACAGGATTAAAATCGGCTGGTATAAATATAGATGTAACAAGACAATAAACATCAGATCCTAATCAGAAACATCAGATCCTGATCAGATCCTAACCAGAACTTGGCCAGAGATCGTGGCTGGAGGTCCTGACTAGGCTGCTGATCAACTGAAGGCTGTCTCCGTGTCATTCCTTCTTCGCCGACTCCGTCCACACCTTTGGGGACCCCTGGACCTGCTGGGGTTGGACCCCAGCAATAACCTTTAAATGTTGGTGTTGTCCTGGGTCATCTTCTCTTTACTTTCATATCTCAATAAATCTCACGTATTCTCACCTCATGACTTCAATGGCTATATATAGGGGAACAAATCCCACATTAAATGTTTAACCAAGATCTCTCCTCTGAACTCCAGACCTAACTCAGATATCTCCTTAGTACATCATTGGGAAGTCTCATAAGGTCTACAAATGTAACATGTATAAAATTGAACTTTCCATCTGCTAGCTCCCCATAGAGACAGTTCTACCATCCGCTGAGATGTACAAATCAGAAACCTAGGAGTCCCAGTGACTCCTCCTCCTCCCTCACTACCCCTCATCTTCCATCAATGACCACATTCTATTTATTGTCCCCATAACATATATGGAATATATATTAAATCCATTCAATTCCCTCCATATCTTTGCAAGTCTCTGGTTCAAGCCACCATCACTGGTAACAGTGGCCTCTTGTATTCCTGCATCCATATTTGCCTCCTTCCAATCTATTTTCTATAAAGCAGCCAAAATGATCTTTTAAAAATGCAAATCTGATTAAACCGACATATCCTGTTTCACTCCCGTGGGGTTCAAAATGAGGTCACATTCCTCTTAATGTTCAAATCAGATGACTTGGAGCCTTCTACTTGTCTCCCTCGTGTGATAACTTCAGATTCCAAAGGTTCAGATTGTCTTAATAAATGAAACTGGAAACTCTCCTCATACTGGTTTTGACTCCTGTGACTGTCAGTAGAACACCAGACTCCACTGGTCCTCTGTTTTTGAGTAGTCCTTATCTTTTATTCTTTTTTTAAATATTTTTTTATTGATTTCAGAGAGGAAGGGAGAGAGAGATAAAAAAATCAATAAAGAGAATTATTGATTGGCTTCCTCCTGCAAATCCCCTACTGGGGACCGAGCCTGCAACCTGGGCATGTGCCCTTGACCGGAATCGAATCTGGGACCCTTCAGTCCACAGGCCCACGCTCTATCCACTGAGCCAAACCAGGTAGGACAGAGCTGTGATAATTCTCACTGTAAACTTAAAATTGAGACCTTGAAATATAATTATGTTTCCCCTACTTTCTGGTAAAACCACATCTAAGCCACCCAAAGCAGGTAAGAAGCTGACCCTTGTTTAAAGATACTCAGAGGTGCAAATCAAACCCATAATGAGATACCAGATACAAAGGCCACATATTTTTTTAAAATATTTTTTTTTTATTGATTTCAGAGAGGAAGGGAGAGGGAGAGAGAGAGATAGAAATATCAATGATGAGAATCATTGATTGGCTGCTTCCTGCACGCCCCACACTGGGAATCAAGCCCACAACCCAGGCGTCTGCCCTGACGGGGAATTGAACTGTGACCTCCTGGTTCATAGGTTGATGCTCAACCACTGAGCCACACCAGCCGGGCTGAAGGCCACATATTATATGTTCCCATCTATATAAAGTATAGGCAAGTCTATAGAGACAGAAATTAGATTAGTGGTAGCCAGGGGTTGAGAAAAGGGATAAATAGCGAGTGACTATTAATGGGTACATATTAATTTGGGGGGCGATAAAAATGCACTAAAATTAGGTAATAGTAATTGATGATTGCATTATTTTGTGATGATACTAAAAACCACTGAACTGTCCACTTCAAAAGGGTGAATTTTATGGTATGTAAATTATATCTCGATAAAGCTAATATACAACAAATTGAACTGTTAAATTTTACTTTTTAAAATAATTTACTTTTTATTGAATTATCTCTATATATAAAAGCCTAAGTGACCGTTAGGACCGGTATATATTGAACGACCGGTCGACCAGTCACTATTACGTGCACTGACCACCATGGGGCAGATGCTCAATGCAGGAGCTGTCCTCTGGTGGTCAGAGCACTCCCACAGCCAACCTCCCACGGCTGGCCAGCCTCCCGTGGTCCCTAAGGCTGCCCCCCCCAGCCCCAATTGACCCTAATTGCCGGCCAGGATGAGGGACCCCACCCATGCATGAATTCATGCACCAGGCCTCTAGTTTTGCAATAAGCTTATATCATGCTTGCAATTTCAAAAAACCAAGGTGTTAAAAATATCCTTAGGATTTGTAATTTTTTTCTTGTGGAAAAAGTGGCACAAATGTATTTCTTGCTACATTATCACCTCTTCTTGGTCTCTGCCTGCACGGACCTAAAGAACTGGCCTCCACGTACTTTCAGTGGATGTTAGCACAGCGTTCACGACAGAAGTATGTGTTACCGGTTGAACTCCAAAGAATGCCCAGGAACATGATCCTGAGGGTGACAGGGCTGCCAGGGCGTTTGGTTTAGGCAAGCAGAGTCTGGAGAAAAGGTTGCTCGTTCCTTCCCTCATTGTCCTCTGGAAGCCATGGTCTTCCTGGAGTCTGTATGACCAGCCTGTCCAATGGCCTCCTCTCTTTTTTCTCTTCTGGCCTCCTGAAGAGGAAAATACAAAATAAAAAGTAGCAGCATAAAACATGATTACTATACTACTGTCACCTTTGATTACTTAAAAAGTTTTTCTACCTGTTTTTTTCTTTTCTTGCTCCAATAGTTTCCAAAAAAAATTGTATATATATATATATCTCCTTTTATCCTGGGCTTCTGAGAATGTGGTTCCCAGATTAGCAGCATCAATGTTACTAGAGGACTTGTAAGGAATGTAAATTATTTGCCTGCCTAGATCCATACAATCCTACACGCAGGGGTTAAGGTCCAGGCAGCTGTGCCTTAAAGAGGCCTTCCAGGTCATTCTGAAGCGCACTCAAGTTTCAGCCCCCGGGCTCTGGTTCCTGCTCCGTTCTCTTAGCCATCAGCTTTTCAAGTATAATGTACATTGGTAGGAGCCACAGAGTTGCTGAGTCACTTTGCCTTCCCCTAACCTTCCATTCACCACTCTGCTTGGCTTCTTCCCTCAGCACATTTCTCTCAAAAGTTTGGAATCCGATAGCTTTTTCCTGAACTGGCAGCTCCAGTTTGCTGTCCTTTCCCACCTACCATGTTCTCCTTCTGAGATCCCCACAGCTGTCCCAGGCTGAAAGAGGGTACCACGAAAAGAGGAATTTTTGTTTGAACACTTATGGGACTCTTTTTGGTGAAAATAAGTGCACTACTTCTATGGAGCCTCAGAGAATCACAGACTTGAATGTGCAAAGGGGAGTTTGATTTTTAAAACGTGTGGGGTGGAATCCAGGAATCTTCATCCTCCCAAGTGCCCCAAGTGATTTTGAAGGTGGTGAGCCTTGCGCCTGAAATCTATCCTACAAGAGGAAATCAATAGCACAGGACCTACGTCTTTCTGTAACCTTTTTCGTGTCTTTAACATGGCGGTTTAGTGCTTAGGAGACCTTTAAATCAAGTTCTTGAGTCTTAAGATTAAAGAAAGATGTTAACACCTGAAGGATAAATCATTCATGTAGGGGGAGTTGCTGGTAGGTGTGCAGGTTACTCTTGAAATCATACACATCTCGACTAGTTGTAGAAATAATCCTGGATAAGCTAATTGCCTTTATACTTATATATTCTCCTAGTATGTAACTTTGAGATACAGAAAGTTTTATTTCTTCTAAAATTTGTGGAGCAGTTGTCACTTGGAAAGAAATTCTTTTTCTCAGAAGATTATTGTTCACAGTGGGTTGTATGTATTATTGGGAGAAATACATGCCCGGGATGCGGGCTTGATCCCCAGTAGGGGGCATGCAGGAGGCAGCTGATCGATGATTCATCATTGATGTTTATCTCTCTCTGAAATCAATAAAAATATTAAAATATTAAAAAAAGAAAAGAAAAGAAACAACAGTATTTTGTGAAATCTGAAAAAACTGTTCTGGACATATTGTACCTCTATAAAATATGAAAAGTATTTTTAAGCATAATATTAAAATTAAAAAAAGTTAGACATAAAAAATGCAAACGGAGCCCTGGCCAGATTGCTCAATTGGTTAGAGCATCATCTTGATATACCAAGGTTGTGGGTTTGATATCCAGTCAGGGAACATACAAGGATCAAACAATGAATGCATAAATAAGTGGAACAACAAATTGATGTCTCCTCTTGCTGTCTCTCAAATCAATCAATAAAAAAATGTTTAAAAAGAAAATGCAAGTGGAAAAGAATGCTACCTCAGCTGATAAGCACAATGTAACAGGGGAAAGAGGCAGTATGGACCAATAGTAATAATATAACACCAATATGTTAATATAGGCAATATTTATTATTTTTTATAGGCAATATTTATTGACAAGACATTTGTGCCAGGCATATTATTGCTTCTGATGATACAGAGGTGAAAACAATTGCTTTCTTCCCCTGAAAATATCAGAGTCTAATGGTGGCTTATGAACACATAAATAATTATGACATTTATCATTAAAAAAAGGAAGTACTGGAAAAATTAGGATAGAAATGTCTACTGCTGAGTTGTAAAATGACTGAAAAACAAGAGCCTTAGCTGTTTGAACAGCATAGTTCACACCGAGGCTAGGTTTCTGTCAATCTGATGCACTAAGGCAGTTACTATAATTCAGAGAAAAGTTCCCTTCTTTTGCTTCAATAAACTCAATATTGGCTTATTGGGTGACTCAAGTTGAAGCAGCTCAACTATTTTGCCAAAATGATCAGGATAAGTTGTTCAGTTACTCACTTTGCTCGACTGTGGAGACTTCACATTGCTGTTGTCTAATGAATTAAACAAGTGAATGTCAGCTTGAGAGATTTGTGGTATTAAATATATTAATAATGGATAGAACTTTAATACCAAGGGTTTTGGAGAAGTGTTTTCTGTTTATAGACATATTCTGTGCTCCCACTGGGTTTCTGGGAAAACTAATTTTTCTATTTCTTCAAAGATATAATGACCCTAAGAACTACATGGCTTTAGATTAGAAAAAAGGTAAAAAAAAAAAAACAACCCAAACCCACCCTGACTGATGTGGTTTAATGGTTAGAGCATTGGCCCATGCACCAAAGACTCTTGGGTTTGGTTTCAGGTCAAGGGCATCTTCCATCCATGGCCTGGTCAGGGGCGAGTGTGGGAGGCAACCAACTGATGTGCCTCTCTTACATCCATGTTTCTCTCTCTCTCCCCACCCAAAACCCTTCCCCTCTCTCTCTAAGAAAAAAAAAAAAGAAAAAGAAAAAAAAATCAATGGAAAATATCCTCAGGTGAGGATTAACAACAATAAAGGTTAAACAAAAAAAAAGTAAGTACTAGAAATTTACACCAACATAGCTTTAGTCCTATTTTTGTCCTGTAGGAAATAGACAAATTTGGTTTACTGGGACCATGGCATTGGGCTGGGCAGGACACTGCTTTGCCTTAAGTTTATTGGTCTCCCGGGACTTGCTGATCTGAACAAACAACTACAAGAATGTCAGAAAAACCAAAGAAACAGGATCAGGATGCCATATTGTAGGAAGTGAGAGCAGGACAGATATGTACATTCATCACATATTTCTGGTTCAGTTGACTTCCTACTGGGTATTTGGTTAGAATAGGATCTCTCAGTTTGATGGGGTCGTGTGAGTCTTCCTGGACATTGAGGTGTGGGCACACAGGAGGCAAGTCTACCTGTCCGGAGTAGTATATGACATTCCAGATATTCCTGAGTTCTTTTTCCTTATGACATAGTAATCAGCAAGACTTGACATATGGTATCTCCATCATTCTGAATGTACTAAGTGACCACTATGAGCAGAATCCTCTGCTGAACCAGGATGGATATGTAGCACTTGTTTTAAGCCATTGGTAAACATCTGGAAAGAATGAGACAGTAGCCCAGTCTGGTGTGGCTCAGTGGTTGAGCATTGACCCAGGAACCAGGAGGTTACCAGTTCGATTCCTGGTCAAGGGCACATGCCTAGGTTGTGGGCTAGATTCCAGCTGATCAATGATTCTCTCTCATCATTGATGTTTCTGTCTCTCTCTCCCTCTCCCTTCCTCTCTAAAATCAATTAAAAAATATAATATATATAAACAGGCGAGTGTGGGCAACCAACTGATGTGCCTCTCTTACATCCATGTTTCTCTCTCTCTCCACACCCAAACCCCTTCCCCTCTCTCTCTAAGAAAAAAAAAAAAAAAAAAGAAAAAAAAATCAATGGAAAATATCCTCAGGTGAGGATTAACAACAATAAAGGTTAAACAAAAAAAAAGTAAGTACTAGAAATTTACACCAACATAGCTTTAGTCCTATTTTTGTCCTGTAGGAAATAGACAAATTTGGTTTACTGGGACCATGGCATTGGGCTGGGCAGGACACTGCTTTGCCTTAAGTTTATTGGTCTCCCGGGACTTGCTGATCTGAACAAACAACTACAAGAATGTCAGAAAAACCAAAGAAACAGGATCAGGATGCCATATTGTAGGAAGTGAGAGCAGGACAGATATGTACATTCATCACATATTTCTGGTTCAGTTGACTTCCTACTGGGTATTTGGTTAGAATAGGATCTCTCAGTTTGATGGGGTCGTGTGAGTCTTCCTGGACATTGAGGTGTGGGCACACAGGAGGCAAGTCTACCTGTCCGGAGTAGTATATGACATTCCAGATATTCCTGAGTTCTTTTTCCTTATGACATAGTAATCAGCAAGACTTGAGATATGGTATCTCCATCATTCTGAATGTACTAAGTGACCACTATGAGCAGAATCCTCTGCTGAACCAGGATGGATATGTAGCACTTGTTTTAAGCCATTGGTAAACATCTGGAAAGAATGAGACAGTAGCCCAGTCTGGTGTGGCTCAGTGGTTGAGCATTGACCCAGGAACCAGGAGGTTACCAGTTCGATTCCTGGTCAAGGGCACATGCCTAGGTTGTGGGCTAGATTCCAGCTGATCAATGATTCTCTCTCATCATTGATGTTTCTGTCTCTCTCTCCCTCTCCCTTCCTCTCTAAAATCAATTAAAAAATATAATATATATAAACAGTGTTTTAGGTATTGCACATCATAGTGTCTCTGTCACAACTACTCATCTCTGCTCTCCTGTGGCACAAAAACAGTGGTAATCCTATATAATAAAAGCCTAATGTGCTAAGTGTCTGGTCGTCTGTTCAACCAAACAAAGCGTAATATGCTAATGATATGCTGAGGCCGCTCAACCGCTCGCTATGATGTGCACTGACCACCAGGGGGCAGTCGACAGGTCGACCATCACTATGACGTGCACTGACCGCCAGGGGGTAGATGCTCTGTCCGGTAGGTTAGCTTGCTGCTGGGGTCTGGCAGATTTGAGACTGAGTGAGATGGGCTGGACACAACCTGGAGCCCTCCTGCGGTTACTCCCCTTCCCGGTTGGCCAACCTCTCGTATCCCTCCATGGCCCTGATCGTGCACCAGTGGGGTCCCTCGGCCTGGCCTGCGTCCTCTCGCAATCTGGGACCCCTTGGGGGATGTCGGAGAGCCGGTTTTGGTCTGATCTTGCAGGCCAGGCCGAGGGACCCCACTGGTGCACGAATTCATGCAACAGACCTCTAATATGTACATAAATTCATATGGCTGTGTCCCCAAAAAACATTATTTACACAAACTGATGGTCACTTGGCCCAGGGACTATAGTTTGCAAATCCCTATTTTAAGTCACAGAGTTTTCAAGATTGTTACTGCAGTACAACTTAATCTATGTTGATATACTGGGCTGTGAGATGGACCCCCCAAATGAGATTCTTGGTTATGTGTGTTAGCTATCCTGCTCCCTCTCAACAATCTTTCCTTTTTCTTGAAAAGCCCAATCTAGCTGACCATGAGACTTTATGCTTTATAATTGCTACTGCATCGTAATGTGCCAAGTAAAGGCAGGTCTTTCTTAACCTGAATCAATAGAGGTCTCCAAGTCCATGGTTCTCATATATTAGAATGCATCGGAGGCACCTGGCGGGCTTGCTAACAAAGATTGCTGGGTTCCACCCCCAAGAGTTTAATTCTGTAGGTTGTAGGTCTGGGGAGAATCTGCCTGCTAGAGTATTTCATGTCTGATCTGAAAGATACTGGTCAAGTTCTAAGGAATAAAGAAGTGGTTCTCCCCTTCCCCTCCAAAACAAAAACAACAAAACAAAAAAACAACCACACACCAAACTTTAGTGTGCCTATAAATCAGCTGGGGATCTTGTTAAAATGCAGATTCTGTAAGTCTGGGGAGGGGTCTGAGATTTTGATAGTGATAGTGGTCAGTATGAGTACACTAAAAGCTGCAAGGAGCTAAACAATTCTGGTCTTTTCTAGCCTCTAGGCTTGCAGACAGTTCAGGTGCTTAAATCTTGAATAATCTTAGGTCAACTTTGGCTTCTCTCACACTTAACATACAACTTATTAGCAAACCCTATCCATCCTAGAGTCACAATGTCTAAAGCATCCAATGACCTGTCAGCACCTTTTCTGTAACATAATGACATTGACCACCACTATCTCCTGGGCTATATTGTTTCAACAGCCTCCAAATTGGGCTCTCAGGGTCTGCTCTTGCTCTACCCTGCCTCTCTAATGCACACTCTAAATTCTTTATATTGGAGCAAGAAGATTTCTTTAAAACACAGGTTGGTCATGTCACTCCTCGCTTAAAACTATGCATGCAGCCCTAACCGGTTTGGCTCAGTGGATAGAGCGTTGGCCTGTGGACTGAAGGGTCCCAGGTTCGATTCCAGTCAAGGGCATGTACCTCGGTTGCCGGCACATCCCCAGTAGGGGGTGTCCAGGAGGCAGCTGGTTGATGTTTCTCTCTCATCGATGTTTCTAACTCTCTATCCCTCTCCCTTCCTCTCTGTAAAAAAATCAACAACATATATATATTTTAAAACTATGCATGCAGTGACTCCCCATTTCACTCTGCAAAAGCCAAAGCCCTTACAATGGCCTCGCAGGCTTTCCAAGACTGGCGTCCTTTTATGTCTTTGACTTCATCTCCTACTCTTGTTGTAGCCACTGTTGCCTCCTTGCTGTTCAACCCACCACACGCACACTGGTGTCAGACCTGGCCCTTGGTGCTCCCTCTGCCCGGAAAATGCTTCCTTCAAGATAACTGCTTGGCCTTCCTCACTTCCTTCAGTGTTAGCTCGCGTGTCACTCTACCACAAGGCTATTCCTCACCGCCCTGTTTGTTTTTTCTGCCGCGTCACTATCTCACATGCATTTACTTATCTTCTCCCCGCGTGGAATGTAAGCTCCGTGAAGATATTTTTGTTTTGTTCCCAATCCCTAGCAGTGAAGCCTTCCTAACACATAGTCATGTGACAACACAGATTTGAATGAATGGACAACAGACTTTGCAGCTGAAATATCTTGAGGCCACAGGCTTGCAGTGGTTTCTCCAGGCCCCCTCAGCATGTACTGTTACCAGCCGGCATTACTCATTTCAGTCTCCAAACAACGAGTTTGGTAGAATCCTGTTTAAATTCTTTTTTTTTTTCATGGGATTTAACATTTACTGCTGTCATACATTATGTTGCTTCATTTCCCACTGTTTATATTCCTTTTAATACATTTCCTTCCAGCACTAGGCTTAGTTTCTGTTCACTGTCCTCAACCACACCCACCCTGCTCCTGGGTTAATTACAAGACTGTAGTAATTCTTTTGGAGGGGAAAAAAAATTATTTCATTAAACATGCTCTTAAAAGTTTCTGGTGCATCTAAAACAAGGGAAAAGGTCTACATCGCAATACTCAGGCCGACTGGATAAATGTCATCTTAAGGCAGCTGACAATTATTTTTAATGAACCTGGAGTTTTAAGACTTTTAAAAAGCCACCCATGTTGCTCATTTCCAACGCGTTCTAGAGAATTCCTAGGTTACTGGGTGACTGTTTTGTAGGGGAAGTTGTGTTTTCTCAAGACCTTTTGGGGTGTGGGAGTTTGCTTGGTCTGCACACACAAGGCATTCTAGGAGCTGGGATTGCACCACCCACCCCACGCACCCCTTAGTCGCAGAAACCTCTGCCACCCCACCCCACCCCCACCAAATAAGGGCTTTACACTCGACAGTAGCGGCCTCAGATCCAGCTGCTTGACACCTATTGTCCCCGTTTGGACGTCAAGCGATTTCGCCTGAAGGACCCCAGCTTCGATTTCGTTCAAAACTCAAGGCACCGCTCCGGTAGCCTCCCGCAGCAGTCCAGACCGGCCGCTTCCCTGAGCCGGCACCTGAGCAGGGCTGGTAGGCGGCCCGGGCGGGCGGAGGGGAGGGAGCTT
>NW_005356944.1:5216884-5233325 GCF_000412655.1 Myotis brandtii
CACCGGCGCCGTCCAGACCGAGGCCATGAAACAGATTCTCGGGGTGATCGACAAGAAACTTCGGAACCTGGAGAAGAAAAAGGTGCTGAGAGTTGGCGGGGGAGGGAGGATTTGATGCTCCGACCCTGACTGCTCTATCCTTCCCTCTCGGACTCCGGCATTGCCCCTCCACTTACCCCCCCCCCCAGCCCCCCCGCTTCCAGTTCACAGTCAATGGGAGCTTCGTGCCCAGAAAACGGGCTGGCAGGGGAGGTGCTTGTCACCTGACCCGTGGACTCTGGGCTACTGCCCCCCCTGCCGTGGGCCAGGCCCTGGGGCCTCGGAGCCTTTGGGAGTGGAAAGTGTTAGGGTGGGGATCTGCCCTGTCGCCAGATGTAACTGTGCGAGGCCCTTTTCCCGGTTACCGAGGCCCGAATTCTTGGAGTAGGGCTAGCGGGGAGAAGCGCGATCCCGGGTTGGGGGCTCAGGACTCGTCAGACGGCCTGCCTCGTGGAGTCGGGCGGCCTGCGTCCTCCGGCCGGGGGTGTCCGCTCCGTTACTGTGCACTCGAGGCCTGCTCAATGCCCCCTGCCCCCCGGGGGAGGGAGTGTGCTTAGGATCGTGAACTAGAATAGCTTTTCATCCAGCCCCTGGTGAGCGGGTCTTCGTCTGCTCCCCCGCCCCCATCGGATGGGCTCCCCTACGCTTCCTTCTTTGTTTCAATTGTCTAGGTGCCCCCCGAGCCTCCCGCTCAACTGGGTCCCGAGAACGCGGCCTGGAGCGGCGTTCTGTCCCCCGGGGACCCTGAAGAGGGGCGGGAGGGAGACGGCACCGCCTGGGATCCGTTGGGGGGTGGGCCTGGGTGTCCAGGGGATCGTTAGGTCTCTGGGCACATGGAGACGCGGCTAACATGGCGGCGGCTGCGGGGAGAGGGAAGCGCTTTGCTGGAGCTGCATTGTGAGCACAAAGCGAAAGCAGAGGGGGAGGGAGAGACCGGGCAGCCGCCCGGCTGGCCTCCGTCGACCCCCTCCGAAAACAAAACAAAAAAACAAGAAAAAAACCCAGAGCCACTCCGACAGTATTTTGGATTCAATATTTAGTCATTCTAGATCACACCATGAGGTTCATCTTCAAGGCAGCCTTTTGTTTTATGCTTTCAGCCCAGGACAGTGTATCAACTGTTTTAGGGGGACACACGTGTGTGCATGTGTCTATAGAGGGAAGGTTTAGGCGGAGGGAATGCAGTTCACCCTTCGTACGATTGGAGGTGAAAAGGGAGAAACAGATTCAGTACAGAAAATGGGGTAATAATTACATCAGTGACTATTTTGCAAACTTTTTGTCTTTTACCTTATAAAGAAAAATAACTTTGATTTGACAACTTCTGCTGGTCTGTCTCTAGTAAAACTGATTATGACCTTGAATTTTGAGGAAGTCATTTAAAAATGTTTATTTTGCTAGCCATCTAATAGTGTTACTTAAGATGATGAGGCTAAAAGTTGGGCTGTGGGAAATTTGGGCTTGAAAGCTGGTGATATAGAGGATTTATTTTAATGGCTCATTTAATGATTCATTTTACTTTTTTGAATTTTAAAACAATATTTTTATATTTGATACTTTGTCTCATCAGTATTGGGAATTTTACTTGGATTTCTTGGACATTATTTTCAATTTAGAGATGCTCTTTAATTATGGATTTCTATCTTTTTTTCTGACCCTTTGTTTTGTCAAACAAGTGTGGTTTATTATAAATGATTGCAGTAATAGATTTATGAATAGCAACAAGGCAACAAAAGTATTTTAATTGTAAAGTAGCTACATTCAAATATGTAATAGAATAACCATGGCCAAGGCCAGTATTGGTCTGAGTCTGCCATCTGATTTAGTTTTTGGCATTCTATTTGAAACTGAGACTTAGATATCTCTTAAAAACCCCTTAAAGCAGTAAATCTGTTAATCTGGTTGATGCTTGAATGATTTCATTTTCAGATTTCCTAGGAAATCTTGATTCCTTTTAGGAATCAAAAGATAAATATTAATGATGTAATATTTTAAGTATAGACATTTATATTTTAATGACTAAAAACAATTCTTCAAAGGTATTAATATAAAGGTGCAGATAAACAGCTAGCTTAGTTGTGAAGTGACTATTAGAGACTACTGTTCAAGTATATTGGAAAAAAATAGAAATCTAGTTTATAAGCCTTAGGAGTGCCTGAACCATGACAGGTCACTCCTGCATAGGCTGATATTACTATATGCTGTACATTGCCCACCTCTCTGCCCCTCCTCCCAAGTTACAAAGGAAAAAGTAATGTAAATATTACAGCGGTTATAGACTAGGCTAGTAAGTACTGAAAAATTCCCTTGAATGGGGATTTAACAAAGTATACAAAGTAACAAATGTATTTCATATCTTTAATGGTCTTAAGTGTTTTGGGTGCTAGATATCAGAAAGGTCAAATTACAGTTAAGTGAGGCTTTTTGATAACTCACAGACTTGGAGCTACCTATTTGTGAAATAGTTAAATTGTCAGTATTGATGTGACTTAATTACTATTAAAACTTGACGCTTTACTTTTGAGAAACTCAATACTTTTTTATATCTAGATGATTTGATGTATGAAAGGACTGAAGTGATTCATTTTTGTAATAGGGAGTGAGCATTCTTAATACACCTAAAATAGGATTTACTTTACAAACTGGTTTTGAACTTCGTTTAGAAACTGTTAGGGGATAAAGTAAGATACTGTGTATAACTGGATTTCTTTTTACTTCAGTCTACTTAGCAACTAATATTTGAGCTGTATTTGTCTTCTGGACAAAATGACTTTTTCCATGGGTTCTAAAAATCAAGTATCCTGACAAAAATGACTACCAGATATGTAGTATCACTTACATTAAGGCATAATTGCAATTTTTATTTCACTTTACTTAAAAAAGAAAGTCGCCGAAACTGGTTTGGCTCAGTGGATAGAGCGTTGGCCTGTGGACTGAAAGGTCCCAGGTTCGATTCCGGTCAAGGGCATGTACCTGGGTTGCGGGCACATCGTTTCTAACTCTCTATCTCTCTCCCTTCCTCTCTGTAAAAAAATCAATAAAATATATTTAAAAAAAAATAAAAAATAAAAAGAAAGAAAGTTACTCGTTAATTTCCTAGTAAGCCCAGTCATTAGAGGAAACCCCAAGCATCTGTCAGTGAGAACGCAAACTTAACATTGATGAAATACCGTCCTGTTATGTAATGCAACTAAATGGCCTGGTAGTTTTTGAAATTTGGGCTTATAATAATTACATGAATGTTTAGCAGGGAGAAGAAATGCAGCTATAAATTAATCTAGTGTAAAACTCCATTTACAAATCTTTTAACTGATTAAAGTATAAATAATAATGAATTTTGAGTGATTGCCTAGTTTTCATCAGTTTATTGGTATAAAATTGGGCCCTAGGCTGTGAAAGTTGATTTTTTTATATAACTTTAATATTATTTTTAAAAAAATATATTTTTATTGATTTTACAGAGGAAGGGAGAGGGAAGTAGAAACATCGATGATGAGAGGGAATCATTGATCGACTGCCTCCCGCATGCCCCCTACTGGGTATCGATCCCGCAACTGGGGCATAAGCCCTTGACTGGAATCGAACCTGGGACTCTTCAGTCCGAAGGCCGAGGCTCTATCCACTGAGCTAAACCAGCTAAGGCTGCAAGATGATATTTTGAAATCAAGTCTTAATTTTAACTGAAGAGAGCTCATTTATATGGTGAGATGTAATCAGATATGATGCAGAATAAAGGGTGTTTTAATAGATAATATTTATAATTGCTATACACTTTGTAAATATAATGGAATTAGTATACATTAGTGACTTTGGTAGATGAAAGATTAACCACTGTTCTCTTGCAAAACAGCCTGACATCTATGTAACCAATATGTTACCAGATGTGTTAGCTAAAGTGTGCTGATTTTCATATCACTCCCTAAAGTCTCCTTGATCTTTATATCTTTGCAGTTAAATAATAATCAGGAAAAGGATGCTTTTGTTAGGCTAACATTTCTTACCAGAGCATGCAGTGTACCTCTACTTAGAATTTTCAGTGCAGCTGTTGTACAGAGTTTCTTTTAAGTATTTGAAATAAAAACATTAACCATTTTGTAGGTAAAATCTTTTTTTGGGCTAACATCTGAAGTTTTTCTTGATAGTTAAAGTCTCTGATGTGTTCTTCATTGATTGCATGAACTATTCCTCTGCAATGCAGAGGACAAGATTACTTGGTTTTGCATTTACCTTGTCTTAGAAAAAACAGGCATTTATAATGCTTAATTTGTTCTTCTCTGCCTGCCTGTGTGTGCTGTGTGTGTGCGCCGTAGGGAAGTATTTAAATTTTAATTTGAAAAGAAGATGTGAATTCCCTCATGTGATAATAGGGGTATCTTTTTCTGGGATCAAGGCAGAATCCTAAGTATTACAAGGAGAATGGGTTGTTTTAACCTAGCCACATTATTGTACTGTAGGATAATTCCTATGTGGCAAATACTGGTATAAAAATACATTTTGTGTGACTCAGATTAAGCTACACTTTGTCATAATTTTATGTAATTTCTTAAATTACAGTTAGAATTAAAGATTAGTAGTGTTTCATCTTTTAAAAAATTAGTAAATACTTGTGAAAGGTTAACCTAAAACAATATGGCCATTATTTTATTACTATTCTGTTATAGAATTTAAGACTTTTTAAAAAAGAGCTTAAAGCTATCTTACAATTTAATCCAATTCATTTACAGGAGAGGAAATTGAGATACTTGTGTGAAATGGCCTGGCTTGGAATGGGTGAATCTTAAGGTGTCTTGTAATGTTTTATGGGGGTAATTAGAATTGTAATGCTCTGCACCATAAGTTTACTTTTTTTATGTAGAACCAAGTAAAGCCTTTTACTTCAAATCCTTCAGTTTTAGAGTTCTTTTGTTTTAAAAGCTCAAAGTAAAAGAAAAAGCTTCTCATTTCTTCATTGTTAGACCTTTATTAACATCTCATTGTTAAAGTAGTGCAGTGGTTCTCAACCTTCTGGCCCTTTAAATACAGTTCCTCATGTTGTGACCCAACCATAAAATTATTTTCGTTGTTATTTCATAACTGTAGTGTTGCTACTGTTACGAATCGTAATGTAAATATCTGATATGCAGGATGGTCTTAGGCGACCCCTGTGAAAGGCTCTTTCGACCCCCAAAGTGGTCGCAACCCACAGGTTGAGAACTGCTGAATTAGTGTTTGTAGGCTGTCCAGATAATGAGGTCCTCAGACTAGCAGTACAGGTAATGTCCTGTATTGTTGGGACATTGTGTAATGAAATGAACTTTTAAGTTGAACTCGAAGTTTCTCTTTATGCATAGGTAAGCCCCAAATGTACATTTACCAGTCTTTACTCAAGCTTGGTATGTTGTAGAGCAGAAAATTTGGGAAAAGCCTTACCAGTAAAAAGTAGGAGGAGGTATGTCAACTTTCCTATCTTAATTCTTATATTCCAAGCTTTTGGATAATTTTTAGTAATTGGTTCCTTTTTCTGGAGTAAATGAGTAGTACGTATGTTGCAGAGAATGCGAGGAGTAGTCGAAGAGTTTAGCTCAAGTTGGAATTGTAAATTGCTTGGCTTCTGCATATTTATTTTTAACACTAACTATACCAGTGTTTTTGGTGGGTAGAATATAAGCGTAAAAACATAGATGAGCCCGGCCCACAGGGCTCAGTGGTTGAGCCTTGACCTATGAACCAGGAGGTCACAGTTCAATTCCTAGTCAGGGCATATTCTTGGGTTGCAGGCTTGTTCCCCAGTAGGGGGCATGGAGGAGGCAGCCATCAGTGATTCTTATCATTGATGTTTCTCTCTCTCCCTTTCCCTTCAAGAAACCATAGATGAAATAGACTTTATTGGGCAGAATTCAGAATTTCATATTTCCGGAGGAAAGGGGCAGGTGTGCTTTTTGACCATGCTCAGCTAAATTAGTCTGTTTCCTTTAACTTCCTGTGCCACCTATTGTCTGTATATTTCTTTGACATTTTTATATTGCCTTATGTTCTTCAGAATAGGTAAAGGAAGAGACTATTAATAGCATAGTGTTTCTCATGGCATATGCTAAGTATTTGCTATTTGATGAAGTCACATAGAAATATTTGTAGCTTCACCAGCAAAACCCTGTTAAAATGGATTAATCTATGAGGGGGAAATGCTTTTTGTATAGAGCTATTTATTGTTGTGGTTTCTCTACCCCCCCATCCCTCATCTTCACTCTTAAATCTTTATTGTTGAACTTGTGTGTGTGTGTGTTTTTAAATATATTTTATTGATTTCAGAGAGGAAGGAAGAAGGAGAGAGAAAAGAGAAACATCAATGATAGAGAATCTATGATTGGCTGCTTCCTGCAAGCCCCCTACTGTGGTTTAAGCCCCCAACTCGGGCATATGCCCTTGACTGGAATTGAACCCGGGACCCTTCAGTCCGCAAGCCAACACTCTATCCACTGAGTCAAACGGGTTAGGGCAACTTGTTTTTTTTTGTTTTTTTTTTAAATTAAAACAGCATTTTTTCCTGAAGGATTTTTTTTTTTTTTTTAAGTGAGTAGAGTTAATGAGTAGGCGAGCAGAGCACACTTATTTTAAAATCTAGGTAGTGTGCCTGGCCTGTGTGGCTGAGCATTGACCAGGAGGTCATGGTTCCATTCCCAGTCAGGGTACAAGCCCGGGTTATGAGTTCATTCCCCCAGTGGGGTCATGCAGTAGGCAGCTGATCAATGATTCTCTTTCATCATTGATGTTTATATCTCTCTCTCCCTCTTCCTTTCTGAAATCAGTATATACATATTTTAAAAAATCTAGTAGTGTAAGCAAGATTTGTGAATAGTCTTAGGAAGAAAGAAATTGCCAATTCTTGGTATCTGCACAATTATAAATTACTAGAAATTTCATTGCTTGCCCCTTACTGCTGTTATCCAGATAAAAATAACTGAAATATACTTTATTCATTGGGAAAAAACCTTTTGGTATTAATTTTAAATAAATTGCAGCTCACACCTTTTTACATTGAGAGTAAATCATTTGGTTGTACTGACTTATTCTAATGAGTAGCTGGATTAAAGCAACTAATTAAAAAGATTATATAACCTTTAAGATTATAAATGATTATTTGCTTTTCAAATGCATAAGCTTTAGACTTTACACACACACACACACACACACACACACACTCTATACTAGTGGCCTGGTGCACGGATTTGTCACTTTGAAGGGAAATATGAAGAAATATATATTTTTTAAATATGTATTTTATTGATTTTTTACAGAGAGGAAGGGAGAGGGATAGAGAGTTAGAAACATCGATGAGAGAGAAGCATCGATCAGCTGCCTCCTGCACACCTCCTACTGGGGATGTACCTGCAACCAAGGTACATGCCCTTTACTGGAATCGAACCTGGGACCCTTCAGTCCCCAGGCTGATGCTCTATTCAGTGAGCCAAACCGGCTAGGGCTGAAGAAATATTTTAATATTGCTATTTACCCTTTCTCTATAATAGAAGTGTCAGAGGTAAAAGAAAATTAGTAAAATGTATATGAAAATAATATATAAATTGGTTAATAAATAATATATAGCAACAGACATGATATTAAAAACAACAAAAACATGATATAAAAAAACAACACTGATAAAAACAGTGACTGATAAATTGGTTAAACTTATTCTAATAGTTTCCTGTATACCACATTAAGAGTAAAAACATTTTCAGGGTGCTTGACTAATTTCCCTTGTGAAGTATTTACAACAGTAACGTCACACGCTCTTTGAATTTGAAAGAAAGCAACATAAAACTAACTGACCATGTCCGAAAATGGGTTCAGCTAGGAATATTCCTACCCTGTCTACAGTTTGTCCTTGTGATTTACTAGTAGTTATCGCAAATGCTGGCATCATGGTACACTGTCTTCGAATTAATTTAGATGGGAGACCAATGTCAGATTCCAATAGTTGGTCTTCAGACATGTTCTGTTGATGATGCTGCTCTCTTTCAGCTTTAGAATGTCAACAAAAACAACCAAATTCATGATCGACAATGATAGATTGAAACACGTATGGTTGGCGCCAGCAAGAGCTTTATATGTATCATGCATGTGCAAGTCAACATTTATTTTTAAGTTTCTAGTGCGCATTATATGTACTGGCTGGCCAGCCAGTCGGTCACATAGCCTTTTATATATATGCTAGAGTCCCGGTGCACGACATTCGGGGGGAGGAGGGGGAGCAGGCCTAAGCTAGCAGTCGGACATCCCCCGAGGGGTCCTTAGTGCTGTTGTGGAGGCAGGAGAGGCTCCCGCCACTGCTGCTGTGCTCCCAGCTGGGAGCCTGGCTTCTGGCTGAGCGGTGCTCCCCCTGTGGGAGCGCACTGACCACCAGGGGGCAGCTCCTGCGTCGAGCATCTGCCCCTTGGTGGTCAGTGCACGTGATAGCGACTGGTCTTTGCGCCATTCAGTTGATTTGCATATTAGCCTTTTATTATATAGGATATAGATATTCTCCCCTGAGGATATTTTTCCCATTGATTTTTTTTTTTTTTTGAGAGTGAGAGTGGAGGGGAGGGGGAGAGAGAAATATCAATGTGAGAGATACATAGTGACCCTTTCAGTCTATGGCCCCGATAACCTGCCAGGATATGCTTTAGACTTTTAAAATATAATTCAAAGTAGATGATGCTGAGACTCTTTAACATTAAACTTTTTGTTTTCCTGCTAGGGTCAGCTGCTTCCATTCATTCACACTTAACTGCATAATTACAGCCATGGACAAGGAATAAGGGTTTTTACAGGATTATTTTATATCGTTTTTTCCTTTTTTTTTGTTGGGCAGAAAAGTCTTGTCAGATTAAACTCCTTGTTACTTACCAGCTTGAAAAATTATCTTACTGTTGGACCTTAGGTATCTTCTAACTTAGTATCCTTTTACTGTTTTTAGTATTCAGAAATCCTGCTATCTGGATAGGTAGGTGTTCATTCAGCTTCTGCATTAATAAGTTTTCTAGGGCGTGTGGAATGCTCATTTCTCAATGAAAGTCTTTCAATTTTGGACACTTTTTTTTTTAAGTTCAAAGAGAGGAAGGGAGAGTGAGAGAGAGATAAAAACATCAATGATGAGAGAGAATCATCCATTGGCTGCCTCCTGCACACCCCCTAATGAGGAATAGAGCCTGAAACCCAGGCATTTGCCTTGCCCGGGAATCTAACCCGTGACTTTCTGGTTCATGGGTTGACCTGCTGAGCTGTACACGTTCTTAATGTTTGAGGTACACCACCACTGTTTAATACATACTTTGTTTCCTGGAACAACTTAGACTTCTGCTACATGATAAGACTTCAGCATTTGAAGATAGCTGGTATGGATCTTCTATGGATTGTATTATATGCGCTCTCTCCAGTTCTTTTAAAAATTGAGGAAACATTTGTTTCCTGACTTCTAATGAATTTTACCAGCAACTAATTTTTAATTGAATTGGTGGAGAGTGGACAGGAGGCAGAGCCAGCTGCCTACCGATATGTGGACAAAGTCAAAACTAATGTTTCTAGGTGAAGAACAGGGAGTATAAGAAGTGGGGACTTGAAATGGTATCCAGAAAAGCCACTGAATGTTATGGAAAGTTGAAAGGAAAAGAAATATTTGTCTTTTGTGTTTGTATTTCTTTCTACAGGTTCTTTCAGTACTGTAGAAGTGATTTATTTGAATGAAGACAAAATATAAAGTGTAGCTAGGTGCTCTTACTACTTTTGTTATTTTAGACTTCATTTTTAAGTATCTTTTGTATCCCAATTTGGAGATTTTCTCCTTAATTGAGAATAGGATTTACATATTTTCCTGGATAGCCAAATTTTCAGAGTTGTCTCTTCTTCCTAAATCTTGTTATGACGATTTACAGTTGTCTAGCTGAAGAATTATTTTTGGCCTCTCTGTTATTTCGTTTTATTTGTCAGCTATTAAAGGTAATGAAGAAACGATAGATTGGGACTGGGCAGCACTTGTTGGGGTAATTATTTCTTAGTACCACATGAGGATATAGTGTTTTGACATTTACCGGGTATAGTCACATCTCTATCAGATGGTTCCCTGCTTCAGAGTCTCTGGGTAATCTGGGAGATGACCTGATCTTTGTCTTGCTCACATGTGGTGGTGTAAATGAATTTTTAATACATTCTGGACACTAAGTAGTTGAAAAAGGAACCCTAAGTTGAATTTTCACCCCTAGAGTGCCGGGGAGCGTGATTGTGCTCCTCCTGTCTTTCGCCAAAAGTGTCGGGAGCGCTATCGCGCTCCTCCTGCAGTGTCACTATTAGATGCTAGTAGTTCACTCTTTATTGACAGATGGCACCTAAGTGCAGATTACTTATGATGCCGAATGTTTGTAGTTCTAAAATTGACCACTGGCATTTATCTGCCTAATTTTTTACAGGTACTACGATTTTATGAAGTTTACTCAGATTTTGTAGCCCTAAAGCTTCGAAATGGCGTCCAGTTCTAAGTCTGCTTTTATTAGTGATGATGATATTGCTAAATATGTCAATTCTTGCTGTTAGTGCCAGGGAGCGCGATCACGCTCCTCCTGTCTTTTGCCAAAAGTGCCGGGAGTGCTATTGGCAATTTTTTTTTCTACTAGTATTTTATAATACAATCAGCAAACAATATATGTCAAAGATGAAAACAAATGTAGTAAAGGTTTCCTTAAGTTTTTGAATATGTAACTTCATTTACTTGTGATTCATAATTTTTTTCCTAAACTGCTGTAAAATCTGCAAAAATGCCTTGGCAATTTTAGCATAGTTCCTAGGATATTGGTTGGCACGCAAAGGGTTAAGATAGAATCTAAGAGGGCAGGTTTTGATTACCAGTATTATGGTAGACTTTCTGATGAAGTTACCTTTTTATGCTAGGAAAACAGCCCTTCTCCAAAAAAAAAGATGCTTAATATATGTTTTATGTGGATGATATGAGTAGTTAACCCATTGGTCTAATGCCACCTACTGGGGTTCGAGTCCACAACCCAGGCATGTGCCCCAACTGGGAATTGAACCGTGACCTCCTGGTTCATGGGTTGACACTCAACCACTGAGCCACACTGGGTTTTAAATTATGAAACGCCCTGGCCGGTTTGACTCAGTGTTTAGAGCATTGGCCCATGCTTCATTCCTACTCAAGGGCACGTACCTGGGTTGCAGGTTTGATCCCGGGCCCCAGTCAGGGTGCATGCGGGAGGCGACCAGTCTGTCACATCATGTTTCTCTCACATCACATATCTCTCTCACATCAATGTCCCTCCCTCCCTAAGAAAATCAATTGGAAAACTATCATTGGGTGAGGATTGACAAAATAAAATCGATAAAAAAGTAAATTATAACGAAAAACTAGAAACATGGTACAGTAACATAAAATCACAATAAGTTGATGTATGAGCTTTAATAGAATCATAGATCTTTAGTTTGGCTGCACAGAGGTCTTTTTACATACTTTTCTAATGATGGTATTCCATGAAGATTTACGTCGAAGCTTGAGTTTCACATAGTAAACTGCTTTTCATTTCCTTTTTAACCTTGTTCCAGTTACTGCTATATGAGAGATTGCTTTAAAACTTAACATCATTATATCATGCATCTGGATTCTGCCTTTCAGTGATTCAGACACACTGGGGTTGGTATCTTCTCCATGATGGCTGGGTTCTCAACTGGGGAACTAAGGCTTGTTTACTCACATGTCTGATGCCTGGTCTAGGATGACTCCTAACACTAGCATTGTTGACCAGATTCTTATACAAGACCTTTCTTCATGGCTTGGCTTCTTCATAGTATGGCAACCTCAGGGTTATTGAACTTATATAATAACTTGGGTTCTAAACATGAGTGTTTTTAGTGACCAGCAAAGAAACACTGCTTTTATAACTCAGTCTTGGAAGTCATATAGGATCACTTTTACTGTACTGTTTTGTTTGAAGCCCTCTCAATACAATGACAGGAGAATTGGACTAGTTCTTAATGGGGAGGTGCCAACATCACATTGTAGGAAAGTATGTGGGACTGCAGATATGGTAGCCATCTTTGGAAAATGGAATCTGCCATAGACCTCTGGATTGGATGAATATTAACATTATTATGTAGAAAATTGGAGCTTTTCTATCACAGGATAGCTTGTCCTACTAGAGGTTAGTATAGATTCATATTTAAGGATTTTTATAGGTGTAAGTCTTGACACTATCCTGAAATGTGTCAATCTTAACATTTTATGTAGCATGAAGTTAAAATTTTATAATACAAATTATATGTTCATTGCAGAATATCTAAGTATATAAAACAAGGAAAAGTAAAGTAGTTCTTACAATTCTATCATTCAGGTATCATATTTGTTTTTATATGTATACTAGAGGCCCGGTGCACGAATTCATGCACAGGTGGGGTCACTTAGGGTGGCCTGTGGGGATCAGGCCCCAGCTCGTGCCCCCGCCCCACAGCCCTGCCTGGCACCCCACCTTGGCCTGGTGCTGCCCCCTTACCTGCTCCACTATCCCGCCTGCAGGTGATTGATCAGAGCCCGGCCCCCCACCCAGCTCCCTCAGCACCAGGGAGCCGGGTGGCGGCCCCATCCCCTCCCCCTCACGCTGCCGCTGGTTGCTGTCTTCGGGTGATAGGCAGGGCGATTGGGCCCCCACTTGCACCTGCCTTGGTTTGGCTCTGCCCGTTCACCTGTTCCACCATCCTGCTGTGGTCCTGTTCTCGTTGGGGCCCATTGGGGCCGGCAGCGCCTCCACTGCTGCCTGCTGCCAGCGCCACATTGCCAATGCCTGCCATATTCTGTGCCGCCCCATGGTGGTCAGCGCACGTCATTGCGAGTGGTCAAACTCCCGGTTGAACAATTTGCATATTAGGCTTTTATTATATAGGATAAGTATTTTTTTTTAGGAGTTTGATTTGACATCTATTTTGATTGGCATATATGTTTGAAGTTCTCAAGACATCTATATATATACTACAGGCCTGATGCACGAAATTCGTGCAAGGGGCTCAGCCCTTGCAGCCGTGGCCTTCGCAGTCCTGGCTTCGTCCAGAAGGGCGTCTGGCCATCCAGTCTAATTAGCATATTACACTTATAGAAAAGGCTAAGTGACCCACCCACCCACTGACTGGCCGGAACATATGATGCGCACTGGCAATTTAAAAATAAACTGACTTGCGAGTGCATGATACATATAAAGCTCTCGCTGGCACCGATCACACGTGTGTGTTTCGATCTGTCGATCTGTCATTGTTGATCCTGAATTTGGTTGTTTTTGTTGACATTCAACTTGAACCATGTCGCAATTTATTCATTGACTGACCGACTGGCCGGTACATATGATGCGCACTGGCAATTTAAAAATAAAACGTTGACTCACGTATGCGCAATACATAGAAAGCTCTGGCTGGTTTGGTGCTAATCATACGCGTGTTTTAATTTTATAATACTATATTATATATACTATTTTGACATGTAATTTTTTGCAGTAACGTAATTATCACATGAATCTTCTAATTAATTTTTTTCAATGTGCATGAATCTGTGCACCGGGCTACTAGTTCAATGATAAAGTTAAGCTTAGGTATATAAAACTCTACCCTATGAGGGATATAGAGTACACTCAGTGTGAATTAATTTCTAGATTCAGCAACAGTTTCCATGAAAAATATAATACCATAAAAAGGGAAGATAATAAATGCCAGGTAACAGTTTTCCTTCTCCCTCGTATTTTAACTGTGTACTTGTACTAAATTTCAGGGACACCGTCTATGGGCATATGTTATATTATCCATATATTTTTAAATAGAAGAATTCTGATTATAATACTGTTACATCCTAAGTTGAAATTAAAAGCAAATCTTAACTAGCTTAGTTTTTTATTTCTTAAAAGTAGCCTACCCTTTTAAAAACGAAAAAATATGGTTCAGGGTCAGAGGAGAGGGAATAAGTAGAAATCTAGATGAAGGGGGAGAATTTTAAAATTTTTATTTAAATTATATTATTTTGAATTGTTTTTAGAGTATTTTGAGGTAGCTGAGCATATCTTTTGCCCCTGGGGTTAGGCTTGTCAGATCAGTGTAAAAAAAACTTGATTTTTCACCTAATAAACTTGATTTTATACCTGTTTATCTGGAGGCTTATTGACTATGTGAAATAAAATAGTCCATAGAAGAATAAAATTAGACACTTTCATCTTCCTTTAAGTTTTGATGACCATCTTGGTTTTATTTACCTCCAGTAAAACTAACAAATTGTGGTAGGCTTTTTAATTTGGGGTAAAATGGTTATGGTATTTTCTCTTTTCACCCATAAAACAATAATTGAATTCTTGACTAGGCTACATTACTTGAATATCTTTTCCTTGGGATTTTTACTAATAGTAGTAGCCTGGGAAACCTCCAGAGTTTTCATCGTAGCAAAAAAAGAAAAAAGATGACCAGAGGTTAATTTTCTGCCCCCACTCTCGCACATTTAATTCCATTTTTTGAGAAAATGACAAAGGAAAGCTGCTGACTAGTGTACTGCCCACAGTGATATGATAACTTGAAGTATCTGATGTTTTTAAGGAAAATGGATGAGGCACATCGACAATGATATGTACATGGGTTTATTCAGAAAAACACAACTTTATATTACTCGTGAATTCTTTTTATATCACTTATGTAAATTCTTTGGCAGGGGGAGGGAGGGACAAAAAATTTTAACACCTTATAAAATATCTGATAGGCTCACTTGGGTATAAGTGGTTCCTAAGCAAATTGTGGCCCTCACCCATGTGGGCTGGAAGAACCATGTGTCTGGGTCGTCTGATCTATACTTTTTTTTTTTAGAAACCTAAAGAATAAACAATGTTGTCATTGGCTTATGTTATAATATTTGATACCATTTAGTAGTGGCTAGAGTATTTCTATTCATTTTTAGCTCACTGTTATTTTATGTACTAATTCAAACTGGAATATATCGAAAAAGCATATTTAGGGCAAGATTTGAGACAGACTTAGGATTATGTGGGTTTTGTTATTTTAAGCTAGTATATACTTCCAATATGGAATATACTTTTTTTTTTTTTAATACAGGGCAAGCTTGATGATTACCAGGAGCGAATGAACAAAGGGGAACGGCTTAATCAAGATCAGCTGGTAAAGATGCTACATTTTATTTAAGATTATATGTCCAATATTTTTAACAACAAAATTAATTTTGTGTTTGTGTTTCCAGTAAAGTTGTGTTTTGTCTGTTATTTTAGGATGCCGTATCTAAGTACCAGGAAGTCACAAATAACTTGGAGTTTGCAAAAGAATTACAGAGGAGTTTCATGGCATTAAGTCAAGATGTAAGTAAAAGGTGGTATATGTGTATGAAATACTAAAAATATGGAAGGCAGAAAATTTTGTTGTTTCTCTGTTTTTAGTCCTTGTCATTACTATTGATAAGCTCTGCAAAGTGAAAAGGTTGGATCCAATTATATCTAAGATGCTTTCCAGTTTTGTAAAGTTTAACACGTGAAAGGTAGATGCCTTTTAAAAGGACTGACTTTCAGATATGACAAAGTTGTGTAATAGTTACCCTAAGGTTTTCGTTGGTTTAAAAAATATATAAGCATGGTGGGGATTTATTTTAAATAGTCCTTCATGTTTAATGACCATCTTACAAGTTCCTTAAGTATCAGAAAATGGGCTTGTTTATATAGTTGGTAACTATTTTTCCCATTAAGGATCTTAAGGAATGTGGCAGACTGATACATTGCTCTTGATCCAACAAAATGGAGTGTTTTTCCCCAAACATCTTTTGATATGATAAAAGCCTTTAGGAACAGGACAAAAATGAAATACAAAGTCAAATAATGTGTTCAGAATTGAGACCAGAAAATTAATCTTTCTGAGTTAGTGTTAACTTATTTGGACAAAGGCTAACAGTGTTAGAATATAAAGTTGTCCCTAATTTGATGAAATGAATAAATAATTTATTATGTGACTAGAGGCCCACTGCATGAGATTTGGGCACTTGGGGGTTGCACCCTCTCGCAGTCTGGGAGCCCTCGGGGAATGTTCAACTGCTGCCGCTGTGCTCGCCAGCTATGAGCCTGGCTTCTGGCTGAGCGCACTGACCATCAGGGGGCAGCTCCTGTGTTGAGTGTCTGTCCGCTGGTGGTCAGTGTATGTCATAACGACTGGTCGTTTCGCCATTTGGTCCATTTGCATATTACCCTTTTATTATACAGGACCAAAGGCCCGGTGCACGCAATTCATGCACGGGGTTGGGGGTTGGGGGGGACAACACACCCGTCAGCCCAGCCTGCACCCTCTCCAATCTGGGACATCCCTCTCACAATCCGGGACTGCTGGCTCCTAACTGCTCACCTGCCTGCCTGCCTGATCACCCCTAACTGTC
>NW_005356944.1:5233349-5259350 GCF_000412655.1 Myotis brandtii
CCCCCCGCCTGGTTGCCCCACACAGCCTGCTGTTCAGTCACTTGGTCATCCCTCACTAACCCCCCTGCCGGCCTTGTCGCCCCACGCAGCCGGCTGTTTGGTCGTTACTATTACTGTGATGGTGTCCTGGACAGTTGGCATATTCCTCTATTATTAGTATAGATAGGATGAGAGGCAGTACAGTACAAAGATTATGAGTTCTGATTCTGGAACCAGACTGTCTGGTTTGACTACTGATCCTGCCATTTTTATTTAATAATTGTATGATTTGGAATGGGTTACTAATTTCTCTATTCCTTGATCAGTCTGGATTTTCCAGAGAAACAGAACCAGTAGGATAAAAAGAGAAGAATGAGACAAGGGGGAGGAGAGGGAAAAGACTATCACTCTGCTTCTGTTTTCTAATCTATAAAATGGTGATAATAATAATAATACTACCTACCTCATCAGAAGGTTGTGCTTAGAATAGTATTTGATGCATAACTAATAAATTTCATGCAAAACTAATATATTTCATGTACTTAATATTCCTACTTATTAAATTCAATTAAAGTTTGATGATATCTTTCAGAACTGAAGGAAATTTAATTTACATTCAAGTAGGGATTTGTTCCCCTTAGCTTAGGTCAGAGCCTCAGTCTTGATGAACCATGAACTCTGCCCAATTTCTTTTTCTGATACTATACAATTTAATAAATTATTTCTGAAGCTACTATCACTGTGCAAATGAAAATACTTGTGTCCTCCTTTGCTTTTATTTTAACACTGGTGTTTTTAGCAACTTTTCACTAGGCCTTTAACTTTACTGGCCATCCTTAGGTTGTATTTGCCACAATTATTGAACACTTTTCTTTTTGGCATTCAAGAGCTTTTTTAAACCTAGTCCAGCCCACTTGTTCTAATTTTCATATTCTTCCCTACTTGAGCTTCTCACTTCATCTAATGTGACTTTCTTATTTATTTTTTTTGCTTTCTTGACTTCACTTTGTATTCCTCCCTGTCTTCCTATAATGTTTCCTATCTCTGGCTACCTATAAAGACCTCTTTACCCTAAAAGCATACTCCCCAATACGATTGAAAGGTCTTCCATCTTTGGAGTAGATGGTACTTTTTCTCCTTGAAAGCTATCTTGTTCACCCTAGGTTAAGAGATCTCATCTTTTGCCCTGACTGGTTTGATAGAGCGTCGGCCTGCGGACTCAAGGGTCCTGGGTTCGATTCCGGTCAAGGGCATGTACCTTGGTTGCGGGCACGTCCCCAGTAGGGGGTGTGCAGGAGGCAGCTGATCGATGTTTCTAACTCTCTATCCCTCTCCCTTCCTCTCTGTAAAAAAATCAATAAATATATTTAAAAAAAAATCTCATCTTTCCATTCATATATACTATTAGAGGCCCGGTGCACAAAATTCGTGCATGGTTAGGGTCCCGAGGCCTGGCCGGCAATCAGGGCGATCGCAGCCTTCTGGTTGCTGACTGGGGCCTTCTTTCCCTGGCTGCTGGCTGCCAGCTGCCGGCCTGGGCCTTCCTTTGTTCTGTGCCGCCCCCCTGGTGGTCAACACACGTCATAGCAAGTGATCAAACTCCCAGACTCCCAGTTGAACTCCTGAAGGGACACTTTGCAAATGAGCCTTTTATATATATAGATTTTTTGCCAATATTGCTAAGATACCATTTAATCTATTATCCTCTCTGCTGCCATTATAAATTTGACTTACTGCAACCTTCATTGTTCCTTCTAGGTCTTCCCTATTTCTCCCTTTATTATATGTTTTCTATGTCCTTATTTTGGTTTTCTCTGTTTCCAGTTATCTGAGTGAGTCTCAAGAAAGGGGAGAGTGTGGGAAGGAAAACAATGTCGTGGCCTTGGAAAGATGCACTTTTCTTTGATCACCCACTGATGCGATGAATGAGAAAAGAGAAATATTTGAGTTTGATTGATGCTCTCCCTTCAACCGTGCCAGAAAAGAAAGAGTGTAGTGGAGAGAAAACAGTGGGAAGAATACATTCATATTTAGCTTTTATCGGTCTTTTTCTGCCATTTTCTTTCTCTCTGCTAGTATCTGATTACTCATAAAAACAAGTCAGTTTTAGTTACTATTTTCAAGTGTTGGAATGCCTTTACCAGCAGGGGATTGTTTGGGTTGAGGTAACAGTGATGAGTTTTGACGCTTCTTTATGAATCAGTAATAGTACTTAGAACTTTGGATCATTTTTCCATAGAGAATATATATATAGTTAAGATGTTTTGTTGTGGTGGTTAGGGTTCTCTTTTAATTGACTCGGGGCCTAAATTAAAAATTTTAATCATTCTTTTTATTATGGGAAATTTCAAAACTAAAGAATATAATGAAACCCTATGTACTATATCTATCTTCTACACTTATCATTTCATGGGCAATCATATTTGGTACAGTATATGCACACCTACTTCCCTACTCCCTGTTTGCTGGATTATTATGAAGCAACTTCCAAATATATCATTTTATTGGTAACATTTCAGTAGCATAATACCTTCAGTAATATAAAAGGTGTGTTCTGAATTTCTAACAACTTCTTAAAGTAGATCATGTATTAAACTCGCTTTGTAAGATGGGGTCACATTTAACTCATTGAGTGAAATACGTTTTATTTACATTGGACCTGAAATGGATTGAACTAAAAGAGTCTTTAAAAAAACTTATTTTGATGTCTTACGTTTATATTCCTATGCAGATTCAGAAAACAATAAAGAAAACAGCACGACGGGAGCAACTTATGAGAGAAGAAGCTGAACAAAAACGTTTAAAAACTGTACTTGAGCTGCAGTATGTTTTGGACAAATTGGGAGATGAAGAAGTGCGAACTGACCTGAAACAGGGTTTGAATGGTGTGCCAATACTGTCTGAAGAGGAATTGTCATTGTTGGATGAATTCTACAAGTTAGCAGACCCTGAACGGGACATGAGCTTGAGGTATAGCGGTATTTGATAAGAGCTTCTAAATGTTTCAATTGACAATTGAAAGGTAATTAATTAGCTATTTATTATTATAAGGTTGAATGAACAGTATGAACATGCCTCCATTCACCTGTGGGACTTGCTGGAAGGCAAAGAAAAATCTGTATGTGGAACAACCTGTGAGTATTGCTGACACTTTATCTTCTATAACAATAAAAGTGTAATATGCTAATTAGACCTACAGCCGAATGACCTCCTGGGTGAAGCCAGGGCTGCGAGGGTCGAGCCCCTTGCACGAATTTTGTGTATCGGGTCTCTAGGGATTTTATAACTAAGAATCTTTTAAAATTAGTTTCCTACTTAAGAGTAGTGTTAATTGAAGAAATTTTAGAACTATATAAATAATATCTGCTGTTTACTTTTTTCATTTTGTGTATTTTGTGTGTGTATGAATGTGTGCGTGTGCGTGCATGCCTATAGGTCAAAACACTAACAACCAACCAAAAATTTATAATGATGGGAGCCCTAACTTAACGTGGTTTTGTTTATAAATAACTTAACTCTGCTTGAGGTGAACAGATAAACACCAAATTGACTTTCCAGTTTTTGGTTATTAGTTGGGGACTGGTTTTTCCTTGTAGCTGAAATTTTGTGAAAAACATGTACTGCACCTCATATGGTCATTGTCTTAGTCTCTCTCTAATTTTTCTTAGACTTTTGCTAACTTGGGGACATTTTTTTTCTCTTTTAAAGAAGGTATTGATATCTAGTCCAGTTTTCTATATGTGAGCTCCTTAACCTGAAATATGCAATTATATGTTGATTTTTTTTAAAGGACATTTAAGTTTCACTAAGTTAATTAGGAATTTTAGGTTTTTAACTACATAGTAAATCAGGATATAGCTCCTTATGTTGATTGTTTATGAAGTTGATTTAGCCAAATAGATATTTGAATCTATCAAGGTAATGTTTATACCTTGTTTTTAGCTATTGGGTTAAAAAGAAATTAAATTGGATTATAAGTTTTAATTGGCAAAACAATATGATACAATTTGGTGTGTACAGGAAATGTGTAAAATCATATATGAGGAATCAAGGATTCTTTTATATCATTTCATGTAAAAAATTTTTGGTTTGTTAACTTGTGTTATCTATATTTCTTTGTAAAACATTTTTAGCTTTTTTATTTCTGCTATAAGTATGTACTGAATTTACCACTTGAAGTTTGGAAACTAATTGATATATGTGCATAAGCTTGTTAGCTTAAAAAAGTAGTTTTAGGTAAAGGTTGATCAAATTTTCATGAACATTATTGAGGAATGAAAAGGGTTAAGCATCTAACCTTGTAGCTTGTTTTGGTGTTAGTTTCTGCCTAGTCTTGCTCTTGCATCTTAAGAATGTCACATCTTTATAGCTAAAAGAAAGTTATTAATGTACTCAATATTAGGGTGTTTTTAAAAAATTTTTTTGTTTTGTTAATTCTCACCCGAGGATATTTTTCCATTGATTATTTTATTTTATTTTTTTCCATTGATTATTTTAGAGAGAGTGGAAAAGGAGGGGGAGAGGCAGAGAGAGAAACATTGAGTTGAGAGAGAGACAATGGTTGCCTCCCGAACTTGCCCTGACTGTGACTGGGGGATTAAGCCTGCAACCGAGGTACATGCCCTTGACTGGAATTGAACCCGGGACCCTTCAGTCAGTGGGTTGATGCTCTATCTACTGAGCCAAACCAGCTAGGGCTGTTTTTTAATCCTCACTTGAGGATATGTTTTTTATTGATTTTTCTTTTTTTTTCTTCTTAGAAAGGGAGAGAGGGGGAAAAAATCAGTGTGAGCCAGGGTCGAACCTTCAGCCTATGTATGTGCTCTGACCAGGAACGGAACCTACAGTCTTTTGGTGTACAGGAAGACACTCCAGCCAACTGAACTGCCCAGCCAGGGTGTTAGTGTTTTTATATGCATTCAGTTTTCATGCATTTTTTAAAAAAATAAATAGTTCTGAGTCATGAATCTTTGAAATGTAGAGAACGGAAAACATGAAGTGTTCATGTTGTTAATAATTTTATTGTTAATAGGATTAATTTTATTATAAAATTTGATATAATATGGTCCCTGAAGCTTTATTTCTGTGGAGTGTGACCTACGAAGGAATAGCCTTACTCTACATTTGCTATATAAGGCCAGGAAATTGAGATTTTAATTCTTGACCCACACCTTTGCCTGCTGTCCTGCCCTCCTTATAGCCTAGTGCAGTGGTCGGCAAACTCATTAGTCAACAGAGCCAAATACCAACAGCACGACGATTGAAATTTCTTTTGAGAGCCAAATTTTTTAAACAAACTATATAGGTAGGTACATTGTTATTAACTTAAATAGGGTACTCCTAAGGCTTAGGAAGAGCCACACTCAAGAGACCAAAGAGCCGCATGTGGCTCGCGAGCCGCAGTTTGCCGACCACTGGCCTACTGTATCAAATTCTGACAATTTAGCCTTTTAAATATCTTGAATCTGTCTACTTCTCTTTCTCTTCTACTTTCCTGCCTTTCTCTTACCTAATGCAGTCTTCTAACTGAATCCACCCCCTATGCCTCATTAAAATCTTATACTGGCTTTATTTTAATTGCATTTGATATGCATTTATTTTAAGACCTTGCATCATAGGGCCCTTACCAGTCTCTCCAGACTCAAAGTTTCTTATGCTTTTTCTTACTCCCTGTGGTTCAGCCACAGTGCATACTTGCTTTTTTTTTTTTGTATTTGGCACGCTTCTTCTTTGTACAGGGCTTTGTAAATGCTGTTGCTTCTGCCTTGAAACACTTCTCTACTACTCATCTTCCAGATCTCAGCTCTTCCAGCACCTATACCAGGAAAGCCTCTGGTGGTCTCTCTGAGTAGGTCCAATCCATTATACTTCTGTGTAGTACTTTTCACAGATGTAATTTGACTGTTTTTTTTGTGAGTATTTGATAACTCTTCTCTATTGGGCTGTAAAGTTAGGGAGGGCAGATACGGTATCTTTTTTACATATCTTTTTCTAGCCCCAGTGCCTAGCATGTTGACTAAAATTAATTAGATGCTATATTGAATGAATAAATGACAATTATCAGCTATTTAAAAAACTAACACATAAAATCAATGAAGTTTAATACAAATAGGAGCTTTTGTTCCCTGTCCTATAATAAATTTCTGTTCTTGATGGAATATAATGTTTTTATATGTTTTAGTAACAGTTGGTGAGGTTCTTTTCTTACAATATTTTGTAGGATGTTGAATCTTCAAGTCAGGCAACCTCAAATAGTCTTAACATTATAATATTCTAATTTTAGATAAAGCTCTAAAGGAAATTGTCGAGCGTGTTTTCCAGTCAAACTACTTTGATAGCACCCACAACCACCAGAACGGGCTATGTGAAGAGGAAGAGGCAGCCTCAGCACCCGCTGTTGAAGACCAAGTAGCTGAAGCTGGTGAGTACTGAGGGGGAATGAGGTTTAGTTTACAGTCCTGGTTTTACTTTCCTTTGCCACCACCATAATCTGTATGCTGCTTTATAACATGAATTCTAAGAATGGGGGGAAGTTTTAACATAGTAGCTCTTAATTGACATTATACCTGACCCAGAAGTAAAACTGAAACTGAAGTAATTTATTGAAACTGAAATAATTTTTTCTGGGATAAATAGTAAAGAAAATTCTTTCTAAACACATTATTGTAAGAATGATAACGTATAAAACTTATTGTTAACTATAAGTTTATAAATAAATTCAGATTAAGTGATGGTAAACTGTTAAGGTTCCTTATACTCTTTTGTATCTTTAGAACCTGAGGAGATTAAGTGATGGTAAACTGTTAAGAAGGTTCCTTATACTCTTTTGTATCTTTAGAACCTGAGCCAGCAGAGGAATACACGGAACCAAGTGAAGTTGAATCCACAGAGGTATGATTTTTATATAATCCTGGTTTTCCCTTTCTGCCTTTCAAACAGAGATCTCAAACATTTACTTTGCTTTGCAGTATGTAAATAGACAATTTATGGCCGAAACACAGTTCAGCAGTGGTGAAAAGGAGCAGGTAGATGAGTGGACAGTTGAAACAGTCGAGGTAAGAGTTCTGTTACAAGATTGATTTCTTTTGTCTTTCTTTAATTAGTAATTTTTATGCCTCCTAAGAGCAAATTAAGATTGTTAGTCTTTGCCCTAGCCGGCTTGGCTCAGTGGATAGAGCGTCAGCCTGCGGACTGAGGGGTCCCAGGTTCGATTCCGGCCAAGGGCACATGCCTGGGTTGCGGGCTCGATCCCCAGTAGGGGGTGTGCAGGAGGCAGCCGATCAATGATTCTCTCTCATCATTGATGTTTCTATCTCCTCCCTTCCTCTCTGAAATCAATAAAGAAATATATTTTAAAAAAAAAGATTGTTAGTCTTAGTACATTTATTGTAATAAACTCTTTACACAAGACTGTTAGGTTTAAAAGGTGATTTGTTTATCCCCGTGGAAGTTTAATAGAATCACTGATGCTGATCCAGTTTCAAAAAATTATAACCATGTATAACTTAAGGTTAGTGTATTAAAGTATATGATTTGTTATTAGGTTGCTCTATAAAAACCTGGGTTCCCACATGGGTAACCTTTAGAAAAATCCTACTCACAGGGGCTATATTGAAATGTCATCTTAGACTCCTCCTCTCCTTCACCTTAAGGCTGTTTGGTTACCAGGTTTTATTATCTCAATATTCCTTATAAAGGAAGGTTATGACTTGCTCAGGCTTAACAGGTATGACTTCCCCCAGCTTAAAAAGTCAAACAGAAGAATATAAAAAAATTTGTAATCCTCACCTGAGGATATGTTAATTGATTTATTTTTTAGGATAGGGAGAGAGAGAAAGAAAAAGAAAGAGAGAAACATTGATGTGAGAGAGAAACGTTAATCAGTTGCTTCTCATAAGTGCCCTGGCGGGGAATCAAACCTGCAGCCCTTTGGTGCATGAGCCACCTGGCCAGGGCAGAATATACATTTGATGTAATAAAGTTTAGTGATTTTTTCCAGCAGAGCAGGGAACTATTAAAAATGATAACCAGGAGAAATTATTAGAGCTAGGAAAAGGACACAGAGGGAAAGTGAGGTTTGGCTTTTGTAGCAGTTTAAGTGAAGTGATGGACCTTGACCTATAATATTGGTTGAGAGGATGGAACGGTGGGAACTCAAAGCTTGATGATAATAATAGCTAACATTTCTTGAGTGCGGACTACACATTGGATACTGAGATATGTATTTAATATGGATATATAGGTTTACTTAATATAGAAGGCTTAGCAGTTTAAGCAAAATGCTTTCTTTTAGGAAATAAATAACTGGTAGTCTTTCTTTGAAACCAGTCTATAAAGTAATTGTGAAATGCTACATGGTAATCATGTGGAATGACAGCACATTAGAATTTTAATATTGATCAGAATGGTAAATTTGACATAATTGTGATCAGTTTGAATAACTACATTAAAATCTATTCTGTTTACAGTATAGATAGCGTATGTAGTTTGGGGATCTGTCATGATGGTACTGAATGGAGCGCTTTCATTCTACCAATCCACTCCCCTCCCCTCTCCCTTTAGGTGGTAAATTCGCTCCAGCAGCAACCTCAGGCTGTGTCTCCTTCAGTACCAGAGCCCCACTCTTTGACACCCGTGGCTCAGGCAGATCCCCTTGTGAGACGACAGCGAGTACAGGACCTTATGGCACAAATGCAGGGGCCTTATAATTTCATACAGGTATGTGCAGTTTAATGAAACACTAACAGAGTACCTAAGTGCTTACATTATTTAACTTAATTCCATTGTATTCTCCCTTGTAGGATTCAATGCTGGATTTTGAAAATCAGACACTTGATCCTGCCATTGTATCTGCACAGCCTATGAATCCAACACAAAACATGGACATGCCCCAGCTGGTTTGTCCTCCAGGTTAGTAATGACATATTTTTATGTGAGAAATAAATATAGGGTCAATGCTTTCAGGTTTTGTAAAGTTTGTAAAATTATTTTTTTCCTTTTAATGCTTGCTTAACTTTTAGATCTACCTTTTAATTTGATAAGAAACATTTTTTCCTATAATGCAAATGCTAACTGTAGTTCTATATTTTTTTTAATACTTTAAAAAATCTATATGTTTTATTGATTTCAGAGACGTAGGGAGGGGGGAGAGAGAGAAAAACATCAACGATGCACATCCCCTACTGGGGATCGAGCGTACAACTCTGGCATGTGCCCTGACCAGAAATCTTAGCAGTGAACCTGGTTCATAGGTTGATGCTCAACCACTGAGCCACGCCGCTGGGCTCTTTTATTACTTTTTATTGGTATATAAAAATAGAAAAGTACATACAAATGTACATTTTGACGAGTTTTCATAAACTGAAGATATCAGCACTCAAAGATGGAACATTATCAGTACCCAGAAGCCTATTTTTGTCACCTTTCAGTCACTGGCTACCCTTCCCCCTACCTCCATGGTAATTACTTCCTGACTTATAAAACTATAGACCAGTTTTTCCTGTTTCTGTAATTTATGTAAATGAAATTTTGCTTGGACTTTTTAAATGTCAAGATTAATCTCAGAATAAAAAATAATAGAGGTGTTTTTTTCTGAAGAATGTTTGCAGCTTTTTGAAAATGAGATTTAACAGTCAAGTGGGTAAGGGAATGCTTAAGATAAAAGGTGAAGATAAAAAGACAGTTGAAGTTTCAGACTCAACACTAATCTTACACCATTATTTGAAACAGCAGCACTAAGTAGAGTTGGTACCTTTATTGGGTTAAGTGGATTGTTAGTGATTTTTAGTCTTGTTTTCTTCCCAGATCATGTCAGCATTAAGGGCACAAAAGTGGAACTATGCAAAGTAACACATTTAATGTATAATTTTAAATGTTATATAAAAAGCATTGCTGAGTAAAAGCATGTTTAATGACAGTTAATCTGGTAAGGTAGCTGGGATTTTTCCCAAGCAAAGGGAGCTCATCTTGGTCACATTTCTACCAAGAGTTAGAAAAAAGATGAAGGTTAGGCGTTAGGCCTGCTAGAAAGGAATTAGAGTTATTGGCATTCATTTTCTGAGCTCCACCGGAGGAAGAAAATACACAGTTTCCTAAGCTAGTAAGTTGTGCTGAAGCACTCATGTAACTCAGGTAAATAAATGCTGAGTCCATAAGATCAGTGGTCGCCAACCTTTCGGGCCTCACGGACCACCAGTAGTCTACGGACCACCAGTAGTGCACCGACCACTGGTTGGTGGCCTCTTCATTAGATTCTCCAGTAAGAACAGGCAATTTTAAATGACTAACCAAAGATCCTGTATTTTTTTTTTTAATTAATGTTTTTAAATATGCTTTTTTTTTTTTTTTTTTAAAGGGAGGTAGGGAGGGAGAAACATCAGTAGGCTGCCTCCTGCCCACCCCCTGCTGGGGATTGAGCCCAAAACTCAGGCACATGGCCTGACTGGTAATCAAACTGGGTGACTCTCAGTGCATGGCGAGATCCTGTATTTTTTATTTATAATCATGTTTGGTAGGGGAATGGAAAGATGGTGGGAGTTAGCAATAATATGTACACTGAATTGAATATAGGCTTTTTAAAAGTATACTTACACTTTTACTTTTTGTGCAGAAACATTTGAGAGATTATATTGAAACTTGATAATCCTACATAATAAAAGCCTAATATGCTTAGTGTCCAGTCATCTGATCAACCAATCAAAGCATAAAATGCTAAAGATATGCTAAGGCCACTCAACCGCTCGCTATGATGTGCATTGACCACCAGGGGGCAGATGCTCTGACCCGTAGGTTAGCTTGCTGCTGGGGTCCAGCTGATCTGGACTGAGCGAGATGGGCTGGGCACACCTTGGAGCTGTCCTGCGGTCCCTCCTCAGCCCTGATCGTGCACTGGTGGGGTCCCTTGGCCTGGCCTGAGCCCTCTTGCAATCCCGGACCCCTCAGGGGGTGTCGGAGAACCAGTTTCAGCCTGATCCCGCAGGCCAGGCCTAGGGACCCCACTGGTGCACTAATTCGTGCACTGGGCCTCTAGTGTTAAAATAATACTGAATATTACCTAAGGTCTTAAGAGTAACACTACTTTATAGTTACTGCTTTAGAAGCCTTTTTCATGGATAACACTGGCACTGATTCTTACCTGTTCTGCTCTCTACCTTTTTTTTTTTTAAAAAAAAATATTTTTATTGATTTCAGAGAGGAAAGGGGAGGTAGAGAGAGATAGAAACATCAATGATGAGAGAATCATTGATTGGCTGCCTCCTGCATGCCCACAACCCGGGCATGTGCCCTTGACCAGAATTGAACCTGGGACCCTTTAGTCTGCAGGCTGATGCTCTTTCCACTGAGCCAAACCAGCTAGGGCTGCTCTCTACCTCTTTGTTAATACTTTATTACTAACATCTTTACCTTTGTAAAACAGAATGAAAACCATTGTGAGAGTTGATTAATAATGACTACCAGTAAACACAATACTAAAATTGTGTTTGAAATTGAAAGCTAATATTCAAAGTATCTTCATGATTGCTAAACAGTTTATTTAGAATTTGGCTATAGAATTTTGCCTTTTGCTACGAAGTAAAAGGTATTTAGACATCTTTGAGAAAATTTAATTTTGTATAACGATTATTTTTTTGGTCAATTTTTCAGTTCATTCTGAATCTAGACTTGCTCAGCCTAATCAAGTTCCTGTACAACCCGAAGCTACACAGGTGAGAGTGATATAAATATTTTTTGCAGGTTTGTTTTTAGCCAGTTCTTTAGTCACTTTCTTAGTTAGCTTATGAAAGTCAGGTATGAATTTTATGAGTGTCCAAATCTGGCATGTGTAGCTTTATTTCCATTACAACATTTATTTTTCTTGGTGATGTATAAAATTTTTTTCTAATTCTTGTTTTTTTAGACTAGTTTATTATAATGAAAGAAGAAGCTTTTAGACATAATTCTAAAATTTAGTGCAGATATTACCATTTTAGAAGCATTTGTGGGGGCCTTACAACTGGACTAATGTTTAACTTTGAGCTCTAATAATACATGTATTTTTTATAGTGGTTAGGTTTTATAGTCTACTTACCTACTTTTTTTTAGCCTTGCATGTATTAGAGTTGGCTTAGAACACAAAGAAGCTTTGATTACTTTATCTCTGTGTAGGTTCCTTTGGTTTCATCCACAAGTGAAGGGTATACAGCATCTCAACCCTTGTACCAGCCTTCTCATGCTACAGAGCAACGACCACAAAAGGAACCACTTGATCAGATTCAGGCAAGTTCTGTTACCAGGTCATATAAACTTGATGAGGTGCTTATTCATGAATTGGGCAGAGGTAAATGACTGTTAATATAGTGACTTTCATTTTGGACCTAATGCATGTACTACAGCATTTTTATTTCATGAAATGGTTGAGTTTGTTAATACACATATGGGCAGTAGCCTTGGCTAAGTGTAGTTTATCACTAAAGTGCATCTATTCACTTTGTGTTTAGGCAACAATCTCTTTAAATGCAGACCAGACTACAGCATCCTCATCCCTTCCTGCTGCCTCTCAGCCCCAAGTGTTCCAGGCTGGGACAAGCAAACCTTTACATAGCAGTGGAATCAATGTAAATGCAGCTCCATTCCAATCCATGCAAACGGTAGGCAAATTAATTCAACCAACATTGAGTACCTAGTGTGTACTATTATGCTAGAGTTTCAACAAAAAGTCTTTATTTAACTTTGTGCTTGAGTCTGCATCTACCCTAACTGTAGGGTATATTTAATTGAACCTAAACTCTGATTTTCCTGCTTCCAACGGTAGATTTGAGTCTTAGGAGTTATGTGTTTTACAGCTGCACTCTTTTGATTTGATTAACAAAATTTTAAATATGCAGAAAAACAGACCAAAATAATATCTATATATAAACATTGTTACCTAGATTTAACAGTTGTTTAAATTTTGCTATATTTACTTAATTGTTTACTGAAGTACATCAAAGTAAATTTCAGGCAGTCTGATACTTCACCCTGTTTCTTCAGTAAACATCTCTAAATTGTAGTTTGTAGAAAATGATGATAATGGAAAACAATCAGTGGGATAGAGTTAAATCAGTGCTCATAGGAAAATTCATAGTGTTACATACTTAAAATATTAACTTGTGATTGAAAATACCATAAAAATAAAATAACAAGTAAATATTCAACTCAAAGTTGAAGTTTATAGAATTAATTTGTATAACTGATATTGTATCAGGGGTTTATGTCTTTATACAGATTTATCATTTATAATAGCATTTCCAAGGCTATTGATTATATGTCTTTAGATTTTTAAAATCCCCATTCATAATTCTCTTCTTTAAGTGCTGGATGGCATATATTTTTTCCCACATTGAAGTGCATTAAATGAAAGATGTGTGTGTGTGTGTGTGTGTGTGTGAGAGAGAGAGAGATGTTTGAGACTTTTTTACATTTGAGGTAAAACCAGCATTGAAGTCTGCCATGTTAAAAGTGAGGAAATTATTAGCATAACTGGATGAACTAATCATTTATTTACTTACAGGTGTTCAATATGAATGCCCCAGTTCCTCCTGTTAATGAACCAGAAACTTTAAAACAGCAGAATCAGTACCAGGCCAGCTATAACCAGAGCTTTCCCAGTCAGCCTCACCAAGTAGAGCAAACAGAGCTTCAGCAAGAACAGCTTCAAACAGGTAGGGTACCCTGCATCACGTCCTGGCTACTTGTTTCCCAATGCAGGTGTTGACAGTGTAGGACAGTTCAGACTTCAGAGTGGCCGCATCCAGGAAGTTTTGTGTTAGCATTAGACCTTACGGATTTTGCATTTTTGGTCCTGAGTTAAATTGAGTACGTATTTGCTATATATGAATAACTTGCAGTATTATACCCATTTTCCTTTGGTCAGTGAGCTTTCATAGTATCTTTTTTATTATATGATTTTAGTGGAATTAAACTTGTTACTCAAATTATGTATAATTTGCTTTTAATTGCTAATTTATTAAAGCCTGCTGGCATGATACTCAGCACTCAGTTATACAAAGCCAGGAAGCAGTAAGGAGTTGGTGGTGGCTGCATTTGGTTGATTGGTTGAAACAAAAGTCCTTGTTGGAAAGTATGGTTGTAATTTGGCCTGTTATCATACCTGTCACAGTAATAAAGTAGATAAAGATATTTTAGATTTGTTAAATTTGTAACACATGAAATACCTTTTTAGGTCTATGGTTATTTAATTCCTAGGACTTTAATTGGGATCCCACAACAAACTATAGCAAACCCTGCTAAAACCATAGGAGTTGTTATTACTTTGATTTTAGTAACTGAAATTTTCTTGTTAGACCTGGATCAACATGGTAGATTTTTCAGTAATAAATCCTTACATAGCCCTATAGTACTCAGCATTTACTAATCAGCAGGTAGGTTAAGTCAGTCATAATCTGATAGAAATTTGCCAGTTATGCTATATGTGCTCAGCTTCTGAATAACTGGGCTTCTTGCTCTCAGGCTCCTTTAATTATTTCATTGCCATGTATTCATAAATTGGTTTGGAGCAGGTAAATTTGGGGCCTTTTGACATTGTGCTGACATGCTTGCTATTTTGCCATTTTTTTTCAGATGGTGTGATGAAATGAAAAGTAATTACTACATATCATTTGATTTGCTTAATTTTACCCCTTGTGCCAGTTGATTTCAAACTCCCTTGCTCTTATATTGTAACTTGCCTTCACTAATTGACTGAAGCACTTGAGCTAGATAACCTTTTGTTAGCATTTTAAAAGACATTATTTATAAAGATTAACTGTATAACATTCAGACATTTTCAATAAAAAAGCAAAATCAGCCCATATATTTTGCTTATTTAAACTGAAAACTCTAGCCTAGTTTGTTCTTTACACAGTAGCCCAGAGTGATTATTTTAAAATGTAAATCAGATGTCTTTCTCTTGTTCAAAACCTTTCAGTGACTTCCCATTTTATTTAGAAAAGAAATCCAAAGTCCTTGGTTTATAAGGTCCTTTATGACCCGGCCCCTGCCTTGATCCTGCGTACATTAGGTCCTCGGGTTTAGTACGACATAACGCGATTTTCGCCTAAGTTGGAGCCCACCTATGTACATTAGGTCCTCGGGTTACATCGGAGATACGTTTCTATGGTATGACATAACGCGATTTTCGCCTAAGTTGGAGCCCACCTACATAAGCACCTATGTCATTCACATGGAGCACACACACAGCAGCAATGAAGTAAAACAGTAAAAAAAATTTAAAAGAAAGATAACAATTCCTGACTTTTGTGGTAAATAAATAATAAAAAACATAAAGCACATATGTACATATGTCGAAATGACGGAACTTTTTTTTTTTATAAATGGGAGATGGCGACATAACCACGAAACGACGTACGTCGAGTCCGTCGTAACCCGAGGACTGTCTGTACATCCTATTTCCTTCCATACCAACCACAAACACAGCAGGTTCTCTGCTCTCTCACAGCCTTTACACTTTCCTCCTTATTGCCTGAAACTTTCTTCCACTCATGTTTATGGGGCTTTGTTTATTGACCTTTATTAGGTTTTTGCTCAGATAGCACCTTACAGAGACCTCCCTTCATTGCCCTGTCTAAATATTTCACACTCACTTTAGTCACTTATTTATCCTACTATGGTTTAGTCTTCATCACTTATTACCTGATACTATATAGATGTTTTCACTTGTAAGTGTATTTTATTCACTTATCTCCCATTATTAAAATGTCCATCTGGGCAAAGGTTGTGCGTTAGTAACTGATACATCCCTGATGTCTAGGACATGCTTGGCATGTTGAGAGCACTCCGATAGTTGTTGAACAAATCAGTGTGTCCCATCATTCCAGAAGTGTTGTTTAATTTGAATTAAAGGAGAAAAGGAGTCCTGGTATTTTTAAATAAAGATCACTCTTTAATTGTTTTGCTTTGAGTTTCTTACAGTGAGATTTGACCAACATTAATTCTTAGTGATAAAAAGTGAGTCGAAAATTCGGTTCTTTTACCTACTTTCTACCCGCATACAAATGAATCTTTTTAGATAGACAATGTTACTTGTACTGGTAATATTTGCTTGTAATTTTAAATTTTGGGAATGCAGTAAAAGGTAATTAACCTAAAGATCACATTGTAAATAACAGTGTATTTGTTCCATTACATAATTGAAAAAGGAGTCATGATCCTTCCTTCCTTAGACATTTCCTACCCTTTTAATTGAAAAATACAATTCTATAAACTAAAATGTACTTAGGGGTTCTTGAGTATATAAAATAAGTCAGGTAAAGATGTTCGAGAGTCACGCCACCTTTTCTTTCTGCCCAAGCAAGGGAGGTTTGGGCTGGCTAGAGGCTGCTGTTTTTGTTCCTGGGTGTAGGCCTTCCTGTGGTCTCTACTTTCTTCATCTCCCAAAGGTTTAGTTAGCACCCGGTTTTTTGCCTCCCCCACCCCGTGAATTATGAAAATTATGAACATTGGCATAATAGCAGAGATGTGCCTCAGTATTTAACATTGGAAGGTTCCTAGATCCTCCACTGTAGAGAGGAGGAGGACGGGTGCAGAGTAGTGGGCCTTCTAAGACCTTTCATTCTAGCTACTGCATGCTGGTGTATCATTTAACTGTCTTCAGAATTGGCTGCACTCAAAAGTGCTTGAAATGAATCAAGAATTAAGGGGGGTACAAGTTAAAGGCCTCTGCTGGTTTATCTTTGTAATTGACTGAATATTGTAGCTTAGCTATGGAAACAGTTTTTTGTAAGTTTTCACTAAATTTGAGGGAGATTTAAAAGAATGAAAGCTTCAACCACTAAGGAACTTTATAATGAAAAGAAATAATTAAATGCTATAAAATGATAATTTTACTGTTTCTGTATGTGAGATCTTCTGAATTAGTTTCTTGTGCTAATAGGCGATGCCTTTCAGAAGATGTTTAATAATATAGCTTTTCAAATCATTTGGAAGGATAGAATTGTGTGTTCTCACACAGTTGTGTGCTTTCAGAGATAAGGAATTGTTGGAGATTTTTATTCTGTTGTAGGAGCAAGGCAGGGACTTACTAATGTGTAGTTTTCCCTATTAATATGAAAATTTGTTTAAAGACAGAATTAAACTTTGAGGAGATTGTATAAGACACTTCTTAAGCCAGAAAGCATGTGGGAGAACAAATTGTAATGAGCTGTGTGTAGTGTGTGTGTGTATACATGTTTTTTCCCCCTCTTTTATTGTAGTGGTTGGCACTTACCATGGTTCCCAGGACCAACCCCATCAAGTGACTGGTAACCACCAGCAGCCTCCCCAGCAGAACACGGGGTTTCCTCGGAGCAGTCAGCCCTATTACAACAGTCGTGGTGTGTCTCGTGGAGGCTCTCGTGGTGCTAGAGGCTTGATGAACGGATACAGGGGCCCTGCCAATGGATTCAGAGGTAAAAATTAATACCAAGTTCATGTCCTTTCCTGATTTGTAAAATACGTAGAAATAGTCATGTTTTGGGGAAAGATATGTATCTCTCTACATTAGTCTCCTTTATAATTTAAAAACTTGTATATTTTGATACAGTCATTTAAATTGACATTGAGTTTTTTATGTGTCAGACCCATGCCTACTATTGTCCAATAAGGGATAATTGCTTTACATATATTATCAGACCTTAGGGATATTTTTCTGGTTGTTTTTTTGTCTTTTCATGTGTGTATGTGCATGGATGAGAGAAAATTTCATCTTCTAATTCAGCGGTTCTCAACCTGTGTGTCGTGACCCCTGGGGCAGGGTCCGGTTGAACGACCCTTTCATAGGGGTCACCTAAGACCATTGGAAAACACATATATAATTACATATTGTTTTTGTGATTAATCACTATGCTTTAATTATGTCCAATTTGTAACAATGAAAATACATCCTGCATATCAGATATTTACATTATGATTCATAACAGTAGCAAAATTACAGTTATGAAGTAGCAATGAAAATAATTTTATGGTTGGGGGTCACCACAACATGAGGAACTGTATTAAAGGGTCGTGGCATTAGGAAGGTTGAGAACCACTGTTCTAATTACTGCTCATAGAAATATATAAACAGATTGGGTCAAGATAGTGATTAGAAATTAATATGAATAGCTTATAATATTTTAGTTCTTCCCTTGGTTAGTAGTAAGAAAGTAAACATTCCTTGTGAAGAGAAGAAAATTATTCTCTTGTCCTAAATTTTAGGAGGATATGATGGTTACCGCCCTTCATTCTCTAACACTCCAAACAGTGGTTACACACAGTCTCAGTTCAGTGCTCCCCGGGACTACTCTGGCTATCAGCGGGTAGGTAAAGTTGTTTTAAAATATAAACCTGACTGAAATATACCAATGGAAGTGATTGATGTAGTTTCTTTTTAAAATATATTTTTATTAGTTTCAGAGAGGAGAAAGGAGAGAGAGAAGCATTGATTGGCTGCCTCTTGCGCGGGCGCATGCACGCACACACACACACGCACTCACACCTCCTCCCCACTGGGGATGGAGTCCACAACCCGGGCATGTACCTTGACCGGGCATCGAACCTCAACCTTCTGGTTCATAGGTTGACGCTTAACCACTGAGTCATACTGGCTGGGCTGTAGTTTCTTGATGGACTTGATTAACTAATTTGGGCTGATTTGTATACCTGTTTTTTTTTTTTAAATTATTTTTATTGATTTCAGAGAGGAAGGAGAGGGAGATATAGAAACATCAATGATGAGAGAGAATCATTGATTGGCTGCCTTCTACACACCCCCTACCGGGGATTGAGCCCACAACTCAGGCATCTGCCCTTGACGAGAATCTCTTCAGTCTACAGGCTGACACTCTATCCACTGAGCCGAACCAGCTAGGGCTGATTTTATACCTTTGTACAAGATAAAGATAGTTCATTATGGAGAATGATGACTTTTGCTTTTTTTAGTACTCAGTGTAGGTACTCATTTAAGAACATCTGTTAAAAACAATGATTTTTAAGAGCAGAGAAAATATTTCATTGAACATTCTTAAGAATAATAGGCATATAACAATTACAGAATAATGGTTATATTGAAATGTCTAAAAGAATAAGGAGGAGTTCTATATTTTGCAAATATCTGACTAAGAATCTAGATGGCTAAGGATTTAAAAATTACTGTCTCTTCTCTTCAGTACTAACTAGCATGTCTTTTAGGATGGATATCAGCAGAATTTCAAGCGAGGCTCTGGGCAGAATGGACCACGGGGAGCCCCACGAGGTAATATTTTGTGGTGGTGATCCTAGTTCCTAAGTGGAGCTTCTGTTCTGGCCTTGGAAGAGCTGTTCATAATCTGCATGTAGGTTACTTGTTAGGAATACATTTATCATTTCCAGACTTGTTGCAAGGATTAAATGAAATGCTCTGTTTCTAAAATTTATCTTGAACCCAAATTTAATTTTTTGAATGACTGTCCCTGTTACTATAAACTGTCTCAAAAACTAGAACATTTTTCCTCCTCAGAAAAAAAATGTTTTTCCAACTGCAAATTATTTTTCAGGTCCTAAAACCTGCTAAATGTTTTTAGGAAGTACTTACTGAAACATTTTGTAAGACATTTTTGGAATGAGATTGAACATTTATATAAATTTATTATTCCTCTTTTATTTTTGAAACATGCATATTATATTTTAGGGCCAGAGACCCTTTAATGGCCAGATAAGCCATAGTTACATTTAGAGAACCATTTAGAAGTCATAGAACTAATTGAAATTTCAATGCCTTTTGGACCACTATTATATAAATACCCATTAGTTTCTGACTTTTAAACAAAACCTCCAAATTCCTAACTAATTAAATCATATTTAAAAATACAGCTTTTAAGAGTTTTTGGTTTTGTCTATTACTGTAGGAAAACTACTTCGTACTATTTGGGCAGGAAGTCAACCTATGTAACAGAAGTAGCATTTCATCTGATCTGAAGTTCTAAATGGTTCTCTTATTGGAAGGATGTAAATTGAATAGGTTTCCTCTAGATTTTGGCCATCACATGTATAAAATGTATATTTCGGAGGAATTATAAAGTACTTTGATTTTAATGCTAATAGGAACTGGCCAGCAAAAGGTGCATTTTTAAAAAATTAATGGATCACTGGGAAATTATTGACTTGAAATATCAAAGGATATTTGCATGTGAATGTGAGTTATGTTCATTTTCACCTTGTAGCATATTCTATGAAAGTTGAGTTTACTGGTAGCTAAAAATCTGTTTTAACAGCATGTAAAAAGTTACTTTATCTGTTACAAGTCATTATACAATTTTCAATGTTATGTAGTTTCTTTTTAAAAGTTTAGGTAATAAGGTCTGTTTTTCATTCTGGTGCTTTTATTAATTTTGATAGTATGATGTTACTTACTACTGAAATGTAATAAGCTAGAGTGTACACTAGAATGTAAGCTCCATGAGAGCCAGGTACCTTGTCTGTTTTCACTGCTGTATCTATTTCCAACGCCTGATGACAGTGCCTGGCACATAGTAGGCACTCAATAAATACTTGTTGAATGAATGAATGAATGAGTACTGGTGGAATACTCCATTAGCTCTACTCTTCTTTTAGCTAGAGAACATGAGCAAATTTGGGCATGTCAACTTCCAGGACAGGTGAAACTTGAACACTGAAGAATTGACCTCTTAAACCTAATAATGTGGTGACAAGCTACCCACATGCTTCTTGACTTCAGATGAAAATCTGCTTGAAGGCGAAACAAAAAGTATTTGAAAGAAAAACCAAATGCCATTTTTGTCTTCTAGGTCGTGGAGGGCCCCCAAGACCCAACAGAGGGATGCCGCAAATGAACACTCAGCAAGTGAATTAATCTGATTCACAGGATTATGTTTAATCGCCAAAAACACACTGGCCAGTGTACCATAATATGTTACCAGAAGAGTTATTATCTATTTGTTCTCCCTTTCAGAAAACTTATTGTAAAGGGACTGTTTTCATCCCATAAAGACAGGACTACAATTGTCAGCTTTATATTACCTGGATATGGAAGGAAACTATTTTTACTCTGCATGTTCTGTCCTAAGCGTCATCTTGAGCCTTGCACATGATACTCAGATTCCTCACCCTTGCTTAGGAGTAAAACATAATATACTTTACAGGGTGATAATATCTCCATAGTTAACCGAAGTGGCTTGGAAAAAGCAAGATTGACTTGTGACATTGGATAAAGTCTACAAATCAGCCCTAGCATTATTCAGTGGTAATTGACAAAACATTTCCCTTGAAAGGAAGATGGAAGGAGGAGTTTGGTTTGGCAAAAAAACTGCACTTCACAACTTTTCCAGTTAAATGGAGCATTGAACGTTTAGATGCACATCAAATCACGCATGGGCCCTTAATCACACATATAAGGTTGGCTACCAGCTTTGACACAGCACTATTCATCCTTGGCCAAATGACTGTGGTTAAAAACACATGTAAATTGCTTCCTAACAGCTGACACTGTATAAGACAAAGCCGAAATGCAATATTAGGCTTTGATTGGCACTTTTTGAAAAATATGCAACAAATATGGGATGTAATCTGGATCGCCGCTTCTGTACTTACTGTGAAGTATTTAGATACCTTTTGAACACATAACATTTTCTTTGACAATGACTTCTGTAAGGATTGGTAATAATATATCATTCCTTACGATGCTCATTGTCTGTCACTAATCCTTGGATCTTGCTGTTTTGTCACCTGAAGTGGTACAGGTACTGATGGAAATCTGTAATGGATAATCATAACACTCTTGGCCGTTTCCCTGCAGCCTGAAGGTTTTTAAAAGATAACAAATGCCTGCTGCTACCACCCTTTTAAATTGCTATCTTTTGAAAAGCACCAGTATGTGTTAGATTGATTTCCCTATTTTAGGGAAATGACAGTCAGTAGTTTCAGTTCTGATGGTATAAGCAAAACAAATAAAACATGTTTATAAAAGTCGCATCTTGAAACACTGGTGTTCAACAGCTAGCAGCTGTTCAGTCATGCATTGTGTTTCAAATTTTATGGTCATCTCCAGCAACTATTTCTATAGGAATTTATATTCAGAGTGGTGATTCCTTCCCTTAGATGCACAGGGAGAGTCACAGATTTCGGTGGAGATTGACAGTTGAGTAATTTATGTACCATGCTGGAATATGTGCTGGCAGTTTGAGCACTAGTTCTGTGTGCCTGTGAACTCGGTGCTGCTTGTCATATCCCACTCTGACTTCATGGGGAACTAAGCCCACCTATTACGCAAAGGCTACTAAGTTAATGGTATTTTCTGTGCAGAAGTTACATTTTGTTTTCAGCCTTTAGCTAAGGAATTTTTTCAGTAGGTGCTCAGCACAAAACTATTCTCAAACATTCATCATTAGACAACTGGAGTGTTTGCTGGTTTTAACCTACTAAAATGGATAGGCTGTTGAACATTCCACATGCAAAAGTTTTGTAGGGTGGTGGGAAGTGGGGGGGGGATCTTCAATGTTTATTTTAAAATAAAGTTAAGTTCTTGACTTTTCTCTTGTGGTTGTGGTACATCATATTGGAGGGTTATCTGTTTACATTTGCAAATGAGTATTTATTTTGTTGGCACCTCCCCTTGTGTGCTTTAAAATGACATCTGCCTGGGATGTACCACAACCATATTTAGAGGGATTATATAAAATATTCGTGGTTTATTGGGTAATCCTTAGATGTATGCTTACAGTCCTCTATAAAACTAAATTTGCTATTCGTGTAGAAAACAATTTCATGACATTTACAATCAAAATTGAAGTAAATAAGTTCTTTATACAGTGATCTCAATCAGTTCAGAGATGGGATGGGGAGAAACTTTCTAGATTTCAAAGTTCTATGCATTAGTGTAGATGTGAATGTGTAAAGGTGTTTGTTTATATGTTTTTTAAAGAATTGTTTTTTTGAAATACTATGTATTTTTTTGGCATTCTACCATTGCAGTGTAAATGTAAAGCGTTTATGCTTCAATTCAGACTATATTTTTTAATTTGTTTTTTTATTGATTTTTTTTTTTGGAGAGAGAGGGAGAGGGATAGAAACATGGATGAGAGAGGAACATCATCGATTGGCTGCTCCTGCACTGCCCCTACTGAGGATGGAGCCCGCAACCTCTTGGTTTCTGGGTTGACGTTCAACCGCTGAGCCACACTGGCTGGGGCCAGGCTATATGTTGTAAAGGAATTCCTATATAAAGGAATACCTCAGTATGAGGCAGAGAACTTTGTAAAGGTTTCATTAAGATCTGAGTCTTGGTTCTAAGTATTCTGTCTTAATATATTAATATACTTGTCCTATCTGCAGAAAGCCTTTTGTTTGGTCAAATGCATATATTAGCAGAGTTGCAAGGAAATGATTGTCACATGTGTCATTGTAGTTTCTTGGTATAGCAAGACTCTATACATAGAATTTTTGTAAATGCACAGATACAGCCATCTCACATGGATAATGTGACCTTTTTAAAGCTTTAAGGTAGAATGTCATGGATTGCCTCCGTTAGGGCAGTTTAATTTTCAGATCCTAATATCCTTAAAGAATAGGGAAGAGTTTTTCCTGATCATTGTTATCTTGATACTAAAATAAGTATCCTTTCAATATTCTTTTGATCAGTTAGCTTGTATAGTTCTTTTGCCTCATATATGCAACATGGGAGACTTACCCACTTACAGGAGACAGGAGAATGTGTTTTATCAGAAGGCTCATGAACTGAGGTGCTTTGTTGACAACCAATTCATAAAATGTAGAAGGGAGTTGAGTAGTCAATCTTGTAATTGTCTTAGGAAATTTGTATTGTTCATTTTATTTTCAATAATATATCTAATTAGGGGGAAATGGGATACAGATAAGCACTGAGTTCAAACCCTTCATTTCATCTTTAAGCTCCTGAATTCCCAACTCACTGAGTTCTTGTTAAGCTTCTTAAGTTTTGTTGACTATATTTAAAAGAGTCGGTATTGCCCTTGAGCTTATCCCTTCTAAAGAGGTAATGGGGAAGGAAAACCCTCAGGAAACTGAAAGTAAATTGTTAAGGCTTATCTCCACACCTTTTCCAGTTTTGAATTCTACAAAAATACTGGAGAAGACTAGTGAATGTTTTAATTACATTAGGTTAAATCATTAAAGTCTGATTCCTTATTGTCCTTGAGTGAAGTCTGCCTTAGTTGTATATACCATTCAGCAAACCTTTAAGTAAAGATGTAATCCTTACACTTAGGAGAGGAAAAGTTAAAGACATCTCTTTGGTAGCTTTGATTTCTAAGAGGGCAGAACTACAGTATTCTCAACAGGCTTTCAATACTTTTGACAGCTGCTCTGAAGCCTAATCCAGTCTCATGCAGAAGACTGGTTGTTTTGTTTACATAGTGAAGGTTCACCTAATCTATGAAGCCAATTTTTAGTATTGTGTTATTTGTAAGTACTAGTTTTCTTTTAAGTCCTGTGTTTATATTAGGGAGCCACTGAACTAAATCTTCATTGAGAAAATTGGGGTAGCCTTTGCCAGGCATGCCAAGCACTGAGCACTCATGGCGACAAAATCACTGTGGTTCCTTCTTTCACTGAACTGTCAAAAGATACTGATGTGGCATTGAAGTGTAGCAAATGCCACGCTGGAGGAGCATGGTTGATGGTAGATTTTAAGGCCACAACTGATAGGATATAACCTAGTCAAAACCATCAGGCAAGACTTCATTGAAAGGGATGTTGAACTAAGACTTGAAGAATAAGGCAAAGAAGGTGAGAGGAAAGCATGTCCAAAGGTCCAATCTCCAGTGACAGAATGCTATCTGGCTCAAGTGAATAGAGTTAGTTGAGAGATGGAAGAAGCACACAAGCCACTATAGATGTCTTTATAGTTACATGCCGTGTTAAGTTTTATTTTGTAAGAATAGGTGGGGATTATTGAAGATGTTTGAGCTGTGTTTATAGGGGGAAGGATGGTGGGCCTTCTAATAAATGCCATTTTAAAGAACACTCAGTGCAGTGTTGAGAACAAAATCTACGGGTCAAGAGATGCCTGTTAACGTAACTCATGTACTAAATGAACACAGTGTGGAGGATGGTGAATGGATTCTACATATTTTAAATCTGTGTACTTTGCTGAGTTCTCTGGGCCTTGGTTATCAGACATCATCTCTAGCTAATATTTTTTCCTAGATGACCTCTTAATCTCATGATTTTGACACAATTAGCATTTTAGTGTGAAATATGTCTAGGTCCCAAACTCTCGAGGCCATTCATACTCAGTGTCTTCATTTGAATGTGGTGAGTATGCCAACTTGATCTTAGCCCACATTCATCCAGTTGCTCAGAGCAAATACATCTTGGACATCGTCTTTGATTTCCTTTCATACCCTATACCTAGTCCTTACGCAAATCCACATGGTTCTACCTTGAAAATATATCGAGTCATCTAGCACTTGTGACTATCACCAATACCAGTTTAGAAGTTAACTACAGTAGCTTGTAATGGTTCTCCCTGCTTCTACTCTTGCTATGGTTTTTGCATAGTGGCCAGAGCGAGCCTTTTAAGAGGACAGATTTTGTCACTTCCCGGTATCCCAAACTGCAGTGGTTTCCCGGCACACCTGGAGTTAAGCCTAAATCTGGCCCACATGCCCTTCATTACCTGGCCTGATCTATCATTTTCTTTTTGCTCACTGGCCACACTGGCTGCTTTGCCAAGATTTTCACTAAGCTTGGGTCTTTGCTTCATGTCCACCTCTAAAGCAGTACCTTTAATCACTTTACTCAATGAATGGATAGTTTTAATGCCACTTAAAACCTACAGGAAGCTTCACGAGGGACAGGAACACTGGTTACTGTCCCTTGTGCCTGGCATGGTGACTTCGTTGAGTAAAGAAATTGGACTAGATGGGTGATGGCGCTGACTGCATCAGCTTTAGAAGTGTCTTGATTTGGGGAAAGTTTCAAGGAGCAAGGGAAACGAGCCCGACTTCACACAATGAATTTGAGGTGTCCGAAGAGAAGTATCAAGCAGTTGAATTT
>NW_005356944.1:5260481-5268690 GCF_000412655.1 Myotis brandtii
GCGGATCTGGTTGCCGCGTTGGGCGCTGAGCGGAGGCAGTCCGAGTCCACGTCCTCCCACGCTTAGCTGCTCGCCGGTGCTCGTTCATTTCATGCTCCGCGTTCAGCAGTCGCATTCGGGACTTCGGTTTGTTTACTAGCACTCCTTGAAGGTGCCTGGCATATGGATGCCATGTGTATGTGCCAGACGACAGATGAGTGAATGAAAAATAATCACCTTTTCCTCCTCCAAGGCCTTCCTCCTCCATTCAGCCTTTCATGGCAACAGCAATCTCAGACTTTAATCAGAAGTCAAGACTTTGTCTGGTACTGTTCTGGGCCTCCCAGGTAACGAGCAAAATGCAGTCCCATGATGGATTATAATGGGGTCGTTATGTGGCCCGCAACTCAGCCGTCAAGATGGGCAGGTTAGAAAAACTGGAATGACCTCAGGCTTCCGAATCAGGCAGACTTGAGTCTGCGTCCTGTCGCCACAGCTTTTCTTCCTTGGGATACTTGCTCCTTTCCTTGTAAAATGGGAACCACTGATTGCGACGTAGTGTTTATAGTAAAATAGAACTGCTAATTTCTATGTTTGGATTGGGGAATTACGAGGACAGTAAAGGCATGGTTAAGGTTCCATTAATGAGCTTTACATTTAGAATGTAGCAGACACTGGAGTTTCTAAGTAACATTTAAAATTTCATGTTATAAATGTGATTAACATATCCGATGTTTCTTTGGTGTATTTATTATGGTAATGATGTGATATTTTATTATATGTAATTACAATAACTTTTGAGGTCTGCCTGGCATGTGCATTTTAAAAAGCAAACCTCAAAAAAAAAAAAAAAAGAAGAACAAAATACGAATCACCAGCAATCGCAAATTTAGAAATAGCTACTTTATGTTTTGGTGTTTTCTTCCAGTCTTTTTTTCTTCTTCTTTTTTAAAAAATAATACTTTTATTTATCGATTTCAGAGAGGAAAGGAGAGGGGGAGAGAGATAGAAACATGAATGATGAGAATCATTGATCAGCTGCCTCCTGCATGCCTCCCATTGGTGAAGCCTTCAGCAGCAACCCTGGGCCTGTTCTCTGACTGGGAATCCAACCGTGACCTCTTGGTTCAACCACTGAACTACACTGGCCAGGCATTTCCCCCTCCACCCCCCCATGTATTATGTATGTGCATAAAAAACCCAGTATCATACTTAATCCTGCCATGTTATTCTCTCATGAGCATCTATATCCATATCTATAATAATAACAGCTTAATATGCTAATTAGACCAGGCGTCCTTCTAGCTATCCTTCAGGACGACCTTCCAGACAAAGCCGGGGCTGTGAAGGAAGCCCGGGTCCCGTGAGCTGGAGGGAAGCCGGTGCCCGCAGCCAGGGGAAGGAAGGCCTGATCTTGCACAAATTTCATGCATTGGGCCTCTAGTTTGTAGATAATTTTAATGATTTTGAAAAAGTTTTATTGAAAACTGCTTTATTATATCCCATAGATATACCATTATATAGTATAGTCACTATTTTTTTGAACATTGTTTCTGATTTAAAAAAAATATATATTTTTTTATTGATTTCAGAGAGAGGAAGGGAGAGGGAGAGTTAGAAACATCAATGATGAGAGAGAATCATTGATTGGCTGCCTCCTGTACGCCCCCACTGGGGATCTAGCCTGCAACCCAGGCATGTACCCTAGTAGACTGGAGTCGAACCTGGGACCCTTCAGTCTGCAGGCCAACACTCTGTCCACTGAGCCCAACCAGCTTGGGCTGTTTCTGATTTTTTAAAATGCTCCTCCATCTACTTGTGAATTGCAGCTTTCCTGTTGACTTCCCACTTTGAAGGAACATTTTCTTCACCTCCCAAGCCTCAGTTTCCTAATTTTAAAAAAATGAGGGTGATGTCTTCCCTAGAGAGCTGTTTGAGGGTTAAGATGTTACCTGTAAATGTGCCTAGTACAGTCCCTGGCCCCACAGGAGGCAGCCGCTAATGTTCCTCACCCAGAATCTGGAGCTCATGTCAGTGCGCTTCCTCCCTTTCTGTTTCAGTGATAGTACTCACCATGCATCGGAAGAAAGTAGATAACCGAATCCGGATTCTCATCGAGAATGGGGTAGCTGAGCGGCAAAGGTCTCTCTTTGTTGTGGTTGGAGATCGAGGAAAAGATCAGGTAAGACCTGGTACATGCTCCTGACTTACTGTGCAGCCCCCAGAGTCGGCATGTTACAGGCCCTCTGGGGTTTTAGCACAATGACATTAAGGTCCCTTGACTTTCTTTAAAAAAAGTTCTTTGTTGATTTCAGAGAGGAAGAGGGAGGGATAGAGATAGAAACATCAATGATGAGAGACAATCATTGATCAGCTGCCTCCTGCACACCTCTTACTGGGGATTGAGCCCGCAACCCGGGCATGTGACCTGACCAAAAATCGAACCCTGACCTCCTGGTTCATAGGTTGATGTTCAACCATGAGCCACACTGGTCCGGCTTGATTGGTTTTCTTTTTTTTAAAATATATTTTTTATTGATTTCAGAGAGGAAGGGAGAGGGGGAGAGAGATAGAAACATCAATGAGAGAGAATCATTGATCGGCTGCCTCCTACACGCCCCCTACTGGGGATCCAGCCTGCACCCCAGGCATGTGCCCTTGATCGCAATTGAACCCGTGATGCTTCGGTCCACAGGCCAATGCTCTATCCACTGAGACAAACCGGGTAGGGGCTTGACTGGTTTTCTTTAAGTAAAATGCCAACTGGGGAATCTTTCTTTATTTGTAAGTGATAAATACTCTATAGTTAGAAATATTAGCAGACAGGTTAACAACTTTAGATGCTTTGGGTGGTGGACTGAGCACAAGGTTAAGGGGGTGTGGCTTCTAGTCCCATCTTGAGCACTACTAGCCTTGTGACTTTGGGCACTTCCCTGGCCCTCAGTTTAGTTTCCACATCTGTCAAATGAAGTCTTGGGCCTGGCAGACTCAAAGGTCACTTTTGGTTCTGAGATTCTGTGACTTTTTCCTTTGGCAGGTGGTCATACTCCATCACATGTTGTCCAAAGCAACCGTGAAGGCTCGGCCTTCGGTGCTGTGGTGTTACAAGAAAGAGCTGGGCTTTAGCAGGTAAGCTCGGCCCTTTGAGTGTCCCGTGCTACTTACGATTCCTGCTCCTTAGTTAAGTGCCAGGAAATGATTTCTTTACTTTTTTTTTTGAGCCTTTTAATTGTTTCTATTACTCAAAAAAGCTTCATTTTTAAAATTTATTTAGCTTTCTGACTCTGGGCTTGTGCCTTCAACACTTTCACAACGATTTTTCTGCTCCTCAATACGGAAAGCACGCTTGATCCTGTCACGGATGCATGTAGCATACGTGGATCCACTGTAGGCCCTGCTGATGTGCTTTCCGTTTTAGACAACCCCATTAGAACTTTAGGTCTCACGGCACGAGCTCCGCGAAGCCGGCCTGGGCACGCACCACATGCAGACTTTGGTGCTTTCCCAACCTTCTTGGTGTAAAGTAAACAATTGTGTTACCAGGGGCTCGGGACAGCCTCGTTTTGTTAGCGGCTGTCTTGTAGGACAGCCTCCGACGGTATGGCAGATGCTGGACCATGGTGAGTACCTGAAGTCACCATCCCCGGAAGAGCAGGAAATGATTTCTTGAGTTTTTCTGGGATTGTTAGTGGAGGTGCTGTCTCTGAGGACATTTCCAACTAGAGAAAATACTAGAGTTGGTGTCTGCCTTCATTCCTGACAACAAGTTTCAAATCATTTTCATGCTCTTTAAGTCCCCAGTGCAGATCCTTGCTTTCTGCATGTGATTTTTCTTCCTACTTTCCTAAGCCCATGTAATGCAAGCTCCCTTAATTGCCTTTTCTTACCTCAATTTTTCACTCTCCCTCTTCCTTCCCTTTTGTTTCTGAGGATGTCCCTCATCCCATGTTTAAAGCAAACCCCTTGGTCTACTCTGGATCTCTTCTCAAACTGCTCTCCGGACCTGTACTTCGTTTCCTCTCCTGGACACTCTATCCCCCTTTGAAACTTTCTCCTTTTTCCTGTTAAACATGCTCAGCTTTCTCCATTATATTTATAAAAAAAGCTACATACCCAGCTTTATCCCTCGGTTTAGCATTTTTACTCATTCTTATTGCCAAACAGCTTGAAACAAAGCCTGTTGCACTTCCTGGCCACCCTTGTGATCAAATTGTGCTCTTGGATATCACTGATGACCCGATGCCCAATGCGATAACGTTTCTTCCTCTTTCTCCTTCTTTTCAGAGCTCTTCCTCCACTAGTTTACTGCTGTATTTGACATGGTACTGCCTAATCTTATCTTTTTGAAGCTGTGAACTTAAGACTTGGGGCTGTAAATAGCAGACCTCCAGCACAAACACACTTAGGTACAAAGGGAGTGTATTGGAGAAGAGGGGACAGCTCATGACCCTCAGGGGATGAGACCTCTGCTCTGCTTCGGGCTGGAGAGCCACAATGCTCCCAGTCTTTGCTCATTCTCTCATCTCTGCATGTCTCCTCTGTTTTTTCCCACTTTAGCTCAGCTTTCTGTTTTCTTTCTTTTAAAAAAAATGTTTATCTTGAGAGAGAGAGAGAGAGAGAGAGAGAGAGAGAGAGAGAGAGAGAGAGAGAAACGTTGATTGGCTGCCTCCTGCATGCCCCCTACACAATTTGATCACAAGGGTGGCCAGGAAGTGCAACAGGCTTTGTTTCAAGCTGTTTGGCAATAAGAATGAGTAAAAATGCTAAACCGAGGGATAAAGCTGGGTATGTAGCTTTTTTTATAAATATAATGGAGAAAGCTGAGCATGTTTAACAGGAAAAAGGAGAAAGTTTCAAAGGGGGATAGAGTGTCCAGGAGAGGAAACGAAGTACAGGTCCGGAAGCAAGCCTGAAACCTGGGCCTGTGCCCTGACTGGGAATCAAACCTGCAAACCTCTTGGTGCATAGGACAGCGCTCAACCAACTGAGCCACACTGTCCAGGGCAGCTTTCTGTTTTCTGTTGTCCCTATTGCAGACACAGACTGGAGTTTTATATGTAGACTCAGTCTTTCTCCCTAATTCTTGTGGAAAGACCCCTCTCCCCCCAGCCACTGAGCCAGGGGAGGTGGGTCGGTTACCTAGTAGAAACTTGGCAGTTCTACCAACAGCTCTGTGTGTGGAGGAGTCCGGGGTGCAGAATGCTGTCACTTGGCAGATAACCTCAGAAATGCCCTCCTTTTCTTACTCAGACCACCTTCCTGTGCTCGTCTCTTCCCTTTGATTTTATTTTCTCCTGTGCTGAGCCCAGCCAGCATGTGTGATTCCGTCTTTGGGCCTCCTCCTTTATTCCCAAATCTGTTTGTCTCTGATGCTGACTCTGAAGTCCTATCTCCAGCCCTGGCTGCTCTCTGCTGTGGTGGAACTTCCTGCCTTCGCACCTGCTGCCTCCTCTGCCCCGGGTGCCACCGCTGCCTCTGCCACACCCGGCGAATGCTCCACATCTCTCAGGGCTGCCTCCTTCCTGAAGCTTTTCCTCGGTCCCGCAGCCCCGCCTCTTCAGCGCTTGTCTCCTCTTGCAGTGCCTGTCCCCCTGACAGTGTTGTCTTGGGTTAGAACTGCCCTCGGGGACTTGCTCCCACGGTGTGGGAAGGAAGTGATGGGTTCGTGCAGGAAAGCTGAGGACACGAGCCTGCCCTCACCACGCCTTCCCAGGTGTTCTGGGGAGGGCAGCCTGTAGCCGAAGCAGCGGCTTGAGACTGAGGTAACGAGGCCACTGAGGTTGGTTTCAAGCCCTGGCTCTGGCCAAAAGGTTTCGGTGCTCTCATCACCGTGCTTTTAAAGTGACAGAGCAGGACGGCCGAGTTCACACACAGGCTTGCCTCTGTCCCCCTCCGAAGCCCAGCTTCTAAACCGCTCTGCTCCAGTGCCGCTCCGGTTTTCTTCCCCTTTCAGGGGCGGGGATCAGCCCTGCGATTTCCAGCTTCCCTCCCAGCTCTGAGGGTCTAAGCCGGTGATCATTTGCTCCCAATTCTCTAGCCCCTCTGGTTAACTGGCTCTCATGGGATGGGGGGGTGATTGCAGTCACCGGAAGAAAAGAATGCGTCAGCTACAGAAAAAAATAAAGAACGGAACACTGAACATAAAGCAAGATGACCCCTTTGAACTCTTTGTCGCCGCCACAAACATTCGCTACTGCTACTACAACGAGACCCACAAGATCCTGGGCAATACCTTCGGCATGTGTGTTCTCCAGGTGGGTGCCATCCTCCAGCCTGGCCTGGAGGCAGCATGGGGGGTACTGGGCTGCCTGGTTCCCCAGGAGAGCAGTGGGCAGCAAGAGAAGATTCACACGAACCCTCCTCCCTCAAGTATTATCAGTGGAACACTTGGCCATTTTCTTTTTTTTAAAAAAATATATTTTATTGATTTTTTTACAGAGAGGAAGGGAGAGGGATAGAGAGTTAGAAACATCGATGAGAGAGAAACATCCATCAGCTGCCTCCTGCACACCCCCTACTGGTGATGTGCCCGCAACCAAGGTACATGCCCTTGACCTGACTCGAACCTGGGACCCTTGAGTCCGCAGGCTGACGCTCTATCCACTGAGCCAAACTGGTTAGGGCCACTTGGCCACTTTCAAACAAACGATAATTCATCCCGTATTAAGAGAACAGTTTCTACTTAAAGTGGCACTTGTCTAGTGATACCAAAACTGGCAGTGATGTTCTGTCACAACTGATTCTAACAGGCTAAAGCTGATAAAGAAAGCACTGTGACCTTCAAGTGACTCCAGGTCTTTATGGGAAATAACTGAAAATTTTGGTGACAAGTTGGACTTGTTTTAACCAACTGGGTACAGACCTGTGTGCTCATGTCCTGTCCAGAGTGCTTGACTGGCATAACCCCCACCAGCTCTCTCCTGCCCCTTCTAGTCCTTAAACTCCCCTATACAAACACACACACACACACACACACACACACACACACACAACTACCCGGTGAATTTCTTCACTGGTACGTATTATTTTGTCAGGCAAGTTAATAGACTGTTTCACATTTGTCTTTGTTTTGAGCTCACATGGTTTTTGTTTTATTCTTTGATTCACACGCACAAAAAAGACATTTAAGCACAAATCCCCGCATTTTGGTATCTGTTTATTTACAAGTACTATTATGATTACATACATTATAAAGCAGACCTTACAAAATATAAACTAAGAAAATCATGACTAGAAGTTCTAATTTTCCCCCCTCTGCCTTCCAGTGGGTTGTGCCACCCACTGCTGGCTTGCATCCCACCTTGGAGGCCAGGAAAAAGCATTTTGCCTCATACTCTGATTACTGACCCATAGGGAGTGTTAAACTCACCACTGTTACAGTGTTACCAGTGGCAGTGACGGTGGCTCCTTTAAGCAATGGCTCCCCCATGTGGTGTAGTTGAGTTTTGTCAGTTACAGTTTCCATCTATAAACATCAAAATGAATGTGAGATGTTTCTGAAATTCAAGTTTGAATTAGTGAAGACTGGATGATGGCTGTCCAAAATGTATGTTATCAGAGATTATTAGAAACACTTTTGACATGTAAAACCAGGTACCCCTATTCTCCAGGGCTGCGCTCTCTTCTGTGGTCCCCCTAAGTAAGGTAAGGGTGTTTGTGTGTGTGTGTGTGTCAGTGAGTTGGGTGAGGGGTGTGGTCCTGAGCTTGTACTAAAATCTCTTCCAGGATTTTGAAGCTTTAACTCCAAACTTGCTGGCCAGGACTGTAGAAACAGTGGAAGGTGGTGGGCTGGTGGTTATTCTCCTACGGACCATGAATTCCCTCAAGCAGTTATACACGATGACCATGGTAAGTGTCTGTTTTATAATTTAATTGTGGAGGGTTCAAATCTGTAGACCACTTTGAAGAATTCCTGTTGAGCAGCTAACTCCAGTGAGTGGTCAGCACAGTCTCTGGCTGGGAGCTCTTGGACTGCAGCTAATGAGAAAGTCACTGCAGTGAAATGGCCCTGAGTGTGCCTAGGAATCTCTGAATTTTGCATTTGCTGCTGGGCATTTGCAAATTCTATTCCAGTGAGATTCAGAGGCAATGCAGCTGTCAGAGAGTTAAATTTCTGAAATAGTAATAGCAGAGACTCATGCCAGTGCCTAAATCTGTGTGTTGCAAAAAAGGGGGCTGTGGACAGAGTTCTTCACTGGCCCTTATCCTAGTGGAGAATGAAGGACCATTT
>NW_005356944.1:5268793-5327615 GCF_000412655.1 Myotis brandtii
CTGTTAACAAGCACTTTGACTCTGGGAGGGGTAGTTTACTCCCAAAGCAGAGGACGTGGTCAGGAGGGGGGATACGTCTCATTGGATGCCACGTGGGTGTTCCGAGCAGCAGGTTTGGAGTCCTGTCCACTGCCCAGCTGTTCGGAAATGGTGTTAGGATTGGCCTCAGGGTTTTGTGAGCTGCATTCATCCGGTGAAATGGACTTTGCGCAAATCTTAGTACCTGCTTCCTGTCACCTCTCCTCCTCCCTTACTTGTCACTATAGCCCCTCTGGCCGCTTTGAAAGTCCTCAGACATGCCCAGCACACTCTCACCTCCAGGCCTTTGCACATGCTGTTCCCAGGCGATGTCTGCATGGCTCACTTCCTCACTCCTTCAGGTCCCTGCTCAAATATCACCTCCTCAGTGTGGTCACTTCTCACACCCTGTTGAGAATAGGGGGTTTTGTTAATCACTCCTTTAACCTGCATTCTTTGTCTTTAAAGCATGTTACAGCTCCTGGGCTAGTCTTTAAACTGCATAAGAGCAGGGCCTTCTTATATTTTCTCCCTGGTTTTCTTCCTGGAAGAGTGCCTGGTCTGTAGTAAGCACTCATTAAATATTTGTGAATGAACAAGTGACTCTGTGCCCACTTACTTGGCTGCCTGCTTATCACCTCAGAGGCCCTTCCCTTACTACCCCATTAAGTAGTATCCCCCGCCCCCTTTTGCTATCATTGCACCCCGTTTGCTCATTTGTAGCGTTTGCCAAAACTTGTATCTGTTTGCACATTTCTCTCCCTCCAATCATGGGGCTGTAAGCTCCAGGAGAACAGAGGTCATGCTTTACTAAACACTAGTGTGTGCCCAGCATGTCTGGCCATGGCTGGCATTGTTCGTATGTATTTTTAGTGAACAAATGGATACATTTTTTGATGCTGGATAAAATGTGGACAGAATCAGAGATGAGGTGAGGGGCAGTTTGTTGGAATAAGGAACATGGCGCTTGGTGTCTGATCCCAGTTCCAGCAGAGAGCTTTGGCCAGTTGAGCGCAGCGGGCTATGGAGAAGTGGGTTTGGTTTCCAGCAGCATCGCTGGCGCCTCCTTTTCCCCAGGGCTGCTCGATGGAGCTTCTTCCCGTGTGGACCCTGCGCCTTGGCCTCTGTGGATGCCTTTGTTAATGGATGTTTTCTCCTAGGACGTGCATTCAAGATACAGGACGGAGGCTCATCAGGACGTGGTGGGAAGATTTAATGAGAGGTAGGTCTGACGCATATTTCTCAGGCCTCTATTGTGGGGAGCCACCGTGGGAGGGATGTTGTATCTTGGACCCAACTGAGAGTTGGGCTTCTGTCTGAGGGGAGGTGGTACCGGAGCCCAAATGGTGAGACTTTGGACAGCAGCAGCTGTGAAACTAATGGAAAGCAGTGCAAGCGAGTGCAAAGCTGGGCCAGGAGGCCTGGATTCTGTCTCGCTCCCGGCCCTCACCAAGTCCCTCTCCCCCTCTCCAGCTCTTAGCTAACTCATCTGTCAAAGGGGTGATTTGTCTGGGTCACTGTTTCCCGAAATGCGTTTTGCAGAACACCAGTGTTTTTTTAAAAATTTTATTGATTTCAGAGAGGAAGGGAGAGGGAGAGTTAGAAACATCAATGATGAGAGAGAATCACTGATTGGCTGCCTCCTGCACGCCCCCTACTGGAGATCGAGCCTGCAACCGGGGCATGTGCCCTTGACCAGAATCGAACCCGAGACCCTTGAGTCCACAGGCCGAGGCTCTATCGACTGAGCCAAACCAGCCAGGGCGAACACTGGTGTTTTGAGAGGGACCTGCTGACAAAAGGGTTTTGTGGCCCAGTATGTCTGGGGAATGCTCACACTGCTTCTCCTTTATGAAGAGTCATATTAGCCTGTTGTAGCCTCGGAAAGTCTTGCAGCAGCAGGGACCTGTTTAACGGACGCTTACAGATGCTTTCCCACGTTTATTTGGCCACAGGGCCCTTTTACAGGGAACACCAGTTAGCAGCCCGGGAAACACCTTGAGAAACGGTGGCCCCGAGCAGTAGTTCTCAACCAAGCAGTAGTTCCCAAAGCCGTTTTGCCCGGGGGATTTGGCAACGCCTGGAGCCATTTTGATTGTCATGTCTTGGGGGAGGTGGGTGTGGTAGAGGTGCTACTGGCATCTAGAGGGTAGAGGCCAGGGATGCTGCTAAACAGCTTAAAAGCCGCAGAGCAACAAAGAATGATCTGGTCTAAAATGTCGGTAGTGCTGAGGTTGAGAAATCCTGGCCTGGCCTCGATGAACCCTGGGGCCTCCTGAATCTGACTCCTAGGAGTAGGACAGGAAGTTATGCTGTGCTCCCCCGAAGCCTGTGAAAGTAGGGCGTGCGGCCTTTTTCTTGTGTTTGTGGGAGAAGTTTCAGTTTCATAGCCAAGCACATGTTTTCCTACACGCAGGAATGTTTAGTTCTGTTTCTTAAGGGAGCTTCCTGTCTTCCCTTCTCTTTATTTTTTCCTCCTGTGACAGCAGGTAAATCCATTTGTGCATGTTTCTCTGTGAGCGGTGAGCACATGGCGGTGGGTTTGGAGGTCCCCATATAAGGGAGCCCTGGGACACCATAGTGCTAAAGGGTGAGGGGATGTGGGAAGGGGCAAATGGCACAGGGAACGGTGGCGGCTGTGCACAGAGGAATGCTTGTAAGCAGTCTCGAGAGTTCTCGGCTTTCTCTGCTGCAGGAAGCGTGTTCAGGCCCTGGCTGGTGTGGCTCGGTTGGTTGGGCCGAAGGGTTGTCGGTTGATTTCCAGCCAAGTACATGGCCAGGTTGCAGGCTCAATCCCCAGGGGCATGCAGGGGCAGCTGGTCGATGTTTATCTCTCTCCCTCTCCGAAAATCAATTAAGAAATAAAAAAAAAGAAGTATGTTCAGGTGTCCTGGAGAGGAGCTCTCTTCCCATTGCTCTCTGACTGGGTTTTGACTTTCTCAGATCGTGGGGCCAAATGATTAGCCACACTTTGCTGTGTAGACATTGTCCTCTCCCCCCAGCACCTCACTGTGGTGGTTTTGCTCCTCAGGTTTATTCTCTCTCTGGCCTCCTGTAAGAAGTGTCTCGTCATTGATGACCAGCTCAACATCCTGCCCATCTCCTCCCACGCGGCCAGCATTGAGGCCCTCCCTCCCCAGGCCCCGGTGAGTAGGCCAGGGTCCGAGAATCTGGGGAGGCCGCCTTGTCTGTCGAACTCTCCTGGGGCAGCGGCAAACCTTCTCTCCTCTGGTAGGATGAGAGTCTCGGTCCTTCTGATCTGGAGCTGAAGGAGCTGAAGGAGAGCTTGCAGGACACGCAGCCTGTGGGCGTGTTGGTGGACTGCTGCAGGACCCTAGACCAGGTGCGTGGCATCCAGACGTTCCCTGTCCCAGAATAATTAGCACAGAAGGTAACTGTAACGTGCAGAAAGCAACACGCCAAGTCAAGGCCTGGCTCCTCCCTGGGGAAGGCGCTTTCTCTTGCTCAGACTCAGCAGGGCTGTTCCGTCTTGTCTGGGTTCACAACAGAAGTCCAGGGTTACTCTGCCCCCGGCCCCCCAGGAACAGTTCAGGCCTGTGAGAACTGCCCCCTTTTATCTGGCCTTGGCATCAGCCTGATTCTCCAGGGGCTGGGGGTTGATGGCTGGAACTCCGCCTTTCTCAGAGCTCACCTAATGTGTGTCTTTCCACAGGCCAAAGCTGTCCTGAAATTCATCGAGGGGATCTCTGAAAAGACCCTGAGGAGTACCGTGGCACTCACGGCTGCCCGAGGGAGGGGGAAATCGGCAGCCCTGGGACTGGCTATTGCTGGGGCAGTGGCTTTTGGGTAAGGGCGCCCGAGTCCCCATCTTTAGGAACTCTGGGCTCCGGGGGAGCAGTGTGTGTGCGGATTAGGTAGGGAGGGAGGCTGGGAGGCTGTTCTGGGGCTGAGCAGGCTCCTGGTGATTTCTCTGGGGGTTGGGCTCCTGTCTAGAAACAGCAGCACATTCCCCGACTCTCAGAGGTGCAAACACACATGTGCAGGCAGGCACAGACACACTCCAGGGCCTCTGTGGTCACTTTAAAGTTGAACAAACACTAAAACAAAGAGATGCTGCTGAGAAACTTTAAAATCCCCAGGACATGAGAATGTGTATGACCAGCTTTGCTGACTGAGGAAAGTACAGGTTTGACATTTTAATGATTTTGATCAATAGAGGATCTTGTTTGCTTCTGAGGAGCTGCCTTGCCTGCGATGTTACTTCTGTCTTTTGCCCTGAGTGGGAGGTTCATGCAGCTGCCAGCAGAGTACCTGCTTCCAGCTTCACAGACATCAGCAGTGGACCTAGGAGACGGTGTTCTCCGAACGCACCATCTTCCGTGGTGCTCCCAGTCGCTCTGAGCGTTGTATAGATGGAATAACGTCCCAGTGGCTGCCAAGATCCTGAGCAAGTCAGAGCCAGCAGCCCTGGGCTGAACTCAGCTCCCAACTCTGAGTCCTTTGTTCCTCTTGCTGCTCCCAGGGTACCAGTCGGCCCCTTAGTTGTTAGCACCTGTCCAGCCACAGGACACCCTCCGGTGTGCTGCGGCCTCGGCCCCAGTGCCAGTGCAGCTCTCTGGCCTCCCAGTTTGCAACGCTCTCAGCACAGCTAGTGGTCAGTGTGGTGCCGTCCCTCTCATCCCAGGGCACAGGACCGGGAGGGGTTGCACTCTGAGGGATTGTCCGCACAGCGCCTCTTAGTGCGTTTTCACGTGGCGGTAGCTAATTGCAGGACATGCTACCTTCAGACTGTTAGTGGTTTCCTTCGTTTGGGAGGAAAAAATCCTCGTGTCCGGAGTTGCTTTACTTTTCCTCCTGATTCTCCTTCCCCGGCCACCCCCCACCTCCCACCCCCCATCTCCATCATTGTTTGATTATTACCTGTGTGACTTGGGCAAACAAAAATGTGTTCTTTTTTTCTTAAGTTCCCCAAACAGTTCCTAGATTTCCTCATTACTTAAATGCCTTCTTCTTTTGTTCACTAGGTACTCCAATATCTTTGTTACCTCCCCAAGCCCTGATAACCTCCACACTCTGTTTGAGTTTGTATTTAAAGGATTTGACGCGCTACAATATCAGGTAGGAAGTCAGGATAAGCATTAATTTTGGTTGAGTGCTGAGTTTAAATCCAGGGGAGTCTTTAGAATGCGTGCTTGCTTTCTTACGGTTCCATTTCTAAAGCTTGTTCCTGACGCTTGTCGTTGGTTTCACTCTTCCCCATCAGGAGCATCTGGATTATGAGATTATTCAGTCTTTAAATCCCGAATTCAACAAAGCAGTGATCAGAGTGAACGTATTCCGAGAACACAGGCAGACCGTTCAGGTGAGGCTCGTTCCCAACTCTGCTGTGTGGGGAGTGCCCTGCTGGTTTTCAGTGGCTCCAAGGTGTTTTCTGGTGTAGTCACTTTATGTCCTGTGTAATCGCATGTCTTTTAGATGGTTGTTGTTTTAGGATAAACCTGTTGCAGATTTTTAGCCTCTTCTAAAGAAAAACATTCAAACAAACTAACAGTGGTTCTCAACCTTGGCTGCACATTAGAATCACCTGGGAATCTTTTTAAAATCCTGATTTCTGGGCCTCATCCTCCGGAAATTTTGTTTCTTTGTTACTAATGTTGTGGCCCCACCCCATAACAAAGAAACAGAATTTCCGGAGGATGAGGCCCAGAAATCAGGATTTTAAAAAGATTCCCAGGTGAGTCTAATGTGCAGTCAAGGTTGAGAACCAGTGAACTAACATGTATGTAGCCAGATTGGAAAGTTGCAGTTTGAGCCATGAAAATTGAGTGAGTGGGATGGAGATGCTGATCTGCTGAAAGAAGTACAGTTGTTCTGACAACAGTTCTGATTTTGCTTCGTTACAGCAGATTTTGAAATGGTGCATCAGTAGCTAGAACAGCAACCTCACCATTTCAAAGAAAAAGAACTTTGCAAATATGGACTCTGAGTCTTAGTGAGTGGCCTATTTTCCCTTTTAAACTGTTTCACTGAAAGCTCTATAAACCTCCAGGGCTTTGCAAGCCTGAATGGTCGGCACTTGTCCGGAGGCCGGAGTTTTGTTAAATCGTAGAGAAGCATCAGTGTGACTGGCTTGCAGAAGGGATGGAGGCCCACAGGCCCCTGGTGGAGGAGGCTCTTTGGTTATCGCTGGGGTTGGGTGGGTGGGAAGCAGGCAGGCAAACTTGGCAGTTTATGCCCTTGACCTTTCTGCCTGTTAGGGAGCTATGCCCATGAAGGAGGCATGCCTTTTTAAAAAAATATATTTTATTGATTTTAGAGAGGAAGGGAGAGGGAGATAGAAACATCAATGATGAGAGAGAATCATTGATTGGCTGCCTCCTTCACGCCCCCTACTGGGGATCGAGCCCGCAACCCAGGCATATGCCCTTGGGCAGGGACCCTTCAGTCCGCAGGCCAGTGCTCTATCCACTGAGCCAGACCAGCTGGCTGGCGTGCCTTTTTATCAGAGTCCAGATTATAAATGATGTTAAGTGTTTCTGCCTTTTACCTAAGGATCTTAATTTTTTCTTAGAAGGTCTCTTTATAGAATCTCTCATTCTGTACATTTCTTCCCATTTTGCCTGATTCCCTCAGCTGAGAGGAGGAAAGACTGATGTTGGGGTGGAGGATGGGCTGCAGGCAATGAAAATGCAGAGCCCTGTTAAAACTGAAGAAAAACACACAAACCAAAGAAGGAAAACCTCTCCCTGAAATGCCCTGGCTCAGCCCTTGCCGGTCCTTGGATTTTTAATCACAGACCCTCTTGCGTTACCAGAGACCTTTGTCTCCAGACTGGAGTTTAAACAGAATTGGTGACCTAACTTTATGAGGCTCCATTTACATCCCTGTGAGGCCTCCTCCTTTGTGCTGGAAATTGGGGAAAAAACCACAAAAAACAAAAACACACCAAAAGGCAAAAAAACAAAAAACCAACCCACAAAGAATATTAGATTAAAGTCTGCTATGCCTCCTCTAGGGGACTGCTTTCTGCCTTTAAGAATCCAAGACATGGGGCCCTGTTGGGGATGTGTATCCTGCTATTAGAAATGAGTGGGGTCACTGCCTCCCTGACCCGTCAACTTGGAGCCAAGCAGTTACAGAATGTTACTTGTAATGAAATACCTCAGACGTACAGAAAAACACGGAGACCAACATAACACTCAGATGCCCGGCAATCCGGCTTAAGAAATGTTGGCGTTTTCCTGTTTGCTGTGTTTGTTTCATATTTTAAAAGCCATTTATATTTTTGTTTTAAAGATCTAAAACATCACAGACATAGTTGATGTCCCTCTTGTACCCCTCCCCCTCCCATTCCCTTCTGTCTCGCCCCATAGTGACTCTATTCTGAGATTGGTGTGTTTCCTTTCAATTCATGTGTTTATACTTTACTACATAATTATGTATCCATAAATGGTAACATGCTATACTTGTCCTTTTTCAGCTTGCCTTTTTTTACTCAACATTTGTTTTTAAGATTTGTCCAGATCGAAGCTTGTAGGTCTGGTTGATGTTAAGCACTGTGTGTATACACTGCAGTTTATTTATGTTTCTACAAGTGGAATTGTTGGGTTTTAGGGGATATGTAGCTTTCCAGCTTTCTTGGATTTTGCTAAATTCTTCTTTAAATTTACCTTCACACCAGGCTTTTTAAAAAAATATTTTTTTATTGATTTCAGAGAGAAAGGGAGAGGCAGAGAGAGAAACATCAATGATGAGAGAGAATCATTGGTTGGCTGCCTCCTGCATGCCACCCACTGGGGATCGAGCCTGCAAACCCCTGGGCATGTGCCCTTGATGGGAATCGAACCCGGGACCCTTTAGTCTGCAAGGCGACGCTCTATCCACTGAGCCAAACCAGCTGGGGCACCAGGATTTTTTTTTTTTTAGTTTTTGTTTCCCCAAGTCCTCACAAACACTGGATGTTAAAGCTGTTTAAGTTTACCTGTGCGTGTGGAATGGGATCTCTGTTGCCTTCAGCATTGCCCTGATCGCCAGTGCTGCCGACTGCCTTTGTTTATGTTAATTGGTTATGCAGGTTTCTCTCCTCATGCCCGTTTGCAAACTAAAAATAGCAGGAAGCCCTGATAAGACTGAAGGAAGGATGTCAAGCTTATGGCAAGTTTGTGGCATTAGGTGGCCAAGCTAATTATATAAATAAACGTGTGAATGTGTGTGTGTGTTAAGACGGGGATAAGTCTTAGAAGTATCCCATTAGTGCAAGGAGATGTGGCCTTTATGATGATGGTGTCAGCCTGGTGCACGGCACCCAGCACATAGTGGGTGCTTGAGAAATCAACATCCTCCCATTGGCCACCGCTAGGGCCGAGCTGTGCCTCTGGCTCACTGGCCAGAGAGAGGCTTGGGGGAGGCATGAGAAGACAGAAGAGACAGGAAAGGGAGGCACCACCTACCGCACTAGGCCAGGCACCGGGCAGGGACTCGCACAGATTTACCTGATCTTCCTCTCCAGCAGCCATCAGCTAGGTATCGCCTCCATTTTGCAGGGGAGGAATCAGGCTGCCTGTGAGTAAGTAGCCCATCTGGGGTCACACAGTTGGGCGTTGAACTGTTTGAACCCAGATGTCTGATTCCAAGCCCAGTACATTTTTGCCTGGCCAAGGAAATGAGGGAACGAGGAACGAAAGAAAAGAGTGGGAAGGGGGAGAGAGGAAAGAGAGGCCTTCATGATGCCTCACCAGGGACCACCGCTGCGACACGAGGTGGCCAGGCTAATGATACAAACGTGTCTTTCCCCAGTATATACATCCCGCAGACGCCGTGAAACTGGGCCAGGCTGAACTTGTTGTGATTGATGAAGCTGCTGCCATCCCCCTCCCCCTGGTGAAAAGCCTCCTGGGCCCCTACCTTGTTTTCATGGCATCCACCATCAACGGGTAAGGCACCTTGGGGTGCAGCCATCGCTCTCGTTGTAGGTTCTTGCAGTGGCCCGTAACGAATGTGGCCCGGGTGGGTAAGTCTGTTCCCGACGCCAGTCTTTGGGGCTGCTTCAGTCTCCTAGGATTCCTGCGAGTGGGAGCTGACCTCTTAGTAATCTGCAGTAGCTCACTCTGGTCTGACGTGAAAGGGGCCGCACACGTCTGAAGAACTCGGGTGCGAGTGTCTCCTCCTGTCTGTAGGCCTGATCAGGTTTTTAGTATATGGATGGCAACACCAATGTCTTATAGCTTAGAGTCATAGCACAACGTGGTGTTAAAGTAGCTACAATTAGCGTAAGCCAGCGGGCTTATAATGGCTCGGGAGATTTTTTTTTAATTTTGAAATACTTAGTTCATGTTTGCTATAGAAAATTTAGGGTAAACGGAGGCAACAAGAAAAATCGCCAGTGACCTGGTCATCTAGAGATAGCGTCTGTTAGAATTTCGGTGTATATTTTCTGTGCATTTATTTTACCTTTGCGTTTGAACAAGAACGTAAACATAGTTTACATGTTGTTTTTAATTTGCTTTTTTCCATAACTGAAATTTTCCAGGTCAGTAAATACATAACTTTAATATTGGAAATATTTTGATATGTCAGCCACATCTTGCAAAGATAATTCTATTATAGATTTATTGTGACTGCTTTACTGACACTGAAAATATTTAAATAAAGTGGACTTTTTTTTTTGATAACAGCTTTGTTGAGATATAATTAATATACCACACAATTTACCCATTTAAAGTGTATAACTCAGTTGTTTTTTGGTATATTCACAGAGTTGTACAATCATTACCAGTCAGAATTAGAATATTTTCATTAGCCCAGAAAGAAACCCCATGCCCTATAGCTGTCAACCTCCAACCCTCCCTCCCCTTCCCTCCCCCAGCCCTAGGGAACCACGAATCCACTTTCTGTCTCTGTAGATTTGCCTGTGCTGGACATGGCTTATAAATGGCATCCTACAATTTGTGGTCTTTTGTGACTGGCTTCTTTCACTTAGCGTAATGCTTTTAAGGTTCATCCGTGTGGTTTGTATCAGTATTTCATTCCTTTTTATGGCCAAATCATATTCCATTGTGTGTTTATAAACATTTTGTTTTGATGGACACTCGGGCAGTTTCTATCGTTTGGCTGTGAGGACTAATGCTGTTCTAAACGTTGCTGTACAGGTTTTGTGTGTGGACATGTTTTCAGTTTTCCTGGGCATCTACCTCAGGAGTGGAGTGACTGAGTGAAAGGGTTACTTTCTGTTTAACCATTTGAGGAACTGCCAGACTGTTTTCCAAAGCAGCTGCACCATTTTACACTCTCACCAGCAGGGTATGAAGGTCCCAGTTTGTCCATATCCTAGCCAGCATCTGTCCTACGTCCTTTTTATTACAGCTACCTAGTGCGAAGAGGTGTCCATAGGGTCTTCAGTGCGTTTCCTGTGGCTGGCGATGTGGGGCGGCTTAGGCGCTGATTGGCCATTGGATATCTTGGAAGAAATAGCTATTCAGGTCCTCTGCTCATTTCTAATTCTGTGTTTTTTAATTAGTTGTAAGGGTTTCTTATATATTCTAGACACAAGTCCCTCATCAGATATATGATTGACAGAATTTTTCTCCCATTCTGGGTTTGTTGTTTTTTTGTGTGTCACTTTCTTTATACTGTCCTTTGAAACACAAAAGTTTTTAGTTTTGTTGTGTTTATTCTTGTTTTTGTTTTTAGTAAATGGAATTCTTTTAAGAAAGTTTTGCTATGTGGAGTGGAGAGGGTGAAAAAATACTTCACAATTCCAATTTCTTGATCATTCTTTAAAAGTAGTATTTGAGTAAGAGGAAGTGTGTGTATATACACAGTACTAAGCATTATAATAATGAGTACTACAAAATGTAATAATAAGAAAGAAAGCCTGCTGAGCAGTCTGTACTCTGTGGTCACTTGTGCTTGCAACGAAAGGCAAGGAGGAAATAGGATTGAAAAGTGCTGGTTCTGTGATCAGTTTATAGATGATTTCTCCCCCCACCCCCAATTTTCTTCAAGTTGTTTTATGTCACCTTTTAAGTAAAAGTAGTAATTAGAAGAATTACTTGGGTAGTGGGTTTGTTTAATCTTGATTTTCCAAACTGGATGTTCTCTGTTCGTTTCTTCAAGCTGTTAGTTTTAACAGCAGCTCTGAGTAATTGACCATTTAACAGTCTTTTGGTTTCATTATGCTAAAGGCTTTACTCACATAGCTTTTCCAGTCCTTATTTAATCCATAGCACCGTCCTGTGTGGTGTGTAGAATAGTCCCCTTGTGAGGACGAGGCTAACAGAGGTTGAGTTCCTTGCCCAGAGTACTAAGTAGATGTGCCAGGACTAGAGCCACTGTGCCACCTGCCTCCTTGGGTGCCCTGTGCCACCTGCCTCCTTGGGTGCCCTGTGCTGTCCGGGAAGTTCAGAGGTGAGCAGGGCCGTCCTTGGGGAGCAGGAGTCTGCTGTTTCTGCAGGATGAGGAAAGTGGTTCTTGTTCCCCCCCTGGAGAATGGATTTGGGACCTTGTGCCTGATGGCCTTTGCTTTTGCTTCTAGCTACGAGGGCACTGGTCGGTCACTGTCCCTCAAGCTAATCCAGCAGCTCCGGCAGCAGAGTGCCCAGAGCCAGATCAGCACCACGGCTGAGAACAAGACCACAACCACGGCCAGGCTGGCCTCAGGTACCTGTAGCTCGAATGCCCTGCAGCGCACAGCAAGTCCTTTTCATTCTCACTGGGCCCTTCCCCTCGTGACGTCATGGGTGGTGCCAAACCCTCCCACAATCAGGTTCACTTCCCAAGGCTGGAGGTGCTTTTCTCCATAGCGTGGCCAGCCAATGACCAGATGGGAGCCTCACGGGCCTTCTGGTGGCTGGGCCTGTGTTTGTCCCCATCTCGGGGCGAGGCTGCATTGACTTAGCGAGAGCCTTTGGGACTGTGTATGGCAAAGCTGCACATCCACCAGAAAAGCTTAAAACCACTCAGTTCACATTCTCCAGCCATATTTGCGTGGGTGCGCTGTGACAAAGATAAAGTAGAACATTTGCCCCGCTCTTTTAGACAAAGCGTATTTAATAATTGTTTCTCACTGTGTGTGTTTCGGGGAGCAGCGCGAACGCTGCATGAGGTTTCCCTGCAGGAGTCGATCCGATACGCCCCTGGGGACGCGGTGGAGAAGTGGCTGAACGACCTGCTGTGCCTGGACTGCCTCAACATCACTCGGATCGTGTCGGGCTGCCCCCTGCCGGAAGCCTGCGAGCTGTATCCTCCCGGGGCCCTTTGCCCTGAAAAGGGGAGGGGGCGATGAAAGAACCACACGGGTTTCGGCCCTTCGTTTCGTGGGCTGCTGCTCTAAGGAACTCTGTTTCCTGCTTTCCTTCCCTAACGTGTTTCTGCTCAGGACACGGGGTTCCTCTTCCCAGGTGACCCTCGGAAGTGGGATGTCCGGTTTGGGGCTCTCTTTGCTTTGTTTTGGTTGCTTAACTCCAGTCCCAGCTACTATGTGAACAGAGACACCCTCTTCTGCTACCACAAGGCCTCCGAGGTGTTCCTGCAGCGGCTCATGGCCCTCTACGTGGCTTCTCACTATAAGGTAGCTGCAGCCGCCCCTGGGTGAACTTCAGCCCCGACAGTCCCCTCTCCCCTGGCTTTTCACGTCTTCTGTTACCCAGTGGAGTGCTCAGGTGACCATTCCACCCGACCTCACTGTCCTGACCTTGGCAAGGGCCGGCGACCTTGCTGGAGGGTGGCATCGCCCACTGTTGTTGAACTGGGGAGGTGGGAAGCATTGCCCTTTTCAGAAGGGGCTTCTGTTTCTTGTCCGTCTGCTCAGCTGACAGGCTCAGATGACATAGCACTTGGAACCTGCTGGTGCTGTTTGACCTGAGACAAGTCTTGTGTACCCCTGGGCTATTTTTAAGGATCAGTGAGTGAGAAGTCGGGATATTTGAATGCCATACAAACTAAGGGGCACGTTGGAAAGGAAGTGTTTTGAGGGTCTAGGTGTCATTTCTATGAACCCCCTTTCATGGAAGGCTGAAGAGTTGGTGTTAGAAGTGGTGACAGGCTCTCTCAGGAGGAAGTTCCCTTCCCATCTGAGAAACAGACTGTGCCAACTAGGCAGTTCTTCGCCCCCTGCAGCCTCAGCGCTCGTGGAAGGTGACAGCAGACACTGGAGGCTGAGTCCCACTCGGGCCATTTCGAAGGGTCTCGGGCTGGCTGCCCAAGACACGCGGAGGGCACTGTGCTGGGTCTGGCCGGTCACTGGCTTGGGGAAGGTTGTTGACCCCGAGTAAAGGACACGCAGAGGAGCGGTTCTCCCTGACCTGTGTTTTGCCCACAGAACTCCCCCAACGATCTCCAGATGCTCTCCGATGCGCCTGCTCACCATCTCTTCTGCCTCCTGCCCCCGGTGCCCCCCACCCAGAACGCCCTTCCCGAGGTGCTGGCCGTCATCCAGGTACAGAGCGGAGGCGTCCTGGGGGCATTGAATTTGGGAAGCGCTTAGGTGTCGAGGGTTAGTGGCTCAGTAACCGCGGTGGGAGCTGTTGCTTGCTGGGTGCATCGAGGCAAGCGATGAGGGTGCATCGAAAGAAAGTACCACGGACAGAGCCAAGGCCCTGAGGTTCATGGGCTGGTGACAGTTGGCACTGGCTCCTCCTAGGACAGAACTTGTTTGTGTTCCTCCTTCAGTACAAAGCAGTACATGGCGCTTATAAAATTAGAAGGCAGATTGGGAAAAACGGTGTTCTGAATGCCTGGCATGTGTTTATGCGTTTCTATATCGTTTTTCCTTTTCATAAACATGGGATCACAGTGCTTGGTAATCTGCCTTTTTTTTTCTTGCAGCGTATCAAATATCTATAATTTGTAGACTTTTAAAAGGCTGCATTGTATTTCATTATATGCACGTACCATGTTGTGTGTGACCGTCCTCCTGGCAGATACCCGAGTCACGGGGAACTTGCACTCTCTGTGCAGAGCTGCGTGAGCTGTCTTGGTGGGTGTGTGCACACACATACCAGGCAGATGTCAGTACTCTGGTTAGTGAGTGTCAGGCACCCATGGGTGTAGTGATGAAGCTTTCATTGGAAGTGGATGAGCCAGTTACAGGGTCAAGCCTGACCTGGAGTGGAAACAGCTGGCCTGGCCAGACCAGCGGACGCTGATGCTGTTCTGTGAGTGGACTGTGGGCTGGGGGCTGGACTTCCTGTCTGCACTGCCCTGCTTCCCCCACAGGTGTGCCTAGAGGGAGAGATTTCTCGCCAGTCCATCTTGAACAGCCTGTCTCGAGGCAAGAAGGCTTCGGGAGACCTGATTCCCTGGACAGTGTCTGAACAGGTGATGCGCTCCCCCTGGCCCTTCGGTGTGAGCAAAGCCGGCCCTGTCGGAGGGTGTGTTGTGTCGCTAAGTTGCTGGCTTGTGTCTCCCACACAGTTCCAAGATCCAGACTTCGGTGGCCTTTCCGGTGGAAGGGTGGTTCGCATTGCTGTTCACCCGGATTATCAAGGGGTAACGTGTCCTCCCTCCTCTCAGCAGCTGTGCTGCGGGCTTGTTAGGGCAGGCGTACGTGGCTGTGTGAATGGGAAGCTGGTCGAGGGGCACGCAGACCAGTGCTGTGGGGTGTGTCGGCTGGGGCGGGGGGCGGACAGGATGATTGTATGTGCTCGCTTTTCCTTTGTTGTGAGTACAGGGGACCTGAGAACCAGATCTTTTTGTAATCACCTCCCCTCTCTTAGAAATCCCCACTGAGGAGTTAGCTGGAGAGACATCAGATTTGGGCTTGCTGATCTGTGGGCCAGAAATCCCAGCCGGCCTTCCTCACGCTCAGATGGCTAATGGGCTGTTCTTGATGGGCTTAGGCCAGCGGTCGCCAACCAGTGGTCTGCGGGGTCCGAAAGGTTGTCGACCACTGGACTAGAACCTCTCTTCCTTGGCCGTTTCCCTCCGTGCTTGCTCACAGATGGGCTACGGCAGCCGAGCTCTGCAGCTGCTGCAGATGTACTACGAAGGCAGATTCCCTTGTCTGGAGGAGAAGGTCGTTGAGACGGCGCAAGAAATTCACACCGTCAGCAGCGAGGTAAGCAGCTCTGGGCTGAGCTGGTTCCTGGAGGCCTTCCCGGGTCTGCAGGAGCACCATCGAGGCTAGTGAGTGGCCTGGGCCTGTGCGTGGAGCAGGCACAGAGCTGTGGAGGAGCTGCTGCTTGCTTGAGCCTAACGGTTGAGATCTTCAGATCAGCACCATTAGCATCAGCTGGAAACTTGTTAAAAATGCAAATTCTAGAGTCCTGCCCAGACCTCCTGAGTCAGACGCTCGGGCGAGGCCCCGTAACGTGGTCTTAACAAGCTCCCAGGTGATGCTGATGCAGGTTCAGCTTCAAACCACCCCTCCCGGGTCTCAGTCCTAGGCCCGGCCTTGGAATCTGCCCCTCTTGGTGAGCGTGATTAACCCGGAGCTGGGCCGCTTTCTGCACACACGCGTTGGAATTTCACATGTGCCCGTTGGGGGTGTGGGGCAGGAGTTATATTTATGGTCAGGCTCAGAGGTGTGTCACTTCCCAGTGACAGGCCTGGACCTTCAGCCCCACCTCCGGGACCTACCTTGTCTGTCTGTGAACCTGCTGGCATGTCTAGGCCGCGTGGCTCTTCTGCGTGCTGAGCAGTTCACGCTTATGGGGGTCGGTGAACTCAGGATGAGCCCTGGGCTCACTGGTGCTCCTCTATTTTGAGAACCTTGGGAACAAGCCAGGCAGCCTGTCCTGCTGTTCCTGCTCCGTCTAGAGCCCGGAGTGCAGGCTCGGGGAGGTCACTGACCTTGCTCCCCTCGACCGGTGGGCGGCTCCCCTGCCTCCTCCAGGCCGTCAGCTTGTTGGAAGAGGTCGTCACTCCCCGGAAGGACCTGCCTCCCTTGCTCCTCAAACTGAATGAGAGGCCTGCAGAGCGCCTGGATTACCTGGGTGTGTCCTATGGCTTGACCCCCAGGCTCCTCAAGTAAGGGTTTGCCTGTCTCGTCCCCCGCCCCACCCTTGGTATCTGAGAATGAGGGTTCTGTGGACTGTGCGCCTGGGTGTTTGTCTGATGTGCGTCGACTCCCTGCCCTCCTGGCCCTTCTTCCCAGCTTGGTCTGCCAGCTGCTCCCAGAGGGCGCACAGTGACCTGCTCCCTTTGCGTCTTTGCAGGTTCTGGAAACGGGCGGGGTTCGTTCCTGTCTATCTGAGACAGACTCCGGTGAGTAGGCGCCTAGCAGAGGGGGTGTGGGTTTGTGGTTACAGTGGGGACAGGCCTGTCCTTGCAGAGCCCTGTGCCCCCCATGTGCCGAGCAGGTGCCCCCGCCTGAGGGCCACCAGAGCAGCCGTCCTCCCTGACAGGCACTGCACTGCTCTCCCCGGTGCGCTGGGGCTCTGCTTGCCTGTGACATAGCCGAGGCCCTCCTGCACTTGCTCAGCGAGCTCTGGAAGCCTGTAACTGGGGCCTCCCTGGATTTCTTTAAAAAGATAAAAGTAGTTTTAGGGAAGAGTTCATGACAGAGCATAGAGGTTATTATGGAAGGGGAGAGTGTGTGACTCAACTACCCAGCCAGGGCCCTGACAGTGTAACTTTTTTTCTGAGTGTTTTTGATGGGTGGTTGGTTGAATCTGAAGGTGAGGAGCCCGCGGATATGGAGGGCCGTCGGTGCTTCTGTTCAGTGAGTGAATAAGGAATGACAGCTCTGAAGGTAGGGACTGAAGGTGGAGACAAGAGGGTGAGTGCTTGGAGTCCTCAGTGTTTAGGGCAGCGGTTCTCAACTTGTGGGTCGCGACCCCTTTGGCGGTCAAACGACCCTTTCACAGGGGTCGCCTAAGACCATCCTGCATATCAGATATTTACATTACGATTCATAACAGTAGCAACATTACAGTTATGAAGTAGCAACGAAAATAATTTTATGGTTGGGTCACAACATGAGGAACGGTATTTAAAGGGCCAGAAGGTTGTGAACCACTGGTTTGAGGAATGAGGAACAGCCGGGGAGAATGTCGGGGTTTGGTGTCACAGGCCGAGGTCAACCAGTGCTTCAAGAAGGGGAGTCATTTGCTATTCAGAGAGCAGTTAAGATGAAAAGCAATTGGCCGTTGGACCTCCCAGCATCAGTGATCCCACTGAGAGCAGCTTCACTGGAGTGAGGGACCCGCGCGATCGGAGAGAATGGGCGGTGAGGGAGCAGACTGAGCAGATGCGTCACACGCACAGCAAAAGGGAGCAGAGAAACAGGGCAGCTGGAGGGAGGCAGGTAGGCGGGCCTATCAGGTGGGAGCTTCTGGAACATGTCGGTGTGCTGCAGGGGGTGATCCTGCAGAAACCACGCAAGTAATGATAATGGACAGGGAGAGTCTGGTTGCAGGAATACAGGCCTTGAGGAGGTGAGGGGGGTAGGACCGGGAGGGAGGAGGAGAGGTGGCCACCTCATCCTTCCCAAGGGGGAAGGCAGGGAGTGTGGGTGCGGAAGGACTGGCTGCTGGTTGACTTGGGTGGGAAGGAGGAAGTTCTTTTCTGGTTGCTTCAGTGTTCTCAGTGAGAGGAGGTCATTGGCAAAGAGGAAGGGGTGCTGGAGGCTTGATTTTGGAGGGTGCAAAGCTAGCGTGCTAGGGTGGTGCCCCTTTGAGAAGTTGAGGCTGGGGTAACACTTGGAGTCGACTACAAGGAACCCAGATCATTGAGCTCAGTGTGGCCTCAGCATGGTCTTGTGCTGTGTGCTGCCATTTGTGACTGGATGCTGGATTTTGTTACACGGATGTTGAGATCCGTTAGATATTTTATGGTCTGGGCTTTGTTGTTCTGTAGTAAAAAGGGAAAACCTGTGGTCACCGTTTTAGCACCTAAAGAGACCTCCTTTTGCAAACTGGTTGCCAGCATGGAAACTCAGGGTTTCACACGTAAAGGTTTTGCTGTAAGGCACCAAAACATGTTGACTGGGTCACGTGGAGTTTAAGCTGTGGTAACTCTGCGTTCATCATCTACCTGATGTGAGCAAGTGGCTCACCTCCGTGGTCCAGGGCAGCTCTGCTCCGTTGCCATGGCGTCTGCTGGGAAGTGTGGGAAATGATGCCCGTGAGAATGGGAGGCGAGGGCACTTCTCCCGCTGGGGAAGAGGGAAAGGCCGTGGGAGCACCATGCTTTCCCTCCGAGTTCTTACCCGTTAACAGCGACGGCTGTTCAGAGGGGGTTCTTGGTGCCAGTTAGGAATCTGTATTTTCCAGAATGACCTGACGGGAGAACACTCGTGCGTCATGCTGAAGACGCTGGCTGAGGAGAGCGAGGCTGAGCAGGGGGCCTGGCTGGCGGCCTTTTGGAAAGGTGCGCCTGAGTGGAAGGGAGATGGCGGGCAGATGTGGGGTGAAGGGGGGGCTTCCGGACCTCTGACTGTGGCTGCACCCCACAGATTTCCGCAGGCGCTTCCTAGCCCTGCTGTCCTACCAGTTCAGCACCTTCGCTCCTCCCCTGGCTCTGAACATCATTCAGAACAGGAACATCGGGAAGCCCTCGCCGCCAGGTGAGCTGGGCAGGACGGCGCAGGGCTGGTCGTGGGTTGTGTGGAAGGAGGTGGATGTTGTGGTCCCAGAAGAGGGAGGGCCTGGGAATGGAGGGACCGGCTCTAGGCCTGCATCTGCTGCCCCTCCCGCTCAGCAGCCCTCCTCTGCCTTGGGCACCGTCACCCACGGTAGCTGTCTACGTAACAGGACTTGGGGGTGAGATCTGACTTCAGGGATGTCAAATAAGGCTATTCAGCTAGTGAGTCCTGGAACCCGACTTAAATCCTGTGCACCAGGTAACTCGCTCGGTGCCGAGGCTGTGTCCTCAGGTGTGGAGCTGTGAAAGGACGTGCTGCCAGCCTTCTGTGGCCAGCACAGGGACGTGTGCTGGGGATGATGAATTCTGTTGGAATATTTAAAATACCAGGAAATAGGAAGGCTCACATTAACAGCTGTGGGCTTTTTTTTTTTCTTTTCTGTTGCTAACTATGTGTGTGCACGTTGTTTTGCCAATTCTATTTTGACAAACCTGCTCCTCGAGCTGGACACTTTCTGTGAGGCGGGTCCTGGGAAGTGACAAGTGGGACAGGATGTTAGATCCTCTCACCCTGGGGCCCCGAGCTTCCCTGGACCTGCTGTGTTGGCATGGAGCTCCGCGTAAAGGCCCACGCCAGTGGTCCCCTCCCTGCGTGGCCCAGGGAAGGGTCGGGCTGCCTGGGGCGGTCGGTATCTTACATCGGGGGGCAGGCACTCCCCGGAGGCTGGTCTCCCGATCTGCTCTGGCTGAAGGCCGGCAGAGGAGCAGCGTTAGGGTGCCCGGGGATGGCCCTGACCCGCCTGGCTCTCGCCCCTGCAGCCCTGCGCCGGGAGGAGCTGGAGGCGCTCTTCCTGCCCTATGACCTGAAGAGGCTGGAGATGTACTCACGGAACATGGTCGACTATCACCTCATCATGGACATGATCCCCGCCATCTCCCGGATGTATTTCCTGAACCAGCTGGGGGACCTGGCCCTGTCCGCTGCCCAGTCGGTAGGTTACCTGCTGCCCGTGTGCTGGGTCTGGAGCAGTTTACGTGCGGGATGTCCGGTCGAATGTTTTGACGTAACTTCGTGCATTTAACTCCTCGAGGTTCTGATAGGGGGTGAGAGGTGGTCTCATCTCCCTGTGGTGCAGGCGGGGACACTGGGGCTCTGAGGTTGAGTCCTGAGCCCGGCCACGCAGTTAGCAAGGGGAGCTGCGTTTGAGCCCACATCCTTGTGCCCTGTTGCCTTCACTCGCTCTCTACTTCAGCGGAGTCCTGGGAGCACCCACACTTCTCAGCGTAGCTGTTTTCAGGATAAGTCAGTTTGGGGATTTTAGGAAGAGGGAGCACTTCTCAGTAGTTCCAGTAACGAGATGAAAGAGAAGATTCCAGAATGACCGTGGCGGTTGATCACTGTGGTCAAGAGAGAGCAGCCCTGTCTCAGTGCTTGGATGGGCAGGGCCTGCCCTGCGGGCCTCTCCAGGACTTTCCACCCTCCAGGCTCTCCTCCTGGGGGTCGGCCTGCAGCACAAGTCCGTGGACCAGCTGGAAAAGGAGATCGAGCTGCCCGCCGGCCAGCTGATGGGGCTTTTCAACCGGATCATCCGCAAAGTCGTGAAGGTACCCTTGGCGGAGGGCGGGGTTGTGGTCCATTTGGAATAATGTGACAACCTGCTCCCTGCCCCAAGATGACTAGATCTTAACATTTGGCCACATACGCTGCAGATCGTCTCTCACAGGCGCATGCGCTCACACGCACACACGCACACGCATACACGCACCCTGGAGAAATGGGGCTGCAGCCCTATCTGCTGTGCTCTCTCCAGGGGGACCACTGCTAGGAGCTGGGGATCTGCAGTCTGTGTTTTTTGTTGTTGTTTTTTTAAGTATATATTTTTATTGACTTCAGAGAGGAAGGGAGAGGGAGAGAGAGATGGAAACATCAATGATGAGAGAGAATCATTGATCGGCTGCCTCCTGCACACCCCCTACTGGGGATCAAGCCTGCAACCCAGGCATGTGCCCTTGACTGGAATCGAACCCGGGACCCTTACGCTGCAGATCGTCTCTCACAGGCGCATGCGCTCACACGCACACACGCACACGCATACACGCACCCTGGAGAAATGGGGCTGCAGCCCTATCTGCTGTGCTCTCTCCAGGGGGACCACTGTTGGGAGCTGGGGATCTGCAGTCTGTGTTTTTATACTCTTGCCATGAACACACGCTGCCTCAGCTATGTCGAGCTTGTGCTCAGGACGGGGTCCCTGCTGCTGCTTCATCTCTGCTTTCTGGCCGTTGTCTTTGCAGCTATTTAACGAGGTGCAGGAGAAGGCCATTGAGGAGCAGATGGTGGCCGTGAAGGACGTGGTCATGGAGCCCACGATGAAGACCCTGAGTGATGACCTGGTATGCCGCTGCCGAAGGCCTTGCGAGCGCCGAGGGGGAGCCCCGTCCCCTTTAGCGGGAGTCCGCGGCGCTGACTGTGCCCAGTGGTGTTGATCTTGAGTGTGGGCGACCTTCCCTCCCCGCGTGTCCCTGCCCTGGATGTGCTGAGCACACAGGGGCATGCTCTGCCTCCCACTGAAGGATGTGTGTGTGCACGCAGGCCAGCTGCTGCTGTGAGCCGTTGGCCCTTGTAGGCTTTTCAGATGCACCCTGTGCGTTCATGTACATTTAGTAAGGGCTGCCTCCTGCGTGGAGGAGTAGGAGGTGTCTGCTCATAGGGGTGATATTCTGCGATTGGTCCCCTGCTTAACTGACCTGCTCTGTCTCTGGACCTTGCCCGCAGGATGAAGCGGCAAAGGAATTCCAGGAGAAACACAAGAAGGAAGTGGGGAAGCTGAAGGACATGGACCTCTCTCAGTAAGGCCCTCTGCTGCCCGGGGGCAGCGAAGGCTGCGCTTTGGCTCCTGGGCCTGGAGAACCTGCCGCAGGTCTCCTGCTCCTCACCCGGGCCCCGGGGCCCTGGAAGCTGTGTTTCACGGGGTCACCTTAGAAGCACTGAGAGCTAAAAACCTCCTCCTTCACTGTTTGCTGTGCCTCCCTGGCCTTAGTCCTGTAGTTGCTGGGTCATTGCTGATGGTGGCTGTTGGACACGGGAGATGGGGAGGTGGCCAGGAGGTCGCTGGGCAGGGTTCCAGGCTCTGCCGTCAGCTGTGCAATATCAAAACCTTGACATGCCAGGACTGCTAGATCCCCCAGAGGTGGGCGAGGTGGGCGAGGTGGAGCGGGAGAGGCACAGTCCCAGGGTTGGCGGCACGTTTGGAGGTGGGAGTGAGCAAGAAGGTGGTGGGCTGACAGGAGGCTTCTTTGGTGGGTAGTTAATCAGAGTCAGGGAGGAGTTGGGTGCCGCCTCCAGTGCAGGACTGTCCTGTCGTGGCCCCACTGATGGGCCGCTGACCTCTGCCCCCTGCAGTGCCTGTCCTGTGGGCCTGGCTCAGGTCTTGGGCCTCCCGCGTGCTGGCCTCCCCGCTGCTGAACGCTTATGCAGCTCGGCCTGGTGTTGGGGCAGGATGTGTCTGATAGGAATGTTGTCACTGTCCTGTTTTCTTGTAGGCATTCCCCTTTTCTTTTGATCCGGCTCTGATATTTTCTCTCTTTTTTAGATACATAATCCGTGGGGATGATGAAGAGTGGAATGAGGTCTTAAACAAGGCTGGGCAGAATGCTTCGATCGTCAGCCTGAAAAGGTGGGGCCTCCCGTTGGACAGACACCTTCTGGCTTCTTTCTCTAGTAACTTTCGTTAGGAGAGAGGTTGGAAAAGACTTTGAGAGAAAAGTCACAGTTCTTTCCTCTGCGGTGGCGGCTTTGGTAGCACCTGCTACAGGCCAGGCAGCGCCGTCTTCTGGCCTGGACCTCAGCATCCCTCGTGTTCCCTGGACGGCAGGGGAGTCGGAGGGGACAGTCCCAGAGCTGCCAGGGACTGAGCACTTCCCGTGGGCTTAGGTGCAGCGTCATCACCCACAGAACAACATGGGTGGATGTTTGTCACCATCACTGTTGTGACAATGAAGTAACCAAGGCCGGGAGGTGTATTGTAACTTCCCAGGAGGCTCACAGCTGTAAGGGGCAGGGCCAGCGCAGGGCCAGGCTTGTCCACCGTGGAGCCCGTGGCTATACCTGCTTCGCTCTCCTCCCAGCCAGCTGGCCTCAAGGTCTGGGGTCTTAAAGTCCCTTTATAACAAAAGCTATTGAGGGATCCCAAAGGGCTTGTGAGCTATCTATTTATATTTTCGATACTAGAAATTTTAATTACTGAGAAATTTAAAAAAAATTGTTCATTTAGAATTAATGGTCCAATACTGGACTCATATTTTTTGGTGGTTTTAAAGTGGCATGATTTTACCTTCGCATTTATCTGGCGATCCTGCAGTCTTTTGTGCTATCATATGTCTTGTAGCCTCTGGAAAACTGAACAGTTGTGTGAGCATAGAAGTGAAAAAGGCACATAATGAATTAGCATTATATGAACATAGCTTGGGCCTGGGCACCCCTGGCAGGGTCTTGGGCAGCCTAGGTGTCCCGGGACCACTCTTGGGAAACCTCTGTTCCACGTGGCGTCTCGGCGAGGGTTATGTTTGTGGGTGACCACGGTTTCTGGCTGGCACCTTCGTTGGAGTTTCCGTGGGAGAGAACATGTCCTCCCTGCCCGGGGCCTCTAGAGATGAGGCTCCCACCGCTGTTTGGGGTTGGTGTGGGGTGAGTTCGTGCATTGCCAGCTACCGGCTGTTCCCCTGAAGAGTTTATTTGGAAACGTGGAAGGAGGAAGTCCTGTGACTGGGAGCTGTGGGTCCCAGGAGTTAGATGCTCGCTCTGCGTCTCCGTACGTCGCGGGTCTCGAGGGAGCTGGTCGGTGTGGGCTCACTCCCACGTGCCCTGAGGTGGCGCAGAGCCTGTGCAGCGTGTGCTGGTCTCCGGTTTGGACAGAGTGGCAGATGCAGCAGGGCCCACGATGGCTGTGGCCTTGACTGGCACCAACAGCCAGGGGCGTGCATGTCCCGGGAAAGGCTGGTCCACGCTTACAGAGTGTGACCGCTCCTGCTGTTGGCTGGGCTGTCCCTGCCGGTGAGGAGCCCGGGCGGCAGCTCCGTGCTTGAGGGCTCTGAGTCCATGCAGATTTGTGCTTTGGAGGTAAAACTCTGACCTCTGTCACTATATATTCTTAGAGGCCTTGCTTTCCTTCCCCTTTCCTTCCTGAGTGGTCACTTCATTCAGGTGATGTTACTGGCCCTGGAGGGCACTGTTCACCCTCCCGCATAGGGAGGTACTTGTGCCCGAGCCTAAGGGGCAGGGAGAAGTGACCCGGGCTGATCTGTCCTCGAGGAACCCGCTGGCCATGAAATGTGTAACCCGAGTCAGGGCTTTCTTCTTGTTTAGGAAAATAAAATAATAGCGGCCCCTCAGGAAGTGGTGTAGGGTTTGCCTAGAGGCTCACGCTTTGTGTTAGGGTCCCTGGGACAACGTGTCTGGTTTCCAGGGTGATCCTGAGTGGTGAGTGGTGGGAGGGAATCTCCCTGGCGATGCCTTAGAGTTTTCTTGGGGTCTTGGGAGAGGGGAGCGTACAGGACTCTGAGAGAACTCAGACTTCTGATACTAAGACGTGGATTTCTGCCCTGGCCGGGCGCTCAGTTAGTTGGAGCGTCGTCCATACACCTAATGTGGGTTTGATTCCCAATTGGCACATACCTAGGTTGTGGGCTCAATCCCTGGTCAGGGAATGTACAGGAGGCAACTGATCAATGTTTCTCTCACATTGATGTCTCTCTCCCTAAAATTAAAAAAAAAAAAAAAAAGAAGAAGATGTGGATTTGTCCCTTCACCCACAAGAGCCCAGTGAGGGCAGGGGCCGGGTTGCTGTGCTGTCCCCGGGCCCAGCACGCTGCCGGGCGTGCTGACAGGCCTGCAGGGACATCTGTGTCTGCCTGGGTCTCACGCTGTTTCAGGTGATGGGACCCGTTTTCAGACCCAGCAAAGCCGTCTGTGCACCTTTCATTCTTTCTCCTTTACTGCTGTTCTTTCCCCCCAGTGACAAGAAAAGGAAATTGGAAGTGAAACAACCCAAGCAGAACAAAAAGTTGAAGAACAGAGATACGAAGCACAAAAAGGACATGAAACTGAAACGGAAGAAATAGTGGCAAGAAGCTTGGGCCTCAGCAGCTGACTCGCAAGGAGACACCCTGACTCTCTGAACCGACTCCGGCTGGACTGGGCCTCGGCCCCGTGGAAGGCAGCACGGGCCCATCAGCCCCGCAGCCGGCCTGGGACTGGGTTTCATTATGCTCTGTTTCTTAAATGAGAGGAGAAAGACGATTTATATCTGGTATTCCTTGAGCATACTTAGGAGTTAGTCATACATGTAAATTTTATATATCATGTCTTTGTAGTCCTGAGGAAAAAAATGTATTAAAAATAGCTTCTCTAGCCTGGAACTCGGTGCGCGCGTGGGCGTGACTGAAAGCACTCGCTATCGCGTGGGTCGGCTCGGACCTCGCCAGGGGCCAACCTCTGGCCCTGCCGGGGTCTGCCTCTCCTCCCATCCTGGCCTTCCTTTCCCATAAGTTCATGTTTTGTGTTGGGTCCAGCTTTTTCCCTTCCCACCTGTGTGGAAGCCATGCTGGCCCTTGTCCCTCCTCAGGTGTTGAGTGCGCTGTGTGGTGATGCCCGGAGGCTGCCAGTGGAGGGCGGGCCTCGTCATGGACTTGTCCCGGCCCCTGGCCTGGTCAGTGGGAGCCTGCAGGTGGCCGTGTGCTGCTGCCACCTTCACTCCTGGCTCCCGCAGGCGGCCGCCCAGTGCCCGACCTCCTGACTCAGGATGGCTATGGCTTTCGAGTCCCCAAACTTACTGCTTCATCCATTTGGGGAGATACGTTGGGAAAGTGCTTCCCCAGCCAGGGTGAGGGGGACCGAGGATCTATTTTTAATAAATAACATCTAGAAAGCTGCCGCCTGTGGGTACTCACTGGCTCCACGCAGGGGGAAGGTGCGTCTGGCCCTTTTGGTTCTGGGGGTCTTGGCTGCCGGGAGGCTTTGGGGGTGCTGGAATCGAGGCCGAGGTTGGGCAGGGCGGCCCAGGCTGATATCCCAGGAGCCTGTGGGGCAGGTGGCTGGCCCGGCCGCGCTCGCTGGGTCACTGAGGGACGGGGTGTGTGCCTGGGGGCCAGCTGGCGGTGCCTCTTCCTCCCGGCTCCTGTCAGGTGGTTTGTCCCTTCCCTCTGTCGGGGACAAATTCTGTGGTGGCTTCACACATACTTTGGTACGTTTGACGGTATCTACTTTCCGGTCCCAAATCCGGTACTGCTACTGAAATGGCCCGAGGGCCTCTGTAGGGTTGGTTCTTCTCCATGTCGCCCAGGCAGTCAGCTCAGTGGTGCTATGGTCTGTGTCTACTTTGTGGCTCCCTGGCCACATCCATCTCCAACTTCTACTCTGTTCTTATTTTTACCTGAAAAAATGCATGTGCTTTGGTTACTAATGTTCCTTGCTTTTTCGTAAATTTAGGTCTTTTGTGAGTCAAAATAGATTCTTTCCTCAGCCCTGACACGTAACCGGGGTCCTAGACGGCCAACGCCCGAACGGGGAAGTGAAGGGGAGGCTCTGGATCCAAGAGGATTAGACACGCGGCCCGGGGACTCGCGGCCACAGGGGAAGAGCACGCTGTCCCCTGCGCCTGTGTCCGTGGCGAAGGGGCCTTTTGTCTCCTGGCTCTGCTGCTTCCTGCCTGAGGACCCCCGTGAGGTCTGCGTTTGCTGAGAGAGGAGAGATGAAAAGAACTCTGATCTGTTTTTCTCAGAGTGCCTGAGCCTGCCTTTCAAAGAGGATCTCCTTGGGAGAGCGGCCGGCCGAAAGCAGAGTCAGAATCCCAGATGGGCTGAGCCACGGGACCCACGTCTCCAGGGCTGCTCTGCTGGCCCAGGTGCAGGGAGGCGCTCCGAAGCCGACTGCCTGCCTTTGACACTGGCTCTGCCCTGACCCTTTCTGTGACCTCTCCCTGCTGCCTCGTCCACATCTGGAAACGGGAGTGGCCATGACAGCACGTGCTCAGCCGTGGTGAGGGAAGAGCCGAGAACAGTGCCTGGCAGACAGCAAGTGCTCACCACGTCTGAATTCTGTGGCCCAGAGTGGCAGGGGAGCTGCAGTTACCACCAGTGCTGGCGACTGAATAGGACCGGCTTTGTCCTGCACCCGCCACCTGAGCTAGAAGAGGAGCCCCTGGGGAGCAAGGAGCGTGCATTCGCAGTCAGACCGTCCGGCCGCACGTCCTCCAGCAGCTTGGCTTCTCAGATGGCCTTCCCTTTTGCACACAGAAAGCAAGGGGACGGTTCTCCTGCTGTGCACAGTCCTGGGCCTTGTATTTGCAAAGCGAATGTTCCTAAACAGGTCTCTGCACTTCACGGCTGTGATCTTGGGTTCTCCTCCAAACCTGAGAGCACGCCCGCCTCCCCAGGCCTCGCCATCTGGCCCCCAGACAGTGGCATCTGCAAAGCTCGCCGTCTCAGGAACTCTCACTTGTGAAATGAATGCTGTCACCAGGACGGGAAGGGGCTGAAGATGCCCCAACAAAGGAGGTTCCTCAGTGGTCTCCATCCCCGAGTGGAGCCGGGAGGGGCCGGTGCTGCCTGCTTCAGTGTCTCCACTGCTCATCTGGCCCCGCAGTCCCCAGCGCCCAGGAGAGGACACAAAGGGGGCTGTGAGGCTGGGGGAGGGGAGGAAGTAAGTGACTGTCACCTTGGAAAAATGTGGACTCATTATCTGAGGCCATTACGCCAGCCGCCAGCCCTGGGCCAGCCTCAGGCCTGGAGGAGGGGGTGGGGCTGGCATCCCCTCGGGCCCTCAGACCAGAGAGAAGGGGGTGTGGTCATTCTGTAAACAATTGGTTAGAGTTACAATGTGTGGATTCTGCAGGGGGTGGGGGTGGGGGTCGCAGAAAAGGGGAGGCTTGGGGCTTTCTGGTGCCTGAGGGGGCTCTGAGGAGAACGCTCAGACTGAAAGGAAAAGGGAGGCCTGGGAGCCGGAAAGCAGGGCGGGCCCCGGTGGAGGAAGGCCGGCTCAGTGTTGGCCTTGGGGGCCCTGGTTGGACTGGGGCCCCTGTCTTGGATGAGGAGGCCCAGGCTCCAGCAGCAGAAGTGCGAGCTTATTGCCCGTGGGACGGCTGTAGTAGGACGGATCCCTCCGTAGAGAGAACAGACGTTCAGCCTCTGGTTTCCCAGAACTCCTGCGGAGGAGAATCCACTTCCTCCCCCAGCCTGCTGGGCTGAGGGCCTGGAGCTGCTGGAGGGTACCTGGCCCCACGCTCTGCTCCGGAGCAGTGGCCTCAGGATAAGGTGAGGTGACCACCTCCATTTCCATTAGAGCCTCCTAGTCCTTTGGGAGGATGTCTGATTTTCCCCTAATTATTTTTTTAAATGCTCATAAGAGTGTGTTCCTGCTACATGAAGGCTCAAAGGGGTCCTACACCTTGTAATATCATCTTTGCTTTAACCTGCCCTTCCATCCAAAAGAGAGAAGGAAATGGCTGAGCCCCATCCAGGACCAGCCTCCCCGTCTTGCCTTAGGCGGGGCGATCGCCTGAGGGCATCCTGTAGGGTGGGGGGACTTGTGGGGAGGGTGGATGCAGACCCCTGAAGGGCAGCCCCTGCCGATGGGGAGGGCTGGGCCAGGGGCAACCTCCCGCACAGGGCCTCTGCCCAGAGGGTGGTGCCGTGAGCGCACCTCCTCCCCCTGCCCCCCAGAGGGCGCCATGTGTCCATGCAGGGCCCTCTCCCCACCACTGCCAGGACCCAGGCTGGGCCTCTAGCTGCCCCACCTGGGCCAAACCCAGCAAAGCTGGGAAAGGGGCCTTTCCTGGTATAGACCCCAGGAGGTCTTCATGTTGTCCCCCCATTCCCACAGCCATTCGGTCAGTATTCCCAGTGACCTGAGCAATTTGCTTTCCTCTACAGGCAGGGACCCTGGACTTGGCACCTAAAACAAACTGGGTCCGGGAAACCCTTGGGCCCGAGTCACCAGCTCAGTGTCTCTCTCCCTTACCAGGTGGCTCAGCGAGCTCAGGCTCTGCAGGTTCTGGAGGGACAGGTGCCTACATTCGGCCAGACCAGGATGGAGAAGGCCTGCCCCACCTCACTGGGCCCACAGGTTTGGACTATGCAGGAGTTTACAAGTAACTATTAGGACGACCCCAACAACAGCTCCCACACTGGGGCTAGGGGAGGGGGTCTGGGCTCGGGAGATCAGAAAAACCCCTAAACCCCTGGTAGGTGTCTTACTCCTGTCATCAGGCCCTGGTCCCTCCAGGCAGACACCTTCTGTCCAGTCAATGGCACGTAAGTGCTTAACAAATGGGAACCATTTTATGTTATCAGCTGCCTCATTTGACAGAAGAAGAAAACTAAGGCCTAGCAAAGGAAGTACAGTAAAACTTCGATGTAAGGGACTGATTCAGGTGAGGGGGTGTCCCTTAAAGCCGAAAGTCCGTTACATAAGAAAGTAGGTTTACTGATCACGTATGTTAAAAAATTGACAAATTAGTTTATCTGTTTTTACTACATAGGCACGTTTGTATAATTATAATCATGTATGAAAAGTTCAGTTTCACAGAAAAGTTCCCTGTATGTATGACTGATTTTAAATTTATACTGAATAGGCCTAGTCAATGTGCGCTTTCGCCACGAGTAAACAAACGCACCCGGCTGGGGCGTGGCTTAGTGCATGGGGGCACATTGGCGGCTAGCGTTAAAACTGCAGAAAGTCAGCCACAGAACCACAGACCCAGTCACTGTAAGCGATGCGGTGTAGTCACGTGCTAAGCATTTGCTGCACATTGTTTATAAGCGGTGACTCTTGGGTTTAAACATGTAGACTATAGTTGTAGATATGTAATATTTGTGTCAGTGAAATTACTAGTGTTTCTTCCAACATATGGCTTATTCGCTAAAATTTGTTAAAAGTAACAGTGAATAACAAAAAAGTAGCCCTGTTAATTTAATTATAAGCAAATCTTGGTTAAAAGCATTTTAAAATTAACAGGATGTTAATTTTCACATGACACACGGATGAGAAATTTTCTCCTTTAAATTGAGGTCCATAAAATCGGGGGTTTACTGTACTTGTTCCATGCCGTGGAGTTGGCAAGGGTAGGACCCAGGCTCAGGTCCTGGGTGAGGCGAGTGGGGGCGCCACCGCATAGCTTTTGGTGGGTTTTTTCTTCCTGAGAGACAAGAACCCGAGTGACCAGGGAACCGGCTCTGGGTTCTCGTCCTGCTCCTACGTGGGCTTCTCCCACTTCTGAACTCTGAGCAGCTCTACCGGGAGCGATGAGTCCAAAGTCATTGTTCACGGGTGTTTATTGTTAATAAAACCATAGTACATTTACAATAGTGACATTAATGTACAGTTACAGTATCATACAATATTATAGCAATAAAATACGCCTCTTCCTTTGTACATCCAGCTCAAGCAGCTAGTCGAAAATATTTCCCAGGATCGCAAGCCCCGGCGGCTTTCCAGGCGACCGCGGTGCCGCCGCCTGAGTGCCTAGGACTTTTGGTGAATAAATAGTTTCTAAGGTGCGGCCGGACAGCTCAGGAAGGCTACACCCAAGTAGGCTGTCCAGAGCGCCCCCCAGTGTCTGGTCCATAAATATGACGAGTGTCCAGGCCTGACGCTGCATCTCCACCCCAGCAGAGCCCGGAGCCTGCAGGCGTCGGCAGGTAGGAGAGGGGATGCCCTTTCCCCCCAGCCCTCCCCTCTCCCTGGTCCTGCAGTGCCCCGTCCCTTGGCTCCCCGACACCTGCAGCTCTCAGTCCGAATTAAAGGATGGTTCACTTGAGAGATCTGCCCGAGGGCACCCTTAGGGCTCTGCCTCCTGAGCCCACAGAGGCAGCCTGACCCTAGGCCTGGGGTGTCAGGCCCTAAACCCAGCAGCAACAACAGAAGCTGAGGCCACCAGGCCCCGTGGGAAAGCTCGGAGGGCATCAGCTGGGGAACTGCCTTCTACCGCTAACTGAGCAGGTTGGCGGTCCCCAAAAGAGGCCCAGAAACCAAAGAAAACGGAACTCAAAGTGACCCTCTGTGCAGGCCCCCAGGCGGCCCATAGCCAGCCTTTCAAAGGCATGACCTTGAGGAAGTTCAGAGATTGGATATTGAGGAAAAGTATTGGCTTTGGAATGAGATGGCCTGGGGCCCAAACAGAGTGTATCTTCTATACATTCATAGGAGGCCCAGGAGCCAGTCTGAGCTCATCGAGGTCCGGGGTCTGCTGTTTAGAGCAGAGGTGAGTCCGGATCAGCCACCACCGCGAGAGGAGAAGGGCGCACAGGTGAGTACACAGTGGCTCTCCACCTTCTGGCCACAGCTGCCCTCTGCCCATTACTGGTTGAGCAAACAGCTCTGGGACAGAGGGGTTGAGGGTGCAGCTGCCTAGTGACAGGTGGGCTCAGGGCACATCTAACTTCCCAAGGGCAGACAGACACCAGAGGATGTCTGAGGAAAGGGAGAAATTGAGCCCCGTGTGCCGGCTCCAAGAGGTCCTAGAATGAGCCCTGCCTAGTGGGGCCTGGTACGTCCGTAGGCTCTGGCTACACTGTGTCCAGACGCCCAGGAGCACTCGCTCCCAGCCTTTCCCAGCCCAGATGGGGCTGGGTGTGCGGACCCCACCCGCCTCACACCCGGGAGGTGATGTAGACGGAGTGCACGCGCTCGGCCAGGGTGCTCTGCAGGTCCTGCAGCGGGTCCAGGCCCTGCACCTTGCTGCTGCGGCCGTAGATGAGCTGCCGGAAGGAGTCCTGCTCCAGCAGGGCCTTCATGTGCTTCAGGAAGAAGCCCTCACAGAACAGGGCCAGTTCGGGGGCGTTGTGGATCTGTGGGGACAGGGAGAAGGGGTGAGACCACAGCCTCGCACGCCCCTCCCCCCGGGTCAAGGCCTGGGGGGGGGCATGCCCTGTCTCTGCAGCTTGAGGTGACCCCCCCTTATCGAATTCCTTCCCTAAGCACCTCCTTCAGGATGGACTGACTGGGTTCCAATCCCAGCTGCACCATCGGGAACGTCTCTGGTCTCCTGCCTGTGTCCCATGGGGATGGTGTTGAATGGCCTTCTCCCCATTGGATTGGAAGCTCCCTGCTAAGGCCAGGGACTGTCCACTGCTGGGTGGACATGAGGGGTCATGAGGTAGGCAGATACCGAGGGACCGCTCTGGGTGCCAGGTTCAAGGTCACGTCCCTGCAACACTCTCTTAGGGCTGATGCTCTAGTCTGGGGGATTCGAGAAGCCAAGGAGCCAAACAAGCAAGGAAACGCCACAGAGTCAGCGCTGGGAGGAAGCGGGTGGCAGCTGCCTCGTGAGGAGCAGAGCGCGGGAAGGAGCTCCCAGAGGAGGGGTGGTTCTCGCAAGAGCGCTGGAGTAGGAACCAGCTGAGGGGAGACAGGCGGCATGGGAAGAGATGTGGGCAGGGCCCCAGGGGCCTCGTAGAGCTTGGTGAGGGTAGGATTTTATTTGCCTGGAGTTTAAGGAGAGGAGTGACAGAGGCGAGTGGACTGTGGGTGAGCCAGGATGTGCAGAGGTGAGGCCAGCACAGCAGTCGGAGAGGTAATGGTGGAAACAGTGGAGGGAGAGGGCCTAGCTGTGGGAGTTTTTCTTTAAAAAAATCAAACGTAACTCCTAAGTCTGAGCAGGTGGTCATGCCGTTTACTGAGATGGGGGAAGATTACAGAGACCAGGTTGAGGAGAAAGCCAAGGCCCCGTGGACTGGATCTGACTCAGGCCCCACACCTGGGAGCCATGTTGGTCTCCCGCGCTGCATGTGGCCCCACGGGGCAGCAGTGACCTCAGGGGCGCCTGCGCTTCCTAGCCTGGGTGGAGCAGAGGGCGTGCAGGTCCTCACCTTGGCGTACTTGTAGGTATTGACGGCGCTCTCCACGCTGAGGGTCTGGGAGCACAGGATCTCGCAGTGCCGCTGCAGGGCGTCCAGCTGGAACAGGCTGGCAGCTGACAGCAGCTGTGGGGGCAGAGCACCTTGGGCATGTGGGGCCGGGCCTGTGGCCCAGGCATCACAGAACAGCAAGGTGCTGCGTCCGCCCAACCTCCGGGGCCCGCCCACACCAGCAGGACACTCCCAGGGCCTTGGTTTATGTCTGTTCTAAGCCAACGGAGTATTTGCTGGGACACCCGGTGGCACAGGATGGACAGATGTTGGCTGGGATTTCTGACCTTGGGAGTCTGCAACGCTGAGCTACACGCTTTGTCTACATGGCCTTGTAGCCCTGTACCCCGGTAGCAACAGGCCCGTTTTCTAAGCGGGAGGAGGTGAGGGGGAGGCCCAGCCATCTTCTAATCCTCCAGGGCCGACCACCCCCACTGGGAGTCCCTTCCTAACCCCCAGGTGTGGCCAGGAGGTCAGGCTCCATGACCTCCTGGCCAGCCTCTCCGAAGGGCCTCACAGAGGCCACCTTCCTCCCCTCGTCTCTCCAAAGGCTGAAAGTGGGCTTGAGATCTGGCAGGTGGGCGCTGGGTCCCGTGCCTGACCGAGCGGGCCAGAGCCTCACCTCCAGGATGTCGGCGGTGGGGATGTGCATGGATTCCGTGCCTCCATGGTACAGGTACTGCATCATCATCTGCAGCGAGAAGAGGCTGTGTGAACGCCAAGTGGACCCGAGTGCCCATGTCCTCACCCGGCCCCCCGAGTGCCACTCCAGCTGCTCCCCGTGGACCCCAGCCCGGCCCCGGCCGCAGATCCTCCAACTCCCGCTCAAGCTGAGACTCCAGTGTGCATCTTCGCTGGAGAGCAACCTCAGAAGTCAGCCCGAGACCTTTCTCTCCTGACTCCCGCCCGGGAGGGGTTCCCCTCGCGCCCAGGAGGGAAGGTCTAGTCACAGCCGGACACTGAGGCCTGAGGAGGGAAGCTGGTGTGGCTTAGGTCACTCAGGCCCCGTGACTCCCACACCAGAGTCCTCCAGTGCGCCAGGTACCATGCTGATCACCCCTCCTTTTACCTAAATTCTAAATACGGGGCTGGGCCGGAGGGAGGTGGGGCTCTGAGGGTAGCAGAAGCCGGCCTCAGCTCCCCTGTCTGTGCTGGGACTCCTCGTGGAGGTAGAGCCAGATCTGCTTCCCCTGGAGTTGTTCCCTTGCAAAGAAAGCACAGAGCCTCTGGAGTCGGCCGGAGGCGGTGGGGCCAGGAGGGGAGCTCCGTTCAGTTCTGCTGAGGTCGGAGTGGCAGCTCCCCTCACGCTGCAGCCTGGGGCAGTTCCCAGCTGGAAGGAGGACAGTGTCCCTGGCTGGCTGAAGAAACGGCTCCAGCAGGGAACTGGCAAGTGTGTGAGTAAACAGCTCCGGCGGCACAGTCGGGCTCTGTCAGGACAGCCCCAGGCTGGGAGAGGCACCACTGGGTCTAGGGAAGGAGCCCAGCCTCTGGGGGGCGAGGAGCAGGGAGGGGGCCTGGCCAGCCTCGTGTCAGCCCAGGGCAGGCCCGGGAGACACGAGTCCCTCCCTACTGAGGAGTGGGGCTCCCCTGGTGATCTTACCACGGCACATAGTGCCTGCCCTTCACCATCTGGGCACCAGCCAGACAGCTTGACTATCAGGGCAAAACAAAAGGCCCAGGTGGGCAGGTGAGAGCTCCCAGGATTCTTTGCTAAAAGATGGTCTCAGGGCAGCCCCTCGGCAAGCGGAGCCCCGGAGTGTGGGCTGGGAGCTGCTCCTGGCCTGGAAGGCAGCCGCCTGCTGCATGTGGAGAGTTGGTGTTCGCAAGGCCCAGCCATCTGTGGTGCCTGGAAGGCACTAGAATGCAAGTCCCTAGAAGCCAGACCAGAGCTGCTCCCTCGGGGCCTTGCTGAGGGGCTGGTGGCCGCAGTTTGCACAGCCCAGCACTCCCCATGGAGGATGTCTTCAGGGTGCTCCAGGAAGGGCCCCCACAGGATCCACTGCTCACCCACCCCCACCTGTCCCACTATTTCACGCCCTGCCTTCTGGAGCCCAGGGGCCCTGTTTCCTGCTGTCTCCCCAGCACCCGAACGACGAGTGAGGGCACGAGGGAGACGACCATTTTGGATGGGGCTTCTGGGAGACGGGCCTCTCCCTTTAGGTCACGAGCCTGTGCTGTGCAGGGCCAGGACCCCCACACTCATTGCTTCGGGACCTCAGTCTGGAGACCTGCAGCCACCATTTTCCGGAAAGGAGCTCTCAGCCCAGCCTGTCTCCTCCCGACCTCGCCTGGCAGCCAGCTGTGGAGCTTCCATTATGCAACCTCTGCTGTTCTCCATAGCGCAGAGATCAGAAGACCTGCCCTTGATCTCCACCACAGGATGGACTCCTCATGCCCTTTTCTGCTCGGCCAGCACGGCTTGGTGGACTGATGCAGCCGACACCGTGAGTCCCCACCTGTGTGACCACCACCCACCTCGGAGGTCAGGGTTCCGCCCCAGGTTCTAGGTTGCCAGCAGGCGTTTGGGCCACCTCCCTGGTGCAGGGCTCGCACACGGGCCACGCCTGTTCTCACACATGTCAGTGTGCCCAGGCCCTGAAGCTACCACCCCACCATGGAACGGCTACCGTGGCCTGGACGCTCCGGCCCGGCCACTGATGCAGCAGGACACGGGCTGGGGTGGAAGGCTGCCCCCCAAAGCGTGTAGCACCGAGACCCACCCACCTGGAAGATGTGGTACTTCATGTCGCTGATCTCGATGGTTTTGCTGCTGTCGCCATCTTGTTCTGATTTATTGGTCATCAGGGTCTTGAACCTGGAGCAAGGGGACGAGACAGGCGGACGTGACTTCCTCTGTCACTTGCGCCACGGCACCATCCATCACCTGACCGGTCACCGGGAGATGGAGCGACTTAAAAGTTACTGCCGTGCTCCCAGAATAATCCTCAGCGAGTGACACTTTACATCTCCCGGCTGACAGCTGGGCCCAGCCCTGCTCTGTCCCCACAGGAATGACCATGACACCTGTGGCCAGAAAACTGACTTTCTGTTCCAGAATATTTGTTTTCTAATAAAGACGATGGCCTCGGTGCTCTTGGCCCCATGGCCCCTGTGGGCGGGCGGAGGGGGCTCTGTGATGCACGTTGGTCACCCGGGGGCTGGACCCACCTGTTGGAAGCCGTCACCAGCAGGACTTTATGTGCATAGAACAGCTTGCCCTCCACGAGGAAGGTCACATCCGACATCTCCTTGTTGTTCAGAAAGTGAGGATCTGTGCCGGGAGGGAAGAAAGAAGGGAATGACCGAGGAGCCCACCTCCGGGGTGTGAGGGGGGTTCAAAGGGAAGAACAGAGGAATAGGCCAGGCCCTGGCACCTGGGGATGGAGAACAAAGGTGGGAGGGAGGGAGGGAGGGAGAGGAGGAAGGGCCGTGAGGCAGGGGCCGGCAGGTGGCGGTGGCCTCACCTAGTCGGGCCGGCAGGGTCTTGCGGATCTCTGGGATGCTGGGGATGGGGCTGCTGCCGTAGCAGTGCGTGAAGATGGCAGCCAGCTGCTGGATGACGGAGTCGTTCTGTGGGGAGGCAGAGAGCCTGTTAGCCATGGCGAGTACGTCAGGCTGATTTCAAAAGCCCAGGATTCGAGCAGCCGCTGTCTTTTGTTCCTTCTGGATCTGCCTTGGCACGATGATGCCTGTTCCTTCGCCACTGCTTCCCCCGATTGCTTTCCTGGCCAGGCTCCAGCCCAGACAAATGCGTGGCCTCGGCCCTCTGCAGCCAGGCGGCGCAAGCTGGTGGGCAGGTGTCTGTCTGCCCGTGGTCAGTCTGTGTGTCTACGTGTCTGCCCTGTGGTCTGGCTCAGGGCTGCGGGCTCTGGAACGCAGGCCTCCTGAGCTTGGGGTGGGACCTGCCCGGCGACACTCACCTTGCTGGTCTTGAGGATGTTGAACATGAGCTGCAGGCCCTCGGTGACCAGCTCCTCGTTGTACTCCTCCTCCTTGAGGGAGCCGAAGTCCCGCAGGAGGCTCTGCACCACGGAGTACCGCGACTGGGAGAAGGAGGTCCTCAGGGACTCGATCCAGACGTGCAGCTTCCAGGGGACGCCTGGGCCGGGGAGAAGGGCCGGCGTCATTCCCGGCGAGCACTCCCGCACAGACCCCCGAGCCCGCCCCACACTGACCCTTCTGGCAGGCTGCCTTGGGATGAGCGAGAGCACCCCACCTGGGCCCGTGCCCCACCCTGTGTGCTGAGCACCCCTCTCAGCGCAGCCGTGGAAGGAAAGCGCCCGTTCTCCCTGACAGGCCGCCGAGGCGTCAGAGGGAATCCAGGTCCTCAGCCCAAATGCAGGGCGCCCGGCTCTGAACGTCTGCAGCTCAGCCGGGGGCCACACTGCCCCACTGCCCGTGGGCCCGGAGTTCCGGGGGAGGATGCATTCATTGTAAGCAGGACATACGGGCCCCACGCCTGCCTAGAAGCCCGAGGTGACCCTGCCCCATCACACGGCTCCACCAGCGCCCAGGGCACAGCTGTGAGTGCGCATCCCATCAGGCGTGTCGGTGGGGCCACAGCAGGTGAAACTGCTTTGTGAAGGTCCTGACAAAACTAGCATTGTCCCGCTAACTACAGAGAGAACCGTGGGCCAGAAAGGGTCTGATGGCTTTTCTGGACCCGCTGTAAGTGGCATGAGCATCCTTGGTTGACTGATACACCCATTTTACAGTGAGGAACCCTGGCCGAGTAGCTGGGAGAAGGCAGCGTGGCCCCCTGCTCGCCGTCCTGCACTGTGTGTGTGTGTGTGTGTGTGTGTGTGTGGCCCCCGTGACAGGAACAACACGCCGTCTTGTGCCGGGTGCTCATGGTGAGCGGCACCAGGCCATGCTTCCTGCACGGAGTCGCCTGAGATGAGCATCATCAGCTATGGCCAAGGTGGCCGGCTGCAACACGCCCAGGTCTGTGTGACCAGCGTCCCCGGAGGAGCAGCCATAGCCTGGCAAACCCGGGAACGAGGGAGGCTGGCGAGGGGCAGGAGAGCGTCTAGTTGACCAGAAATGTTGACCTGGTCCTATGAGGCTCACAGTGCTGCACCTCCCAGGGCCTGACCAGGGCAGTGGAGGGCCGAGGGCTCGAGCCAAGACGGGTCCCTGCAGAGGAACTGCCTGGGGCCCAGGGCCTCTCCCGTCCTGGCCGCCCACACCCCGCCCCACACTCAGCTGCCCTGCGGCCTGTCTGCCCGTGGGCCCTGGCCTTCAGGCCTGCTGAAGAGCAGAACATGTGTGTGCACGCATGCCCGGGCCTCACCCAGTGCCCTCAGCTCCATGGTGATGTCCACGTAGCCGTGCTCCGCGCTGTAGTACATGGCCTCCTGCAGGGCCTTCGTGCGGGTCCGGCTTAGCCGCACAGGCCCCTCGCCGCCGCTGCCCTGGCTGGACGCGTCGCTTTCCTCCACGCCCTCGGCCAGGATCTCCTCCAGCGACAGCACGTCCGCTTTGGCCTGCTGCGGCTGCGTCAGGAGCTTCCGCAGGACGTTCCTGTGGGCCAGGCACCAAGGGGTTGAGGTCCCGCCACGGACGTGTCCACTGAGTGCCCCGCAGCCTGGAGGGCCTGCTCTGGGACACCCGTGGGCACAAAGTGCTCAGGATCTTCCCCACCCAGGAAGGCGGGCCGGGAAGGGAGGTCTCAGCACCTCCCAGCCCCAGCAACCGGAAGAGGCAGGGAGGCTGCAGGGACCCCTCCCTCCTGTCATCTTGGTACTGCCGAGAGCCCGGCAGGCCTGCTGTCCTGGCTGTGTGACCTCAACCACGTTGTTCCACCTCTCTGAGCCCTGACTGCTTGTCTGCAGAACAAGGCGTCAAGCACCCTCTCCAGGAGGTCACCTGGGCCAGTGACGGCCTCAGTGCCGAGCCTGACCACAGCAGCCTGAGACAGCGTCCACCTTCCACGGAGTGTCGGCAGCACAGCCGCGCTCATACGGACTCCCTCCCACTAACAAGAATGTGAAGATGAATGTCGTACAGAATTCGTTCACGTACGAATGTGTAGTGTCAGACCTGCCAGAGTGCGTCCCCCTACACTTGGCACTGAAGCCTGGGAGGTCCTGGGAACACTCATTTAGGGGAGATGCACACACCTGGAGGCCACAGTGGGCAGAAGTGGAGACCCAGACCCCAGGCTCCAGGCCCCAGGCTCCAGGCCCCAGGCTCGTCCCGTCACATCCTGCGGCTCAGGCCTGGGGCAGCTGAGGCAAGGGCAGGGCAGGGCAAAGGTCACCTGGGGGCTCACTTCCTCCTCTCACCCCTCCCCACTCTGATGGAGGCCAGGCTGTGCCAGGCAGCCCAGCTCACGGCCTAGAGACCTCCTGCAGGACCAGGGTCACTCCAGAGAGTGAGAGGTGAGGAGGCTGCAGTGGGGGAAATACAGGCACTGGGTGGGTAGAGAGGCCGTGATGTGCAAGCTGGCAGTTGAGGGCGAGGTTGGTTTAGGGGGTGAGTGTGGGGGCAGGGCCAGCAGGTGCAGAGGGAAAGCCTTGGGGTGGGGGGAGACCACAGCGAGGGCACAGTCTGGCTCTGAGAACAGTGTTTGGAACGGGAAGCAGGCGTCCACCTGCCCTCGGCCTTCTAATAACCTCCTTCCTGTCTCCCTCTTCCCCCCGGAGCTGCCTAATGGCTCTGCCCTCAGCCTGCTGCTGCCCGTCACACCCCTGAGCAGGCGTGGCCCCACGAGCCCGGCCACCATCTGCCCTGGGCAGGACGTGGCTTCCCAGAGCCCCCGGAGCCTCAGCGTGGCCGAGCCATCTGCTGGGTGAGAGCGTCGGGAGCCGCTTGGCTCCAAACCTCCACCGAGCACGGAAGGACCGAGGCCCAGAGGCGGCCCCGCAGCCCCAGGGCAGAGAGTCAAGGGAAATGGGCCTTCCCGACCCAGGCTCCAGGCCCCAGGCTCCAGGCCCCAGGCTCGTCCTGTCACATCCTGCGGCTCAGGCCTGGGGCAGCTGAGGCAAGGGCAGGGCAGGGCAAAGGTCACCTGGGGGCTCACTTCCTCCTCTCACCCCTCCCCACTCTGATGGAGGCCAGGCTGTGCCAGGCAGCCCAGCTCACGGCCTAGAGACCTCCTGCAGGACCAGGGTCACTCCAGAGAGTGAGAGGTGAGGAGGCTGCAGTGGGGGAAATACAGGCACTGGGTGGGTAGAGAGGCCGTGATGTGCAAGCTGGCAGTTGAGAGCGAGGTTGGTTTAGGGGGTGAGTGTGGGGGCAGGGCCAGCAGGTGCAGAGGGAAAGCCTTGGGGTGGGGGGAGACCACAGCGAGGGCACAGTCTGGCTCTGAGAACAGTGTTTGGAACGGGAAGCAGGCGTCCACCTGCCCTCGGCCTTCTAATAACCTCCTTCCTGTCTCCCTCTTCCCCCTGGAGCTGCCTAATGGCTCTGCCCTCAGCCTGCTGCTGCCCGTCACACCCCTGAGCAGGCGTGGCCCCACGAGCCCGGCCACCATCTGCCCTGGGCAGGACGTGGCTTCCCAGAGCCCCCGGAGCCTCAGCGTGGCCGAGCCATCTGCTGGGTGAGAGCGTCGGGAGCCGCTTGGCTCCAAACCTCCACCGAGCACGGAAGGACCGAGGCCCAGAGGCGGCCCCGCAGCCCCAGGGCAGAGAGTCAAGGGAAATGGGGCCTTCCCTGGGCGTCCACAGCCCCAGGCTCCAGTCCCAGGTCTGCCAGGGACCCACCACCCTCCAGCTTCTGGGCCCCTGTGCCAGATCCCTTTCTGGTCTGGAGAGACCTCCAGCCAAGCTCTTCTGCTCCCCACTGGGGAATCCAGGCTCCCGAGACCTGGTTTGTGCCCCCACATCACGGGGGGCAGGAACCCAGCGGTTACCTGTGGCCGTGGGCCGCTGAGTGGCTGAAGCAGTTCATGTCCTCGTGGAGAGAGGAGGCCATGCCGTTGGCCTCGAGCATGCTAAGGAGGGGGTCCGCGCCTCTGCTCAGCAACAGGCTGACCAGCTCGTAGTTCCCTAAGAGACAAGGCGGATTGAGCACGTGCCCACCACGCACTGCACTGTGCTGGGCCCGCCTGGGCATCAAGCACGGCGATTCGGCCAGAGGGCCCAGAGGAGGGGCTTCAAGGTCCATGTGTGGGGGTGACATGGGGAGGGGCAGTTGGGGACCCTTGCTGGGCAGGGCAGGTCAGGGCAGCATGTACCTACCAGCTGCAGAGGCGAGCTGCAGGGGCGTCTCCGCGTAGCTGTCCTCGCCGCTGTTCACGGCTGAGCCCTCCACGTGGGCGCCGGCGTCCAGCAGCAACTGTCGGGGCACAGGGAGGACACGTAAGGGAGGGGGACTAGAGGGGCATGTGCCTCAGGAGGCTGTGGGGTCGGACTCCATCCAGCTCACCCAGCAGCCGAGGAACCAGAATGGCAGAACTCCAGGTTCCCCTCAGGGCTCCACGTTTCTAGAATCTTCACCTCCACCCTGTGGCCTTGGTCCAAGCCCCTAAGCTGTGGGGACCTCTGAGCTATTCCTGCAGTGACTCTCCAAGAACTCATGCAGATGAGCAGCACAGAAAGTACTGAGGGAAACGGGGGCTCTGGGAGGCAGCAGAGATGTGGGAAGGCCTGGGTATCAGAATCCAAAAGAGCCGAGTGCTAGTGCAGGCAGCTCAACTCTGAGCCTCAGTCTTCCTCATCTGGAAAATGGGAGGGGACCGCTCGCAGCGTTGCTGGGATTAAGTGAAATGGTGCGCCCCTCTCTGCAGGGGCTCAGTGACCGGTGGATCTCGGCGTTCTCATCAGGTTCAGTGAGCTACCCGAGGCTGGAATTGGTGGGGCTGTGGGACCACCTTGCTGCCTAGGACACCAGGAGGCCTCCCCATTCTGGGCAGGCCTTGCCAGGGGCACGGGGCAGGGTTAACAGATACCAGGCCGTTCCAGCTGAGCTGGGCCAGCTTTGCCTTGGGCAGGGGTGGCGTCTGCACAACTCCACCAGGTGTCTTTGAGCTCCTTCTCACCTTTCCTGACCGGCCGCTCAGGAGGGAGCCACCTCCCTGCCTCCACCCCAGGTTTCTGGAGACCAAACCCTCCTCAGAGCCTGTGCTTGGCAGAGTCTGGGGAAACCCCGCCTGTCTCTCCCCTGGAGACCAGGTGAGGGGGCGGGCTGACCTCAGCCTCCACTGCAGTGTGTGCAGAGCTGGGGTGCCGTCAGCAGGGACCATTGTCAGCGAGAAACCAGTCAGGCACCAGCGCCAGAGCCCGTGCACCAAGGCGGCGGGAGTGGGGCACTGCCCACTGGGGCGAAACTGGGCACCAGACCAGGCCAGCCTGGGCCCGGCTGGACCTGTGCTCAGGTCCTCGGGAGGCACAACCGAGAAGCAGGCAGATGTGGCAGCCGGCCTGGTACCCATCTGTGACCGAGTCCCCTACAGGCCAGGCTGCGAGGACGATGGTGAAGAGGCTGGACATGGCCCTGCCCTCAGAGGACTCACACTCTAGTGGACAGCGAGGGTGTAACATGACCTCCTGGGAAGGAGTGTCAGATCCCGGAGGAGCAAAGGAGTCTGGGAGCGAGCGGCAGTGTGGCTGGGTTCAATGCTGCTCTGCCACAGCTTCCCCTTCTAGGCCCGAATCCACACCTGTCACAGCTGCTGAGCCAAGATGGCCAACAACGTGGCTTGGCTGGACAGGTGAGTCCTGCCTCCGGAAAGTGGCACACTGGGCCGTTAACGGGGAGAGGCAGACCCGGGAGGGCGCCGTGACACAGAGGCAGCTCTGTGGGAGTTCATGAGGGCATAGAAAAAGCGAGGGATCGGAACGGTGGCGGAGAGAGAACAGCACATGGGCACAGATTCCAACAGGCCCTGAGACTCACCCAGAGACACGGAGATGCCAGGCAGGCCCGGACTGCTTGGACCTGGGCCTTGTTCCTGAACCGCCCCCCCCCCCCCCCCCCCCCCCCCCCCCCCGATCCTCACACAAAGCCCTCTCCTCGAGACAAACCAGGTGGGGCTCTGCCTGCCGACCAGGTACTTAAGCAGCACCTCTGGTATCCCAGATCTGAGGCAACGGCTCACTCCTTGAGGCTGAGGCTATGCTTGGGGCCCAGTCCATGGCACTGCACACCTGGCAGGAGCTCACCTGAACCACAGAGATGTGTCCATGCAGCACAGCAAATGTCAGTGCAGTCCAGTGCCGGCTGTCGGGGTGAATGGAGGGGTGCCTGGGAGAGTTGCTAGGAACCTGGGAAAATACCACAAACGATCAGTGTTTCTGGGTGAGTGACATTCCCGGGCAGGTCACACAGGCACCCGAGTGAGCGAAGGGGGTACCCTGCGGGGATGGTGACTAGGAATTAACTCAGGTGCTTTCCACATTCCATTGGTAATGTCTGCCTGGAGCACCCTGTGGACAAGGCTCAAAAGGATGCTCAATTAGTGATGTCTGCCCTGGGCAGAGGGAGCACTTGATGCCTCAGAGGAAGGCAGAGCCAGAAGTACTTGGGGATGGGGGTTAGGTTGATAAAAGGTAAAAGGTGCCAGCAGGATCGTGGCCATTCTCTCCTCTTCACTCCCCCACTTAGCACCCTCCTCTCCGAAAGCCCAAATCTTTGCTAACTGTGATCGCCATGCACCTTGGATTTCCAGTCCTGAGACACCTCTACCCAGTTGTTCAAAACTCTGCACCCAGCATGCAGCACGGCTGATGGAGACCCTGGGGTGCTCTCTTGCTGGGCTAGGAGCCTGGGTGCGGCTCTGGGGCTTACGCACCTGGATGTCCAAGTTTGCTCCAGCATCGATCAACATCTGGACCATGGCTTCGTCCCCAGCAGCACAGGCGTACATCAGCGGCGTCATACCCTATGGGAACCAAAGGCAGAAACGAAACTATCAGGAAGCAGAACATGGGGACATATTCCACAGGCCTCTGCCCCAGAACCACAGATCCAAGGGTCCTGCTTCCCCCGCTGCTCATCCGAGCGATCCTGTGCCCGGTGCCGGCCTCCCCTGGGCCTGCTGGGCACACGGCACCCGGAGGGCGAGGAGGGGCATTTCCACGAGCACAGGCCGTGGGGCCGGACGCAGGTGCGAGGCCTCCTCTGCCACGGGGAGCTATAAACTTTGTATGCAAGTTACTGTACCCCTCTGTGCCTGTTTCTTTATCTTTTTTTTTAATTTAATTTTTTAAAATATGTTTTTATTGGTTTTTAGAGAAAAAGGAAAGGAGAGGGGGAGAGGGGGGGAGAGAGAGAGACAGAGACAGACATCGGTTGCCGCCTGCACTCCTCCCACTGGGGATTGAGCCAGCAACCCGAGCATGTGCCCTGACTGGGAATGGAACCGTGACCTCTTGGTGCATGGTCCAGCGCTCAGCCCACAGCCTCACACAGTGACACAGGGCTGGGCAGTTTCTGCATCTTTAGAATGGGAAGAGCATTCCTCACAGGGTGGGGGTAAAGAGTATGAATTACTCTGTACAGATTGCTTGCTACAGGGTGGGATTACCTTGCCTGAGCTAAGTAATTAACACAGCGCTTTCACTGCTGCTACATTAAACGGCCATCGCCCCGCCCACCCAAGCCCTGTGCGTGCCAATCACCCTGTGAGCGGTTTACATGCATTATCTCATTTAGTCGCCATGACACCCCAACTAGGAGGCTCTGCTCTTGTCCCCATTTTACAGGTGTGGGGCAGAGGGGGATTACGTGCCCACAGCCTCACATGAGTGACACAGGGCTGAGACGAAAGCCAGGTCCCGGGCTGTGAAGCTCACCCTCTGCAGCGTCTCCTGGGAGGTGGAGATGCTTTACCGTAACGTCTCGTGCTCCTGAGACGTTCCGAGCTTTCCCGGAAGCTGAGGCCCAACCCTCACGGGGTGCAGGTGAGTGGCGCATGGCTGCCTCCTGGCCGGGAACCCTTCTAGGGGCCGGTAATAGCAGAGGCCGTGGTGGGAAGAGTTATTCCTCAGCTGGATCCTGGCAAGCGCTTGCCTGGAGCCCGTGCTGTTATTTATTAGGTTATTTGTGTGTAGACATCTCTTGGCCTCGTAAATCCTTGCCTCGTGCCCAGAGATACAGAAATGGCCGAGATTAATCATGGCGCGGCGCTGTCTGCCCACAGGTCACTGTGTAAACACCAAGGCCGAGGGATGCGCAGGACCGGGCCTCGGAGAAACGCCACTGCCGCAGAGCGGAACTCGGCGTCGGTTCACCCCCGCACACGCCTGGCTTGCCTCCCCCGCACATCTGCACACGACTTGGAGTTTGAGGCAGGCTCGGAGCCCTGTGAGGAGAAACTCCTTTTTCTGTGTCGGGCCCGTCCCTACTTCAGGAACATGAAGCGGCTAAACCGAAAGGGGCTGATTAACAGACTCCAGGGATCGTCGTCGTCAGCCTGTGGACACCACCCAGGACGACCGCTTCCTGAGCACTGACCATGTGCCAGAGGCCAGTCCCACCGTGACCCTCCGGGGCGGCACCGTGATCCCCGTGGTGGAGGGGAGGCGCGGAGGCTCAGAGAGGAGCTTGTCCCAATGCCACGCTGTGACATGGCGCCCAAGCCCAGGGGTGTCTGAAGCCACAGGCGGGGCCTCGAGAGGAAGACGCCCCCACCTCCCATCCTCCTCACTCCCGCACCTGCCCGCACAGAGGAGCTCTCCGAACGCACCTGGTCGTCCATGGTGTTGACCCCGTCCGGGCCCAGGGCCGCGATCGCCTGGTGGATGAGGTCCGTCCTCCCGCAGTTGAGCATGCGGAAGCCCAGGTCCTGGCTGAACTTCTCGGTAGCCGCTCGGGCATCCAGCCTCCGGAAGGAGCTGAAGCAGCACTCGGGTCTGCGCAGGAAAGACCGGCGTGTGTGAGCGTGGCCGTGTGTGGACGCTCTGCCAGGACACCGCCTCGCAAGGAGCCGTGACACAGCTGTGCCCGGCGGGCGGGCGGCAGGCGGACGGGGTGGGTGGGGAGGACTGGGAATGGCCAGGGGAGCAGCAGTGACTGGCCTGGTCGTGCTCAGTGACACGAGCACACACACTCCTGCTGGTCTGTGGCCGTTACAGAAGTGCTCTGAGCTCCGGGGAACGGTCCGTGGCCAGGAAACAACGTGCCCTCTGGAATGATCTCCCCGGCTGCCCGAGGAGTCCTGGCCTGGGCTGGGGCCACGGAGAAGGCCTCGCTGGGCCCCTCGCATGGTGTGGTGGCCGAGTCCCAGTTCTGAGCATTACAGTCTCTCCCCTCGAGGCTTCTTGGTGAGGCCAGAGGACGGAAGAAATGACAGGGAGCAGCCAGAGCCCCAGTGCCATCGAGCACCCTACCAAGGGAACTCCCAGGAAGCCCAGCATCTCCGCAGGGCACTGCGGGCTTCCAGAGGGCAGCTCGGCCGCAGCCGTATGAGGCCAAAGTGTCGAGAGTGTAACTTCCAGAAGGAAAGCGGGTGTTCGCCATGAAGACAGAGGAGGCCAAAACTAGGGTTTGGGCCGGTCAAAAACAGCAACAAAAGCTGCAAGACTCTCACGGGCCAAGCATGGCCACACGGACCTTCCCTGGGGCCTGGAGACCCACGCAAGAGGCACATCAGAAGGAAACGAAGAGCCTTGCTGGGGCCACATGGACCTACGTTCAAATCGGGGCACAGCCACCTGGCTGACTGGGTGCCTAGGGGCAAATCACCTCAGCTTCTCCACCTGTAACATGAGCACTATAATAGCCCTTTCTCTCTAACGCTGTCATAAGGACCAAGCAATGCACATAAAAGGAAGGGCTCAGCGCAGTGCCTGCATAGGACGTGCTCAAGAATGGCAATTACAGGAAGAGAGGAGAGGACCCACTTCCGCCGCCCCCAAATATCCCAGAGCGCCAGACGGTGAGAGCTCGCCTGCCCTAACCCAAGGGTGCTCTGGGTACCAGACCCACGGCTGCAGGGGAGGCACCCAGAGAGCAGCCGAGGCCCAGAACGACAGCTCTAACGGGCTGCAGGAGACGAGGGCGGGGTGGCCAGGGGTGGCACGGGAGCCGGGGCCCTCCCGCCTCGCTCCCCCTGAGCCCGTACTTGAGCTGCCGGGGCTCGCAGTCCAGGCCGGGCAGCAGCAGCCGGGCCGCCTGCCGGATGTCGCCGCTGTCCACGGTGAGGCTGCGCCGGTGCTCTGCGTAGGTGATGGCCACGCGCATCCACTCCATCAGCGGGGGCAGCAGCATGAAGGGCCTGCGAGGCAGCAGAGAGAGGGTCAGGCCCGGGCTCTTGCCTTTCACCAGGACACACCAGACCACGGGCACTCAGGGTTCCAAGCCCACCGACCCGTTCCTGCCTCCTCCTGAGCACGAACCAGCTCACCTCTGCCCGTCCAGATACCACTGATCCTTCAAGGCTCAGCTCCGGAAACCTCCCCAGATCCCTGTCTCCAGAGAAAACAGTCCCCTCCTGCTCCAAGGTCCCTCACAACTCTCTTCCGACAGCCAATGCGTCTCCTCCTGACTGACGCTCCTGCTTGGGGAAGAGCCTCCCTCATCCCTGCTTTCTCCAAGCCACGCCCAGCACAGCCCGCACACAGGCCCCCAGGAAACATCTGCTGAAGGACTAACGTATGGCTGAGCATCAGGAACTCAGTCTAGGGCACCCAAGTTCTCAGCTCGGGACCAATCCCTGTTTCTGTCCAGAAAAGAATGGCATATAATTTCCAAGGGTGTGGTGCTCACGCGTCGGAGTGGGAAGCCAGGAATCCACGGGGAACGTATAGATTCTAAAACAGGGGTCCTCAAACTTTTTAAACAGGGGGCCAGTTCACTGTCCCTCAGACCGTTGGAGGGCCGGACTATAGTTTAAAAAAAAACTATGAACAAATTCCTATGCACACTGCACATATCTTATTTTGAAGTAAAAAAACAAAACGGGAACAAATACAATATTTGTATTTGCATGTGGCCCGCGGGCCGTAGTTTGAGGACCCTGTTCTAAAAGGACCAACAATCCATTTGTGAATGTCCCCTGTTTGATTACAAGTGTCCACTTGAATTCCCCCTCAAATATTTCTGGGTTTTACAGTTCTCCCATGATAATGCTACAAGGCAAGCTCAAAGGCACACTTGTACGCATCAGTCCTTTTCATCCAAGGGGAAGGTTTCACCTAAGCCACCAGCACCGGGGAATGAAGTGTAAATGAGAAGAGACTTGGTGGATTTGCCAGCCATCCTTCCCTATCGTGGCCAACAGCCAAGACAAAGCCCCAAGTGCAGCCGCTCAGGTGGCGTCTCCCAGCCGCACGCGGGAAAATCCAAGAGGGAACTTGGGAAATCATGAAGTCTAGTCAGATGTGGCTGCGATTCATTCTGTTTCGGGCCCCTCAGAGCCTGGCACATGAAAAAAATTCAGCGTCAATAACCTCGGTGGCAGACGCTGGGGACGGGCTGCCCCATTTGGCCTCTAGTTCCCCACCTGCGGACAAGCTCTGTGTCCTCCTCAGAGTCACTCCTGGAGGCTCAGCCTCGAGCCTGCTCCTTAAGCCGTTCCGGAGATTCTGTTGGTGCTCAATTCCCTGCGTTAAATCTCTTCCTGCTTGAAACACCTAGGGTGGTTTCTGCTTCCTGAACTAAACACTGATTAATATTCCCAACATGCAGAACCTCCCCGGGCCAAGGTGGTTCCTCTGCCTCTGGGGTGGTGGCCACCTGCCCACAAACTGACCTCTTCAGGCCTTTCTCCTTGGCCTACCCGCCCCCCGGGCCCGTGGTCCATGGGAAAGTAAAATGACAAGCAATTCATGGGTTTTCTCGGTAACGTGCTACCCTTGGCCTGTGGGTTCCTGGTCACTATTTCCTTTCCGGTAATTTTAAGCCCACTGGGCATGCTGAGAAGCGCTGGCCTGCTTCACTGGACATTCTGGAAAACCCCATAAAAACTCCCTGGGCCGCAGCTGCGCCCTGACTCCAGGGTGAAGGGGCCCCGGAGGAGCAAGGCTGGGATGGCTGATGTTTGCATCCTCCCCAGCGTCTCTCTGCTGTGCTCCCTCCCAAAGAAAAACGCTGTGTCCCTCGGCTGCCTTCCCCTCGGCTGCGCCCGGCCGGAGCCTTTCAGTGCCAGCGTGCACGTGTCTGCAGGGCCAGGGCCCGAGAGCAGGGCAGGGTGAAGGCACCCTGCCAGTCTGGCACCTCGGAGCAGCCGTTCCCAGAGCTTCGGTCTCAGGATCCCCTTCGATCTCTTACAAATGATGGAGGCCCCTCAAGAGCTCTTGTTCGTGCGTGCTATCCTATTGATAACTACTGTGTCAGAAACTGAAACCGAGAAAATGTTACAACATCTGAATACACCAGCTCAGATCCCATCGGACATCAGTGAGAAATAACATAACTGCGTGTCACATGCCTCCGGAAACTCTCCTCAACCCTCCTAAGAAACTGAGAGTGAAAGGCAAGTAACACGTTATAATGAAAATAATCTTGGCCCTCTGAGCTCCCGGAAAGTCTGACACCCCCAAGCTCCCCGGCCCCACCGGGGGAACTGCTGCCTTAGATGAACGTGGCAGATCCCTGAGACAGGCTGCCCTGGGCTGGCAGGAGCAATGGGTGTGGGGCTGGACTCGGGCCCTGCGGGCACGCGGCCTGGCTAGTCCTGGAATGGCGCATGGTTTGCACGCATCTGAGGGTCCTACACGTGTGCCTTCTCTGCCGCATCCTCACTGGGAGAAAGTTCCAGTGTCCGGTGAACTGGCTGTGCAGCCTGGGGCAGGTCATTACTCTCCTTGGCCTCTTTTTCTACTAAAGAAGGGTGTTTTCACCCACGGATATGTTCATTGATTTTTTAGAGAGGAAGGAAGGGGTCTGGGGAGAAACATCGATGTGAGAGAGAAGCTTCGATCAATTGCCGCCTGTACACGCCCCAACCAGGTATCGAACCTGTAACCTGGGTGTGTGCCCTGATCAGGAATGGAACCCACACCTTTTGTTTACAGGAAGACAGTGTTTCTATTTTCCATTGTGGAACCCTTCAATGTTACTTCACAGACTGTCCGGTGACCAAGAGCATGGGCTCTGCAGGGAGACTCCTGGGTGGGGATCCAGTGCAAGTTCCCTCACCTCTCTCAGCCTCAGTGCCCCATCTGCAAAATGGGTACAACTCCTAGGACCACCTCACAAGAAATACGTCAGTGAGGTGTTCAGCAGAGTGTTTGGCACATGGTAAGTTCTTGGTAAAGGTTAACTGTTATTGCTATTTTAGTGTCTGTTGATAGACAAAGTACCTAATAGTAACAACAACAAAAGGTTATGGGAATCTGGTCCGATGAAGTGCCTCAGGTCCAGCCAATTCTGTCCCCGCAGGCCCCCCAGCAAGTATAAACAGGGAAAGCTTGCAAAAGCCTGCCAGCAAGCTGCTCATCACCTACACCAGTGGTCGGCAAACTGCGGCTCTCGAGCCACATGCGGCTCTTTGGCCCCTTGAATGTGGCTCTTCCACAAAATACTGACTTCTGCGCATGGGCCACGAAGTTTCAATCGCACTGTACGTGCGCGCCCGCACGTGGAATTTTGTGGAAGAGTCACATTCAAGGGGCCAAAGAGCCGCATGTGGCTCGAGAGCCGCAGTTTGCCGACCACTGACCTACACCATCCACCTCATAAGGGAGAGAAAACAAACGTGACCGCGATGTGGCCTGCGACCTGGAAACCATTGCTGGTGGTGCAGGCGCGCGGCCTTGGCCACCAAGAACCCCGCACCAGGGAAGGACCCACCTCAGGCCGAGGGTCCTGAACTTGTGAGGTGCCCGTGGGTGGGTGTGGAATTACTGCGTGGGGCCTGCCCCTCCTGCGCGCACCAAATGCTACTGGCGGCCTAACCTATAGAGCCCCACGCGTTCATGCAAACACATCCGCTCAGTCCGGCTATGACAAACAGAGCCACTTAAAAGGCGATCGACTGGTAGCATTTGTCTTTGTGCATAAAAAAGCAGCTATTGCCATGGGGGTGGGAATCCAGGAAATACACAGATGAACAAGAACCTTCGACATGCAGAGGGCGAGAGGAGGAAACAGAGGCCCAGCCTCGAAGGTCACAAGCCAGTTCGCCCAAGGTCACAGAGCCAGCTCAGCAGCAACGTGGAGACCAGACCCACATGTCACGACTCAATTTCTCTTCATCTCTCCTTAAATTAATCGTTTCGATGAGCCTGAGTCTACCAAGCCCATGGCCTCATAAGGCCCTTCCACACGGCCAGGTCTGCAAAAGCCATTTTCCCTCTTTAAAAAATGGAAAGAGAATAAACTTCTTAAGGCCTTGGTTTTAAGAGGTCCCTGCAGCCTGGAAAAAAAAAATAAACCCTGCCCCACTCAGCAAGCATATGATTTATTGGGATTACAGTCCTATAAGCGGTGTCTTAACAACACAGAACAGGAAACACCTCCGATTTCCAGCTCAAAGGAGGCTCTGTTCTTTGGGGGAGGTGGGCAGGGGCCTCGGGGAAAGAGTCAGGTTGGCAGATGGGCCATGCGAGCCCCAGGCATAAGGCCCTGCACCTCTATCCCCCACCGGCAGGCCGAGTCTGGGCCAGCAGCCGTGTGCCCTCTGTGCCCGCCCACGAGGACGTGCGTATGATACTGGGGCAGGCCCCGGATGTGCCCACTGGCTGGGCAGGGCCTCGAGACCTGGCGGAGCTCAGCCCTGAGAAAACTGGGCTGTGGTTTCTTAACTCCCACCTTTAGCTGGGAGCACAGAAGGCTCTGGGGTGCGGGCGGGCCTGGCTCCCAGGCCAGGAGGGTTTGGGGAGGTCCAGGATGCCTAAGGCTGGCTCCCTGACAAGGTTTCCCCATCACCATCTGAGCCCAGCCCGAGCTATGAGCACACTCAGAATCGCACAGGGACCAGCCAGGCAGCTGCAGATGAAGATCAGGGAGGGGGCGGCCAGGATGTCTCCTAATTCTTCCGATGACTTGGCCCCACCTTCAGTGGGAGCCACTGCAAGCCCTGGGGGTGACTGCCCACTGCAGTCACCTTCTCACGGATCTTGCTGCTCCCACGCCCCTCCCGCCATGCTCTCTGGGCCGGGCTGTGTGGTGGAATCTGTGAAGATGCCACACGGTCCCCAAATGATGGCACAGGCAGAGACTGCTCTGGGAAGGTCAAGGTCCGGAGAGCCACCGCGGGCTAACACCAAGCCGAAATGTCCACGGAGAACAAAACCAACGTTGTCCCACTGAAGTCAGACTGCACGCCCAGAACAAAGGAAGCGATTCTAGTCCAATTCACATATTGGACTAATTATTCTTCTAGAATTGCTTGGTAAACCAGAATGGTTTGGCTCAGCTGGCGTCAGAGCTGGGCAGGCATCTTTCTTCTGACCCCCAGTCCTATCTCCTCCAGCCGCCGCTGCCTCAGAGCCTGGAGCTAACCCCTGCCCCCACATCCCCACCCCACCCCCATCCCCGTTTGGGGACAAGTGACTTCTCTTAGAGCCGAGCTTAGGGCTTTCTGTGGGGAAAATACACTTTTCTTATTAAAGCTCATCTGGTACAGATTAGAGGCAGTAGATAAACCTCCACTCGTCCACATATGCACACGGATATAAATTTAGAATACAGCCAAGCCGGGACCAGCTGCCTGCGACTTCCCCGCCTGTTCCCGGGGTTGCCCTTCAGGCCCCCGTGGAGCCTAAAAGTGAGCACCAGAATGGGAGGTCGCACATGTGACCATCGGGACATCCAGACTGGCCCCTGGGCCTCCAGGAATAACAGACAAACACTAACAACTGCTGTTTACAGAGCATTTGCTGAGCACCTGGCACCGTTTTCAGCCTTTTGAACCTCTGGGCTCATTTACTTCTCCTATCTACGGTATGAAGCAGGTACTGTTACCGTCCCCATCTGACAGATGGGGAAACTGAGGCCGGAGAGGAGTAGTAAGCTGCCCGAGGTCATGCCGAGCTGGTAAGTGGCCGAGATGGGATGTGGTCCCAGGCAGACCGCCCGCCCCTCAACAATACACTCCACTGCCACTCAGGCGAGCCGATCGGCCTGCCTTCCATGCCTGCACCTGCCCCATCGCCTTCCTATTGGGGGGAGGAGCATCAGGCACAGTGATTATATAATCTGTCACCCAAATGGGCCCCTTTGAGAGGGACGAGGAGTGCTACTACCAACACCACCAGGACAGCAGGTGAAACGAGAGTCGTCTCAGGCAAATGGACCATCTGGTCACCCTGGTGTGAGGCACCCGGAGTGCCAGGCAGTGGGAGGCCGGCCCTGCCCGCCCACCCTGGAGGAGGTCTCCACTCGCCCTCCAGCTAATGCAATTCTCACAGCCCTCAGCCCATCTTGTTATTATTTTATTTGTTTGACTTTTGTCTGCTGCCTCCCCGGGCTGCAATTTCTCTGAAGGCAGAGACTGTTGCTCACTGCTGTTTCCCCCCCTCAGCACAGCAGCCCACGTGAAACCCAGTCTCCGAGTGTATAAGGTGCGGCACAGGTCACCCTCCCGGGGCAGCGCCCTCGGCTGCCCCTGTTTCCGGGGGGTCTGCTCTTACTCCAGAGTTCTGGGTCAGGCCCCTGAGCTCGTGAAATGGGGAGTCGCTCTGTCTTCCACTCTTGGAGGCTTGAGTTGGCCTGGGTGCTGGCAAGTGGTTCTCTTTAGGAAAAAACACACGCACTGCCCAGACAACAAGGCGACCATTTCATGGGAGAATTTTCTGCGGGGCACGGCCTCCTGGGGCAGCGTGGCTGACAGGGGCGAGGCAGCCTCTGGGAGGGCAGCGGGGAGCTGGGATCGAGCCTCTCAGGAGGGTAAGGGCAGATGTGGTTCTGCACACGTCCCTGTGCCCTTGGGCCCTGGTGGAGGGGACACAGCCATGATTTGGTAACTGGCCTGACACCAGGGTGGCATCTCATGTGGGCGGGGTGGTAGAGATTCCAGGGGAGATGGCACGCAGGCCACTGCCCCTCCACCCTTTCTCACGCCTCCCCCCCCACCCTTTCTCACACGGCAGCGAGGGCCTTGGGTGCTGTGAGGTCCGGGGCCCCTGACCCAATTCTCAGGCCAAAGCTCCCAGCTCAGCGGCTGGGCGGGCGAGCAGCTGGTCCAGCAGGCCGGGTATCGCTGCTGCCCACACACCTGGAATGCAGTGGTGGGAAAGCAGGCCTCTCTCCTCTCTGCTGGGGTGCGGCCCCCCCTGCCCGCAGGCCACACCTCACCTACGGGGCTCACTGCTGCCATGCGCAGGAGATCGGGCTCCTGCAGCCGTGCCCGGCGTCTGCGGTGGCTGGCAGAGACCACACGCTCTCGCACCATATGGCAGCCAGACAGAAGGCCTCCGACCTGTTCAAACGCATGGCCCCCCAAGGGCACTGTCACCAGCACCCGCCTCTGCCAACGAGGCAGGCGTGCAAGGACCGACCCGCGGGCTCGGCGGCTTCATTTACCCCGGACACCTGCTGCGCAGCGGCTGAGGCTTTTGCTTAGGGTTTCCGGGTCGGAACTCCTGTCTGGATTCACTGAGTGAAATCACACAGCACCCACCTCCCCCACGTCCCACAGTCTAAGGCAGAGAGATGACCTAGTCTCACTGTCAGGTAAAGAGTCTCCAGAAACTTCTAGAGCAGCGGTTCTCAACCTGTGGGTCGCGACCCCTTTGGGGGTCGAACGACCCTTTCACAGGGGTCGCCTAAGACCATTGGAAAACACATATATAATTACACATTGTTTTTGTGATTAATCACTATGCTTTAATTATGTTCAATTTGTAACAATGAAATTGGGGGTCACCACACATGAGGAACTGTATTAAAGGGTCGCGGCATTAGGAAGGTTGAGAACCACTGCTCTAGAAGGAGGAGGGGCATGGGGCTCTGGAGGCCTCACAGAGATGCAGTGAAGGGGGTAAATTCCCAAAGGCAACGAGTGGCTTTGACCCAACCAACCAGAGAAAGAGGAGAAGACGGTGCAGACTCCCGGGCCGACCCTGCTTTCTGCACCCACATCCCAGCCGCAGCCTCAGGCAGGACCCCAGCATGGGCTTCTGGGCAGCAACGCCCCCTGCTGGGAAGTGTGGAGGGCCTGGATGTGCCGAGTAAGCATGAGGCCACTGTGCACACACGACCCTCTCACGCATCCACCCTGCGAGGCAGGACTCGCCATTCGTCTGCATTTTACAAACGTGGAAACAGAGGCTTCGAGAGGTTTGGAGACATGTCTGAGGTCACATAGCTCGCCCATCTGACTCTTAAAAAAAAAAAAGATTCTCGGGTCTTTCATGAGACCACACTGCCCCCCACAAAATGCTGAGCCTGTGCGGTGGACAGAAGGCTCCCCTCAGTGGGCCCACCTCCCGCTCCGCCCAAACTCCAGCTCCTGTACCCACAGCCCCATCAGCCCCGATGCCAGTGGGAACGGGAGGCTGGCCAGGGCCCCGAAGTCAGAGGGTACACGTGGACCCCTAAAGAGCCTTCTCCCCCAAATCTCGAATATTCAAGTAGCAAGCGGGCACAGACGGCTGTCGGAGGCGGCTGGTCTAGTGGGAGGAGGAGCACGTGGACCCCTAAAGAGCCTTCTCCCCCAAATCTCAAATATTCAAATAGCAAGCGGGGCACGGACGGCTGTCGGAGGCGGCTGGTCTAGTGGGAGGAGGAAAGCTAAGAGCTGCCTGTCAGGCAAGCAGGAGCAGGCCAGCGGCAGCCCAGCCCGACGCCAGGTACCACCGGAGCTCTCAGCCCCAGCCTCACGTCCGGAAAGCCAACCGCTACGCCTCCGAAGGGACCCTCCTTAAGAAAGGAAGTTCAGTTCTCCGCACAGGGATTTTCCTGTAGACAAAGGGGATTGTTGCTGCCGGGTTAGAAAAACACTCCGAACGAATGAGGCCCCGGGGCCTGGCAGTTCCCCCTGTGAGGACCGGTGGGCCCAACAATGGGCCAGGAAGTCATATGCAGCGGGCAGCTTCCCAGGGCACTTGTCAGCAGCGGGGCCAGGATCCTGTCCCGTCTCCAGCCCGTTACCTGGCACCACCACTTCCTTTGTCTGCCCCAATCCCTGGCCTGTTCCTTTTTGGATGCTGGACAGATAGATGCCCTCCCTCAGGCTGGCCACCCAGGACCAGCGAACTCAAGTCTGTTGGAGAAGAGGCTCAGAGTCGTTGCGATTGAGCTGCACTAGCCATGCTGGGTCGAGGGGGTGCTGACCGAGAGACCCGGCTTCCAGCATCTTGCCTTCCTGCTCCTGGGTGGCGGGAGGGTATATCACCTTGGATCGTGCGAATTCACTGTGTTGTTATAACCGGGCCTCCCCGCCTGGACTCACATCTGCCTCTTCCTCGCTGGGCCCTTGGGTGCCCTGCTCACCCTTTCTCAAGGCCTCGGTCTGCTCACCTGTAAATGACAGCAATGGCTCCCTCCAAGAGCTAATGTGAGGGTCTGTTAGACAGCTGTGCATCTAAAGTGCTTTACAAACTGCAAAGCTTTGTCTAGATCAGTGATGGCGAACCTTTTGAGCTCGGTGTGTCAGCATTTTGAAAAACCCTAACTTAACTCTGGTGCCGTGTCACATATAGAAATTTTTTGACATTTGAAACCATAGTAAAACAAAGACTTATATTTTTGATATTTATTTTATATATTTAAATGCCATTTAACAAAGAAAAATAAAAAAAATGAGTTCGCGTGTCACCTCTGACACGCATGTCATAGGTTCGCCATCACTAGTCTAGATGCTTCTGGCCCAGGCAAAAATAAACCAGATCACATCACTCCCAAGCTTAACACTGAGCCACGACAGCCCACCACGCGTAGGTCTGTGGCCAAACCAACTAGAAAGGGGCCTAGGGCCGAACACCAGGAACTTCAGAAAGTGCTCCACTCACTCTTGGTCTCTGAACCAACAGGTGGGTGAAATCCAGTTTTTAGTTCTTTGAAATCCTTGGGTGGTGCGTTATGATAAACCTAAAGTCTATACATGTGTTTGTCCAAAACAGTCCTCACTGCATTCGTCCTCTGTGACATCTGGTCTACCTCGTCTTCCGGCCCCGGCTACTGCCAGGGCTGAGTTAAGAGGGAATTGAGGGCAGGGACTGAAGAAGGCATATATGAGAGGGAGGGGAAACCTGCCTTTGAGGGGTTGTGATATTTAAAGTCACCACTGCTTTTGGGTTATTTATGCATTAAACAAGATTTAGTTATTCTAGTGCTTCCATAGGTTTGTGAAAAGTAATTATACCAACAATAGCAGCTACCATGTGTGAAGAGTTTACTCTGTGTGCTACGTCCTTTAAATACATGACCTCGTTTGATCCCACAAAAACCTTTGGAAGTAGGTCAAGCCACTTTCCATTTAAAAAGCTGGGGAAACCAAGGCCTCAGAAGTTAAAGAACTTCCCCAAAGTACATAACTGGTAAACGGCAGAGCAGAGACCCCGTATTACGGTCGTTGAACGCAAAGCATCCAATCTTTAGGCTCTACAGCCTATCTCACTAACTGAACAAAATATTTTACTGCCCTACTGTGTGCTAGGGACTGTTCTAAGTGCTGAGGACACAGTGGGAACAAGGCCGACCCATGACACTTACATTCTAGAGACAAGTAACTAAGCAAATACTAAGCAAGGTGATTTCGGGAGGAGGAAGGTGCTCTGAGGGTGATGGAGAATGACTGGCAGCGGGAGGGACAGCTTCCTGGGTGCACTGCAGACCACAAACAAGTCACTCCAGGGTTTACTGGGTGGGCCAGTCTGGGGAACACATGCAAACAAGTCCTTAAGTCACCCAACAGCTATTCTTCTTTCTTTTACTGCCATTTTGGGAAAACAGATGGAAATTTAATGCAAAAAAGGAGACGAGGAAAAGAGAAAAGAGCTTAACGTTGCAAATCTTCTTGAAATGGCATTTAAGGGAGCCAGTCAGTAGAATGAAGCCACCAGTGCCATCATCTCTATTATCTGGTAAGAAAACACTTTCGCAAGCTGAGCAAAAGCTTAACGAGCCCCCTTCTTCAGACTGAGCACATGGCCTATCTGGGGCGCTTCCTAGTTATGTAAAGTGCTCATGGGGAACCCCCCACCCCCCTGCATCTGGAAAGGAACAAAGAGGCGCCTCTGTCCACGCTGTGTACATCACTTGTGTCGGGGGCATTTCCCCAGAACAGGGGACTCCCCCAGGGAAGTAGGCACTGCTCAGATCCCCACGTTACACAGGAGGAAACTGAGGCTGAGGGGTAAGGAGTCTTGCTCCGATCACAGCCAGGGCGCCTCTGAGGGTGCTCGAAGCCCCCCAAGAAGCATTTACCTGGATAAACAAGTATTGGTGATGACTTAAAAAACAAACACACCTAATTTTTTCGTTTTTAAAATGTAGATCCATTTGTCATGAAATATGCACTTTGAAACAAGCAAAGTCCTTCCGGGACTTTCACCGCCCATGCCGCCCTGCCTGTGGCTGTCTCCTCGGCCCGGTTACAGTCCCAGGCTGTCCCGATGCCACCCCACGTCTCCAGCCTTTCCAAACATCCTCCTGAATACGATGGCGGCGAAGATGACGACGGCTGACCTACTGCGTGCCAGGCACTGACTAGTCTAAGTGCTTCACGTGCATTAACTCAATGAACCCCACAACGCCCCTGGAGGCGGCACTATTACTCTCATGCTAAGAAGAACAGGCCGAGGCACAGAAGCCAAACGACACGCCCGTCTACTGGTCAGCGGCAGAGCCGGCCTGCATCTGGGCCGGCTGCAGGGTCTGAGGGCCGACCTAGGACATTTCCATGCAACCAGCCTCCTCCGCCACTGTCTGCTGGTTTGTGCTCATTTGTCCCCTTCTCTCCTGTCCTTTGCCTCCCTCATTAGGCTGCAGACTCAACCACATAAGCCCCTGTTCATAACCCTTACACCCCTTCCCCACGGACCCACAGACGTGCGGGAGAAATGTGAGTTGGTAAGTGAAGCCCTTACAATGCTATCTGTCTCTATCTGTGCTCTGTGATACGAGCTATAGTTAGCAGTGGTGTTTGTAAGTCGTTGGCATTATTAATTATTATTGTCAGTAGCAGTGGTTATAAGACGTGCAGGAGAAATGTGAGTTAGTAAGTGAAGCCCTTACGATGCTGTCTCTATTTGTGCTCTGTGATGCTAGCTATAGTTAGCAGTGGCGTTTGTAAGTTGTTGCATTATTAATTATTATTGTCAGTAGCAGTGGTTATATTAGTAATATCAATAGCGGTATTAGCAATTGTATGAGTAGCAGTATTCCTAGCCCAGATAACACTTGAGACCACATTTTAAGAAATGTCATACTACATTGGAGAAGAAAGACTACTCGGGATATCAGTTAGAAGAGGCGTCCTGTCTTTAGGTTGACATGGCCCCACGTGTGTCCGCACTCACGCCCCTCACTGGGCCTCCTGTGCAGCACATAACCTGTGTATCTGTTCTGAGCGGCCCTGCCCAGGCCTCCCTACCCAGGCCTCCCTACCCAGCCTCCCTGCCCCAGGCCCCCCTACCCAGACCTC
>NW_005356944.1:5327667-5350160 GCF_000412655.1 Myotis brandtii
GGCCCCCCTACCCAGACCTCCCTCCCCAGCCCTCCCTACCCCAGGCCTCCCTGCCCCAGGCCTCCCTACCCCAAGCCCCCCTGCCCCAGGCCTCCCTACCCCAAGCCCCCCTGCCCCAGGCCAGGAAAGGGCTGGAACGCCATAGAGAAAACATTAGACTGGCAGCCAGTGGGCCAGGATCCTGGGGCTCTTCAACCACTAGCCTCCTGCCGATCGAGTCACCTGCCAGAGCCACAAGATCTTGTCTGTAAAATGAGTGGATGGAGCAAAAAACGTGCCTAAGATCCCTAACGGTGACATCACTGTCATCCAAAGAGGTGGCAGCTACCACTGACGGAAGCCAGTTACCGCCCAGACACAGTGCTTTTCCTCGGAGCACCAGCTCACGCGATTCTCTACCACCTTTAGTGGTTATATAGTAATATCAATAGCGGTATTAGCAATTGTATGAGTAGCAGTATTCCTAGCCCAGATAACACTTGAGACCACATTTTAAGAAATGTCATACTACATTGGAGAAGAAAGACTACTCGGGACATCAATTAGAAGAGGCGTCCTGTCTTTAGGTTGACATGGTCCCACGTGTGTCTGCACTCATGCCCTTCGCTGGGCCTCCTGTGCAGCACACAACCTGTGTATCTGTTCTGAGCGGCCTTGCCCGGGCCTCCCTACCCCAGGCCTCCCTACCCCAGGCCTCCCTTCCCAGGCCTCCCTGCCCCAGGCCTCCCTACCCAGGCCTCCCTGCCCCAGGCCTCCCTTCCCAGGCCTCCCTGTCCCAGGCCTCCCTACCCAGGCCCCCTTCCCAGGCCTCCCTACCCCAGGCCTTCTTGCCCCAGGCTTTCCTGCCCCAGGCCTCCCTGCCCCAGGACCCCCTACCCACCCCAAGCCCCCCTGCCCCAGGCCAGGATCCTGGGGCTCTTCAACCACTAGCCTCCTGCCGATCGAGTCACCTGCCAGAGCCACAAGGTCTCGTCTGTAAAATGAGTGGATGGAGCAAAAAACGTGCCTAAGATCCCTAACGGTGACATCACTGTCATCCAAAGAGGTGGCAGCTACCACTGACGGAAGCCAGTTACCGCCCAGACACAGTGCTTTTCCTCGGAGCACCAGCTCACGCGATTCTCTACCACCTTTCCTGGTAGGTGTGAACACCCCACTTTAGAAAAGAGGCAGCGGAATTTCCCATGAGACCAGGAAGTGGGCACGAGAGCCGGCAGACCCGAGACCAAGGCCAAAGCCCACATTCTGAGCCTCACTGACCCCTGTACAGCAGACCAGGTCAAACAATCCCCTGCCCCTTGGGCCAGGCCTTCCCCATCTGCATCCCAACTCCCCCCGTCCCCCACCTCGGTGCCAGCGGCCTCCTCATAGGCAGGGAGGCAGCCACCGGTCTGTCCACACACACAGACACCCGGCCCACCAGGTGTGCAGCCCAAGGAAGATCCCTACCGCTCATTGTTCAGGGCCATTCTCGGGGGGTCCAGGTTGGGGTTCTCCATGGACTCCATCTGTGGGCACCGCAGGAAGTAGTAGAGCGTGTGGAGGGCATCAGGGGACCAGGTGATGGGCTGGGGAGGCTGGCGGGCCTGACGGGCGGGGCTGGAGCCAGGACACAGGGGGCGGCGCCCCTGCATGTGGTGCATGGCTCGGGACACCAGGTCACCTGCAGGGGGAGCAGAAGGGAGGAGAGAAAACAGAGTCTGAGTTCACGGCCCACATTCTCCCAAGAACGCTTGTAGCTAAAGCCTCGTAATTACGGTCTAGTCTGGGCGGAGGTGGAAACTCACCTAGACACACCGTGGCCGGTTTCCCTTTCACTTTCGGTCTTGCCTACACAGCTGAACGACACACCTGGCAGGCCCGCCCTCCACAGTGCAGGCCCATGTGGTTTCTTTTTCGACATCCCCACTCTCTCCACCACCCCACGGGCCTCGCCCCAGCTCTTTGACCAAGGGAATCCCTCTGGGCCTCCTCTCCCAGCCTCCGACAACCAGTGCCAGACTCAGGGGACGCCCCGTGCTGTCTGGTGCAAAGGCCCAGGCGCTTCAGTCAGGAGGCTGCCTCCATCCCCTTCGCGTCAAGCAAAAGCACCACCACCATCCGCCGAGCACGCACTATGTGCTCAGCATTCACCTCCCCAGAAAGAGGATTTGATGTGATCCTTCACATGCTGGGGCCACGAATTACCCCCATTTTACAGATGAAGAAATAAAGGCTCATGCGGTAAACAAACACTTACTGACCCCACACATCTGCCTGCTCACAGGGAGGCCATGGTGCACCCAGCTGTGGTTCACTAGCCAAGGTCAGGTGGCTAGTCAATGGTCTACATTGGAAACCAGGCTGTGAGCTGAGCTGTGGCCTGGGCTGTGGGGTCTCAGGGCCCCACGTCCTGTGCTGTGTTACTGCCCAAGTCCAGCCTTTTCAATATCCCCCCAGCCCGGGCAGGAAGCTCCCATCATTGTGTGCGGCCACAATGCTGAGAAAGGATGGGTGAAGCAGCCCCAGGCACCTGCGGGCCCCTCGGTTCTGGGACAAGTGGCGCCCTTCCATCCTCTTCAGGCCTGGGAACGCAGGGCTTCCCCTGGGGGCCAGCTTCCTCCCATCTGGACATGGCTGACCCCGAGGAAGGAGAAAGATGCAGGTTTTAATTTGGCAAGTAAAGGATCATTCAATGTATGGCAGAACCAAGTCATTCATTTATTCAATTTATCGTCACTCGACAGCTTCTGAGAGTCTGGTACTTCGTTCCACGGTGTCCCCGGCACCCCACCCGGGATCTACTGCATAAGAGGTGCTAGGCATACACTTAGAGAATGAAGAAATAGCCTTGCACCTCTGTTTCATTTCAACATACAATGTCGGGGCAGGGGCTTGATTTGAGCTCATTAGCCGCCCAGTTCTCCCACGACAGCCACAGCGATGGTGTGTGGCCTCTATCTGAGCAGGGACAATGGCACCCCTGGAATTGACCTCCACTGGGAAAGAGCGTGTCCCCTACCCCCAGGTCCTCACTCCTCTCCACACGCCTGGCTGTTCGTCCCTGCAGCTGTGTGCCTCCTGGCCCAGAGGGTGGAGGGCAGCAAGTTACTGACAAATGGCTCCCATCCCCAAGACTCTGATTTGATGGGTCTGGGTACTTTGTAAAAGTCCCCCTGGCGAGTGAGTCTACTGCCCGGTGGGGTCTGAGAATCACCAGGTAGCAGGACCCGGGCACCTGTACTTTGTAAAAGTCCCCCTGGCGAGTCTACTGCCCGGTGGGGTCTGAGAATCACCAGGTAAGTGGGTGAGAGCATAGATCCCAGAGTCAAGTCAGGGCTCTGCTACTTCCAATCTCACACACGTTACTGAGCAGAGCCTTGGTTTCCTCATCTGCAAAACGGGAGTCATCCCAGCAAACCTCAAAATGGTGCGGATCCCAATAAATAACAGGCGGAAAGCACTCAACGTCCTGCTCGGCACAGAGTAAGTACTTGACAAAGGTTAACTACAACCCCATTACGATTCCTGGCCTCTTCCTGTCATCCCTCCCTCCTGCAGGCCGTTCCGTGGCTCTTCCTCCCAGGACCTCTGTGTGCAGTCAAGCGCTGCCCCACATTTCCCAGGACAGGAGGCCGGGTCCTGAAATGCCAGCTCCCAGCCCTGCCCTCGGGCTCCTGGGTGGTAGAAACCGGCACCGACACCCCCCACCCCGCAGCCGCCTCAGCACAGCTCGTTGTACCAGCTGAGTCGGCTGCAATGAGCTGAAACCTGGCTCCCGCCTCCCCAGGCCCGAATGCCATCACTTCTGGCAGGACCACGGGGCCAAGAGGAGAAGTCACAGAGCCTGCAGTTTGCATCCCAGAGGAATCTCGTGGAGATAGCATTTCCGAGGCAGACAAGGTGGAAGTCGTCATCATTAATCACGTTTATGATTGTTTTCTTGTTACTGGTGCAGAAACCGTTGGCAACACAATTCCAGCCAGAATGCAGGCAAGAAAAAAAAAAATCCAGGAAGAAATGGGAGCGCCTCCGAAGGGCTCCCTAACTGGAACAGGGAGGCCGAGAAGGTTCAGGAAGGCCATGGAGGCAGCAGGAGATGGGGTCCCTGCACTTCTTGGCTCCAAGCCCAGCTACGCGTCATCAGTCTCTCTCAACAACCAGACAATCCCGACCAGGCATCTAAAAACGCACACTGCTCTGCACCCCTCATTTATGGCCAAAGAGAGCCGCTCGCTCTGGCTGTCCTCCCAGAGGGCTTTTCCTCCCGCCCCCTTAGATTTTCTAGGCTTCGTGATAGACATGAAGAGAGAGAAAATCTCATTCAGTCTTTACAACCACCCCTTAAGGGAGGCATTTCTGTTTTACAGACGAGGAAACAGGCTCACAGAAGTGAAATGATTTGTCCCAGTTGCACAACTAGCCTGTGAACCAGCCAGGCCTTGAACTGGGGGCCCTGTGTTCCAACCACTTGCCCTCGGCTGCTGCGCCATGGCCACCTAGAGCGTGGTCTGCAGACTGTTACCGGGTCACAACAAGTTAATTTTAGAAATTTCAGAAATTTAAAAACAGCAACAACTCCATCGCAATGCCTATCTAATCTAATAATAAGAAAAAAATTGGCTTGCGTTTTACATGTCTCTTAGTTTACTTTCCTGGACATTTATTTCTATTGTGTTTTATTACAGTTTCAGTCTGCAGCATGGGGGCAGGGTGGATGAAACCCCCAGCTAGTATGAGAAGCCTTGGCCCAGATTGGACACTCGGAGCTGCTTCTGGAAAATTCTTGGACTTGAGAATCACTTGATCCTAAGCTCAATGAAACCTCAGTCTGAAGCCCAGAAACACCCACGGGGCGTGAAAAGCCCGCCCTCGCTGCTCGTTAATCACGAGAGCCTTGATCAGAGGTGCTGCAGGTTTCACTGTGGTCTGCCCACCTTCATTATGTGCCATCCAATAACACCAATAAAGCCAGCAGAGAGGCTGGAGTGCAGCAGACTCTTCCATCTGGCTGCCTTTAAAAAGAGGGGTTTTGTTTTGTTTGCGTCTTATTCCCCCCCATCTACATATTCATGGGTAGAGAGGGACAGAGGAACATACAGGTGCCCAAGTTCCCGTGCAGCTGGACCTGATGCAAGAAAGAAACTTCTTGACCTACCTGGCAGGCTGGGCTTGGCAAAGCGCAGGGAGCTGATGCCTGTTAAACCTGGGGTAAGGTTTTAGGTACAAGGTGCTCGGTGCCAAGTATCGCTAACCTCATTAAGATCTTTAGTCTCAGAGAGAGAAATTGCAATATCTGCCTCCACCTTGTCTCCTCCCTCCTTCACAGCCGGATGAGCAAAAACCCTGGTTTCAGAGTGAGAGGGAGCGCGGGCAACTCGGTGCACGACACGGACTGTTGGGTTGTCAGTGAAAAGAGGCTACGGGGCTGCTTCTTCCCTTTGCCCTGAGGAGCGGCGGGGCCAGGATGTGGACCGCTCCTAACGCATGTGCACACACGCATGTGCACACACACACGCGCGCACGCACACACACACGCACACACACACGCACAGACACGCACGTGCACACACGCATGTGCACACACACATGTGCACACACACACACACACACGCACACACACACCCCTGGCATCTGGTACTGTTCTAATCACTGTGCTACGCACACACAAACCCCTGGCATCTGGTACTGTTCTAATCACTGTGCTACAGGACAGAAGGGGAAAAGCAGAGTCTCCATTCTCATGAAGCTGACAGGCCACTATTTACATGGGAATAGATGATAAATGTCAAGTGGCTATCAAGGCTTTGAAAAAACCAAAGCCGTAAGAGAAAAGACAGAGGAATGAGAGTGGGTGCTCGTCCACGCAGGGTGCTCAGGGAAGACCTAATAAGGTGCCATTTGGGCAGAGACTTGCAGAGCATTAAGGTGGAAAGGTCACAGGCACAGGGAACAGCTAGTGCAAAGGCCCCGGGGTGCAAGGTACGTGGCCATGAGGCTGGGGATCAGGCTGGAGCACAGCCATCTAGATAAAGCCAGATCAAATATTCGATCGTGGGCTACAGTGAGGATATAGATTTCACTGAGTGAGCCGGGAAACCATAGCGGGCACGGAGGGGATGCTGAGCAGATGGGTAACATAATCCAATTTGTGTTTTAAATGGCCCTGGTTGGGGCTGAGTTGGTAGCAGTGGAGGTGGTGCAAGGGGAAAACTAAGATCTGAGCGAGTTTCAGAAGGTAGGACCAGTAGGACTCTGTCTCCCTTCTCCTGAGGGAAGTTTCTGAGTGCCCCCTGGCCTGGCTGTGGACTGCAATGGACAGAGGCCGCGTGGGGAAGGACAAAGGCTCAGGGCCCAGCCTCGGCGTCAGCTGCCCAAATGCTGGTGGCAGGGCTGCTAGCCACGTCCAGGGAGCCCACAGTCCCACGTGAAAGAGCTCTGCTAACAGCAGGCATGTCGGGAGTCGAGCCCACACCCTGACTCCTTTTGCTGCCTGACTTGGGGGAAATCACATTGCTCCTCTGAGCCTTTGTCACCAGGACACACTTTGCCAAGCTGCTCTGAGGAGTAAATGAGATCATGTGAGTGAGGTGCTCCATGTGGTGCCTTGCGCATAGTAGGTACTCAATGTTCAAAATGCAAAATAAAACCAAGGTGCCTTCCGGTGGTCTGAAGGCTGAGTGCATCCCTCCCTGTTCTTGGGGCGGGAAAGTTTACCAAACACACCGAGCCCGCTTCCTGCACGTCCCTCGAGGGGCAGGGGACCCAGGTGGCCGTCCTGCCATCCCCCCGGAGACAGAGCCGGACGTCTGGCTTGCCCTCCCGGCCCCAAGTGCTGATCTGCTCTGTGACCTGGAGCCAGGCACCTTTGTTTCCTTTCCTGGGAAGGGGAGGAAGAAAGAAGGGAGGAAGCTGCGTCCTAAAGAAATAGAAAGGTTTGCCATTCACTGTTCAGGGGCCAGAAAACTCCAAGAAATTATAAATAGAAAAGGCTGAGTGAAGCGCCATCTGCTCCAGCCGTGCGCTAGGGCCCCTGGGTGTGTGGCTGCCGCCGGGTGGTCGTGGCCTCAGGACACAGTGAGGGAGAAGTAAGGACGAAGAATGTCCAGTCTGATTTCTCAAATAACTGGGTAGAGACCTTGACCGCAGAGCCCTGAGGTCCTGGTGGAGCCAGGGCTGCTGCAGGGCTGAGGTGCCCTCCTTCACCCAGAGCAGCTCTGTTTTGACTTTCCCTTTTCTATGTTGAGGTTTAAGGGTTGCTTTCCTTTAAAAACAATACTGGTGGTAAATTCACTACTTTGGGGGCTGGCAGGTAAAATAAACGAGTGAAACAGGCCAACTCTAGAATAACGAGGTATGTGACAACATAGGGGGCACATGTCCGCTTAGCTGCCCACAGCCCCTCCCCGTCGCTGCCACGCAGGAGTGGGGCCCAGTGTCCCCAGATCATCTGTGTGCGATGAAGGCCCCATGTAGCCAAACCACACGGGACCGTGGGCCACCAGTGGGCGACCTCTGGCCCGGGAGGACCGAGCTTCCAGGGAAGGCAAGAAGCGGGAAGACGGAGGAGGCCGGAACCCAGAAGCCAGCCTCATCCTCGCCTTCTCCCCGGGAGCCAGCTGGAGGGGGTGCCCCACGTACTCAGCTCGGAGATGCTCCCCACGCAGGTGGCCAGGAGGGACTGCTCCAGGGTCCGGAGCTCCAGCTGCGCGTAGGCATCTGCGCGCTCGTCCTGGCCCAGGGACCCGCCGTTGTAGGGGCTGAAGTACGCCGGCAGCGAGAGGACACCTGTGGGGAGACAAGACAGAAGGTCACCTCGGGGAAGCGAAGCTCTCGGCAGAGCAGGGTCAGTGGCAGAGGTAAGGCTCCACTTGGGGACGGCCGACTCTCACCGTGGACAGCGCTGCAGGGCCAGGGCGCGGAGTGGCCGGCTCGCAGGTGGCACTGAGCCAAGTGGAGACGGGGAGCTGCACAAGGAATGGCTACGGAGGCTGGTGGGCCACATGGGAACTCATTCACTCCTTCACTTCCGCACTCACTGAACATTTGCAGAGTGCCTCGCCCGGACCCGGCGCGGTGCGACTTTCAGGGTGCCGGGGTGACAAGGAGGCCTGGCTCTGTCTTCCAGGAGCTCAGGGGACGGCTGTGTCAGGGTCAACCTCCACCTGGCGGCCTAACGGGCAGCACCGCCCCAGCCTCTCACTTCCTGTGCTGCCCCGCTTCCTTCTTCAAGAAACCACAGAGAATGATGCTGCCTGCTCCCCTCCTGAAGGGACCCGTCCCGTCCCAGCCGCTGGCCAAGCCCAATTAGTGTTTTTCATTAGCACTTCAGTGGCTGAGGAGCCGAGCTGTCAGCATCAGCCCCCCAGGGGGACAGCCTGTACATTTCTCAGACTCACTGTGTGGCTTCTTAGAAAGCACCAGACAAGCAAAATCAGCCCGGCTTAAAATTACATGTGGGTTCTTAAGAGCATGTGGTCACAGACATTCCCAACTTTTAGTGACGGCTGTTTCTTTGATCAATGCCTCTTTGTCCACCCACCCTGATTTTTTTTTTTTTAAGGAAAAAACCCACAGGAATTTAATCAGTCAGTTTTGAGGAAATGTCTTCAAATTCCTTGAGATAACCGGAGGCCCCGGGATGTGGCCAGATGTGCGTTAGAATTCCCTGTCCTACACCCAGAAACGGGACAGGGATGAATGAGGACAGCCGCGGGGCGTGCAGGAGAGCGGTGGAGGAACCCAGAAACGGGACGGGGGTGAGGACAGCCGCGGGGCGTGCAGGAGAGCGGTGGAGGCAGGGCCTCAGAGCCGGGCTCTGTCACTTAACCGGGCGGCGTGATGGCGGGCAAGTTACCTCATTTCTCTGTGCCTCCGACCGACCCCGCGTGTGTTAACTGGGGATGAGGAACGTGTGCAGCTTGCAGTGCGGCCCTGAAGGGAAACTGAGTTGCTGCCCATCGACCCTCGGACAGCGTGTGGCTCCGAGTAAGTGCTCTGTGGGAGCCGTGGCTATCATCTCCACTGTGTGCTGGGGACGCAGGCTTTGCTCACACTCTCCCATTTTTCTTTCAACTGGGTAGGCACTACTGTCTCCATGTTACACACTGGGAGATGGATGTGCAGAGAACTGAACAACTTGTCAACTAAGTAGCAGAGCTGGGATTTGAACGTGGGTCTGACAGACTCTAGGTCATGCACACTCAACCCTCTGAAAGCCCAGATCCAATGAGCACACCTCCCAAGCTCTCCTACCGTGCTAAGCCCTGTGTGTCCCTTTCCTGGGTCAAACGCACATGGCAGGCCTCCCCCTCACCCAGATCCTGACCACTCTTAGGTTCAGCCGCCGGTCAGCCCTGCCCTCCCAGCGTGCCCTTCCCTTGACCCGGCTCCCTGCCCTCCTTGCTGCCTCACTGCCGCTAGGCACTGCCCATCTCCCTTTGCCCCTTTTGATGGCAGCGGCCCCTCCCATCACATCCGGCTCACTGACTTGGCCAAGCACTTCCTCAGAGCTGTTTCCAGTGGGAGGCGGAGGAGGGCGTGACTGGGATCCCCCTGCCCTATTCCAAAGCAGAAACTCTCGCTGGCAGCGGAGTGCCCGTTAGGAAAAGCTGGGAACATTCAAACAAGTGAACCAGAGAGAACATCATGCACACACACACCATGAGCTAACCCCACGGACAGCCGGACACCAGGAAGGCTCCTACACGGCTCTGTCCCCGGGGCGGGCTGGCTCCTCCTCTCTTCTCTGTTATTAATCTCCAGGAACCACACAGGGGACATGTGGATCACATTTGCAGTGCTTACAGCAAGGGAATAGAAAAGTCAGCTGATTTGTCAAAGGATTCCCAGAGAGAAATGTTCTGTCAATGGATCTAGTAACAGGAGCTGGCAGCTCCATTAATAATAGTTCCCATGTTCCCAGTCATCACCCACCCACGGGGATTTTCACTTAATACTGTGGCAAAAGTAATTATGAACCGATTATTAATAATTGATAACATCACAGCTTTTGCATAGTACCTTTTGCTCTTAAGAGGCTTAAAAGCACTTCCTCAAAGTGCTTTATTCCTTGAGTAACTTATTCCTCCGGTGAGGTTGGTAGGGCAGTAATCATGGTTAACAGTCAATAACGTTGACTGTCAGTGAGGGCTGACTCTGTGCCAGGCACTGTGATAAGTTACTTGCATGATCACATAGAAGCCCCCAAGACTTTGTGAGGTAGTCATCCTACCCATCTTACAGGTGAGAAATCCAAGGCTCCCCAAAGTTAAGTGACTTGCCCTAGGTTATGGAGGGTCGGAAACTGACCTGGGGCTAAAATGTCAACTCTTGATTTCTGAAATAAAATGATGTGCTACTCCCCATGTCCTTTAGTTAAACTGCACTGGAATATCTGCAAAAAGAGGGGTTCTGCTTGGGCCTTGGTTTGATAACTTCAAAGACCCAGAAATATGACTTTCCTTCTAATGGGTCCCCAGGCACCTCCGGCCAAGGTCCCTGGAGGTCTGCCCTGAAACTTGAGAGAGAGAAGGCTGTCTGCCTCTGTTCGTTCTACAAGCAGTTCCACAGTTTGTCGTCCAAACCCGCTCCTTAAGAAAGCGCTTTTTTACGTCAATTGAAATTCTCCTCTCTCCCACATAAGCCCGCTCCTCAGAAGTTCTCACTGGAGATGGAAAATATTTGCTTTAAATTCTCTTAACACCTCGAGGCCTTCCTTGCCCCACACAAATTCCCAGCTGTGTGATGCAGACCCGGGGCAAAGTCACTGTAAAAAGAGATTCCAAGAAAAAAGAAAAGGAAAAGAAAGGAAAGGCTTTTTTTTTTCTACTTAGTAAAATCCCTAGGAAAAAAACTGCTTATTTTAGTTAGACATGATGAAAAAGAAAGCATGCTGGAATGTTTCCCTCGACCCCTTTATCAAACAGACACCCCCAACCAAGCGCTGTTGAGCTGTGTAAGTTACGGAGAACCCCACACGCATCACTCAGGTCAGGACGGTGAGATGGGGCCCCGAGGGTGAGGCAGTGAGCGCGCCCAGCCACCTTTGCCTCCTCCCACAAGCCCAGCCTTTCCGTGGAAACAGTGCCGCCCTAGTGTGCCCGACTGCATGCGAAGCCTCCACATTTCCCAACGTGTACACAGAACCATCCTCTTCCGTCACTCCGTTCTTCTCAGCCTGGTTGCCCAACCCTTGAATCTGGGAACTCGTTATCTCATTCCCCAAAGCGCTGCCTCCTCCACGGTCCATGCCTCTCCGAGGACAGCGAGTGCGGCGCCACAGCTGCCCAGTTGTCCAACGACAGACCTGTGAGTCATCATCCTTATCAACTCCCTCCCTGCTCCCACGCATCCAATCAACAAAGTCTTGCTCCTTTACTCCCTTAAAATTCCAAGTACCTGTCCCTGCTGTGCCCCAGTCCGGCCACTGACTGCTGGGGCAGCCTCACCCGCCTGCCTCCTGCCTCCAGTCTCCCCCGCCCCTGCCACCCTTTCCTCCCTCCGGTCACCTTCCCCTGGAGCTCGCCCTCTTCCAGGCCTTCCCCACTGCCCCTGGGAAGAAGCTTAAACTCCTTTCCACAGTGAAGCATAGATACCGCTCTCATTTCTTTCTCTGCAATTTAGAAATGAAAATCATTCTGCCAGTAAACGGGGAAATTCCCAGCACCTCCCAGGAAGCCAGTCAAGCAGAGAACCTGCACACCTGACGGCGTTTCTCAGCGCTGCTTTCCCAGCCTTGGCCCCTGGGCTCGGCTCCAGCTCTGGGTTTGGAAAAGCAACAATTACGGGTGATTTTCCACCAGCGCCCAGAGGGGGCGCCAGTGAGTTAGATGGGAACCCCGCCTTCTTGCTGGTGGTTGCCAACCAGGAATTCAACCTGGGTTTCAGCTTGTAGAGGCGCTGGCTTCTCCAAGCCAGGACCCTGCCAGAAGCAGATGGGCTGCACACGGGGCTGACGAACCGGACTTTGAGCGCAAAGCTTTTCCAGGAGCAGGGCTTAGCCTGAAGGCCTATCAACAGGCGCTGCTTCCTTCTCTCCTCTGTGCAGCCTGGGGGCTGACTCGATGGCTTCTCAAGCCTCCTGCAGCTTGGGGACCCCCCACTCCCCTGGCTCCTCTGTGTGCTCTACCTTCTACCCCTCCACGCCTGCCCCCCTTTCACCCCTTCATTTACCTTCTGAGCTGTCAACAACAGGAACGAATAGGCCAGATCTTGTTATTACCATTTCCTACGGTTTAATTCCCCCCACAGATATAACACCCTCCCCCACTCGCACACAATTTTAAATGTAAAGAAAATATTTTTTTTGTGAGTGTGAAAACTGGATCGATTTATAGTTCAGCTTTTCTGAGCAGCCATCAAAAGCCATCAAGACTGTAACATAACTGTCCCCTCAACTCAATATACCATGACCAGCTCTGTCCCCAGAGTTGTGAACGTTCTTCTTGGGCCACTGTGACTGCAGTGGGCCCAGCTACCTGTGCAGGCCTGTGTGGCTAGCACCCTCTCCTGCCCCTGTCCCCCACAATTCCCACCAGATACTCCCCCGCCAACTCAGGGAACCTCATTTGTGAGGACAGCAAAGGCCACGCCAGCCTCCTGCTTCCTTAGAATGAAACCAGGAGGCGGAGGATTACTCCTTTATTGCCCTGGTGAAGAAACTTGGTCTTCTGCCAGTTTTCTTAGGAGCTGGAAGCCTGGGCGGGGTTCAATCCATAAGCTTCTGAAAATAAAAGTTATATTGCCCCACTGAACGGCTTCCAAGTAGCCCACACAATCCAACTCTTTTAATTTTTTTTAAAAAAGCGTTTCCATTCTCTGATCTGAAATTTTATATATAGTATGTCTAATGCTCAGTTGTATGTTAGTCATACAAAGTGCTGAAAACTTAAAGCGCAGACATTATTCAGAGAGACCCAAGTGAAATAGAAGGGCTGTTGATTCTAAAACAACCTCACTGAATGGAATTTCTCCTGAGATTCCAAATCCAAAGAAGTTGGTGTGTGTGTGTGTGTGTGTGTGTGTGTGTTGGGGGGGGGGCGTTGAGACAAGGGGGGGATGAAGGAAATAAGAAGAAAAGCCTGGAAGTGGAATGAAATATGCCTGACTGGTGAGCTGTCAATCATCCATGTAAAAATGATTCATCAAGAATAACTGAGCACAGCCGGCATGGCTCGGTGGTTGAGTGTTGACCTATGAACCAGGAGGTCAGGGTTCAATTCCCAGTCAGGGCACATGCCTGGGTTGCGGGCTGGATCCCCAGTGTGGGGCCTGCAGGAGGCAGCCGATCAATGATTCTCTGTCATCATTGATGTTTCTATCTCTCTCCCCCTCTCCATTCATCTCTTTGAAATAAATAAAAATATATTTTAAAAAAAATTTTAAAAAAGAATAATCGAGCATGGGACCACTCTACAGTGAGACCCAAGAGTTCAAGTGAGGAGAAAATGTTGGGAGGAAGGGAGGAGAGTGGGTGGGATCTAAATTGAGATTGGAAGCAGGTTTTAACTGCGGGTTCATAATGAATGGAGAGGGGTTAGCACACACTTAGTAGTATTCTATGCCAGGAATGGAGGAACTGGCATCTGAGCCGCCACAAAGACCCCAGCAGTGCTTTTATTACTATTAGCTAGCAGGTAGTATATTACTGCCCTATTTACCAACGAGGAATGCTGAGGTTTAGATGGGCTAAGGGCACAAAGCTAGCAAAGGGTGCAGGTGGGAGTGAGACCCAGCCTGTCTGACACTTGGGTCCACAATGGTAACCACTGCACCACACTGCCTCTCCCATGGGGCTCCCCCTATTCTAGCCCAGGGACAGAACACTTCCTTCACCCCCACTCCCACCCCCAGTCCGATGAGCACTGCACTTCCCCCTTCTTGAAGGTCAGGAAATGGGAAGCAAACACAATCGAGCTCTGGGTGACACCTCACCCTGGCCAGCGATCAGAAAGACCGCGCGCTAAAGGTGGTCTTCAGTTAAGTCAGGCCCAGGGCTGAGCACTCACCAGGAAACAGTAAGTAACAATGCACATCTGTGATTGCCAGGGAGTCCGGGCCAGAGAACCCAGGGCAAGTGCAAAGGCAACACGCTCACTGCCAGCACCCCAATTCTCTCTAAAAAGGTGGGAAAAGGCAAACCTCACCACGGATACTGGGCTGGACCTCACCTCCCTTTGAATCCTTGGCCGTCTCGGGCCTAATGGGGGTGGACCTGCTTGGGGAGCTGGTCTTGGGGCTGCCTCTTTCCCCTCCAACTGGCAGCCCCTCTGACCTCCGACCTCAGGGCTGGCTGTCCCAATTCTCCAGGGACTCCAAGCAGGGTGAGGATTTAGAGGGCAGATGGGGGCCACTGAAACACTGTATAACAGCCCAACAAAGCGGGGGGGGGGGGGCGCGGTGACCCCAGAATCCCCACTACAAACACTGGGTCCTTGGCATTTGGTGATTTGTTTAATTAAAGTGCATGTCAGTCTGTCATAGATCCCGAGGGTGAATACTGGGGCCTGTAGAAGAACAAACTAGTAGGGATCACAGATTGCAGCTTAATTTTTTTCTGAAGAAAGAAATATGAATAAAACACAGTGTGCTAACGGCCATTTCTCCCCTGCAAGAGAGTAAAATGAAGCCGGAGTAACCCAGCAGCTCAATGCCAGGAATTAAACCTATAGGTGAACTCTGGGAAAACCAGCCACAGTCACCACATTGGGCAGCGAGGAGCAGGAAGCTCGCGGCCAGCTACTGAGCTCTTTCCTGCGGGAAAAGATCTCCAAGGGGCTTAGGACACTTTTTAAGAGATTCTGGAGGCCTCTTTCCAAAGTTTTGCTCTAACACATCAGGGATTTGAGTGACCCAGGAAGCGAGCGTCTTAGAACTGCTGCCTCTTAAAAGAAGAAAAATCCACCATGTGACTATGGTCCTTTGTCAAATGTCATCCTCAACTTGCGGGTGTGTGTGTGTGTGCGCGCGCGAGTGCGCAGTGATTCCTGCGAGCCAAGGGCAACCTTGAGCCACTATGGTATAAAGGCAACACATTCAACACACACACACACACACACACACACACACACACACACGCACACACAGAGTAAATGGAAGATGTGAGGATGGAGACAGATGGGTAAAGTCATTATCCTAAAATATGGGGCTTTTCCCCACCAATGCACACCGCCACAAGATAAGAGTGGTTCCCTCGGTGCCAGTGCTATAAAAAGATTTTGAACTACTGTGCTTCCTAACCTCTGTAAGTGAATGAGCTATATTGGTGTAGTAAAAGTGATTACGGTAAGGGAAATGGGGGATGGGAATGATGTATTTAGAGGAAGAAGAGAGTGATAGGATGTTTCTTCAGAGCGAAGGAATGTCCACAATTTCTAGTACGGCAGATCATTAGTTACCGGAAATTAAATTTTTATATATATAAAAAAGGGAATGTTAAAAAAAAAACACCCCCCACTATAATCTACTTACTTGTAAAGAGCCCAGAATGGGAATCCATCGAACATAAAAGATAGCTATTTCTCATGGGAGAATTTTAGATGAGTTTTTCCCTCCATTATTCTTCATCCTGTTTTCTGATTAAATAATGACTTATGAAAGTCAAGTTCTTAATGCTGTCCACCTTAAACTTCTACAGTGCTCTATGTCAACTATGTCTCAATACAAATGAAAAATGTTTTTTAATAAAAGTAAAAGCATTGTTACAACTACTGCAGGCTCATGGAAGCAAATAAGGAAAATCTGATCATTTTACAGAAATACTACTAAAATAATAAGATAAGGGACAAGGGTAATTCTTCTGGAAGAAACCCGGGCAGACACCATTCTACATTGCTAACCAGGAGGTGAGATTTTGTCCACATGCCTCATGGCTGGCAGGTGGGGCTGACTCAGGCCGGCTCGGGGCTGCATCAGCAGTGGGACTTCCCGTGGCATCTTGCCACCTCCGGGCCCAGCTGTGTGCTCACTGCACTGAGACCGTGTGATCATGACGCAGCCACGCGGCCACCTGCACCTCCGACCCCTGCCACGTGCTGGGATCTGAGAACAGGTAGGGCGGGGGAAGTTCTCACGCCACATGGCCGGAATCACCAGGCGCAGAGAAGGAGCCTCCCACAGCCAACACTGGAGAAGGGGTACAGGTGGGCCAGGAGGTGGGAGAGGAAGCCAAGCTCGTGCTGGGAGTGACTCCTGGGCTGCACCCCAGGCTAGGGAGCAGGGCTGCCGAGTAGTGGGCCAACTGCCAGCCCAGCGGGCAGGAGAGGGTCCATGAGCACAGGCACCCACAATGAGCACAAGAAACTCCTTGGGGTTTTTTATTTGAAAAAGATACAAGTGTCACAAGGTCTGGGGCAGATGGCCAAGGTGTATATTAACAGAGCACGAATGCGTTAGTCAGAACTGCACAGCGCTGGAGCCCTTCTGCAAACGGAACCTGTTTCCGACGGCTTTGGTTTCCATCTCAAAGGGCTCTGACCATCAGATGATTTAACAGCATGAGTCAGAGGGGTGAGGGCTCAACACGCAGCTTTGCCTCTTACGAGCTGTGAGACCTTGGACGAGTTTCTTACCCTCTCTGAGCCAAAATCCGCTCGTCTGTGTCTTTGTGCCTAATAATAGCTTCTGATTTACAGGACTGAGGATTAAAAGTAAGCATTTGGCAAAATACCCGACACCCAGAGAGCATGGAGTGAATGGAACTGTCCTTTAAATGGCCGTGCTGCATTCTGGGGCCAGTGGCTGTGGGATACAGTCATTGGTACCCTATTAATTACTTATCAGCATCAGGAGGGAGAGATGGACCCAGGCCTAGCTACCCTCTTGTCTTCCTAAAGGCCACTGTGGTCTATGCTGGTAAAGAATCATGCTTGCCCTGGCTGGTTTGGCTCAGTGGACAGAGGGTCAGCCAGCAGACGGAAGGGTCCCGAGTTCGATTCCAGTCAGGGTCGCATGCCAGGGTTGCAGGCTTGGTCCCCAGTTGGGGGCATGCAGGAGGCGGCCGATAGGTGGTTCTCTCTCATCATTAATGTTTCTATCCCTCTCTCCCTCTCCTTTCCTCTCTGAAATCAGTTAAAAAAAAAAAAAAAAAAGAACCACGCTTTACTCAGCACAGATGGGCCATTTATTCTGCAGTCATTCACTCACTCATTTACTCAGTAGCTATTTATTTTGATGACCTAATAATGTACCAGAAGTGGCTGTGCTCTGGGGACATAAAAGTGATGTCTGCAATCTCGTGACAGACGGCACACCAGCCAACTCAATATTGCACAGACTATGACAGGGTCAGTATAAGGGGAAGGGTCTCTAAGCCAGACCACCTGGGCTTAGTGGCCAAGGAAGGTTCCTGCAGGGACTGAGAGGAGAGGCTCTGAGTGATGGGTGGAGCCTGACAGGCCTTCCGGGAGGGACCAGGGTGAACGGTGCCAGTCACACAGTCTAAGGGGCTGGGACTCTGTTCTGAGGGCAATGAGGACCCCCTGCAGGGGCTTAAGCAGCTGAGAGGCAGGGCCGGGCGTACATTTAGACAGAGAAGCCAGGCAGCCGTGTGGGAAGGGGGTGGGGGGGTAGGTGACAGAGCCCACGGAGGCAGGTCACACCTCCTCCTTTGCCGTGGATCTCACAGCCCCAAATCTACCCAGGCCGCCGTGTGACCTCTCATTTCAATAACGCTGCTCATTCCTGTTCGCTAAGCTCTAAGCACTTACACATCAGAGACAGAAGTAGCAGATGATATGTTTTGGAACGAAAACTCATTAAGAGATCATTCTTAAGCCTAAATAAGCGGAAGCCATGTTTGACCACCTTTAAAACTGGTGATGTTCCTGGATCAACTTGAGGCAGTCAGCAGATTTCCAGAGGGAACTCACCCAGGAAGCAGGGGTGTTGTACAACTCGTGCCTCGAGTTCTGGGCCAGAATAGATGCCCCAGCACTGAGTGCGCCGGAGACACCAGGGCCCAGAGGTGGCATCACCCCCTTCGTAACTCACATGGCGCGCACTCGCCCATACCCGCCTGCCGCTCAGAGAGGGCGGCCTGCAGGCAGTTAGCAAACCCGAGACAGAGAACACATCCTCCAAGGCCTGGGACCCTCTGTGTCAAGGTTGACTGATGGCGTCAAACTCGCAACACGTCTCTGAGTAGGCTCCGGGAATTTTCTTGCTGCAATTCCCATCATTCATTCCCTTAGCCGAGGGTTCGTCACACGCTCATTCGTTACACGGAGCGCGGAGCTAGGGATGCAGAGGTAAGGCCCAGGAGCCTGCTCAGAGGGGAGGAAAAACACGCAACGAATTAAAACGCAACCTTGCCCAATGCTGGAGCAGGGGCCTGCAGAAGGTACTAGAAGTTTGGAAGGAGTCTGAAGAGAGGGCTTGCTTCATGGGCAAGGAGGGAAAAGAACAGGATGTGTCAGAAAGCCCCGCTTCCTCCGAGAACCCCAGCGGGACCTTACAGATTACAAGATGCCAACAGTCTCCCGGGCATCTCATGGCTGAGCGACGTCACGCAGCACGGGAGGGAGTTGAAGGGGAGAAGGAGGCTCATTGACAGAAAGGAGGTGCCTGCAGTACACTCGTTCCCAGGACGGGGACATTCTGAACCTCGCTGCGTCACTCCCAGGATCTCGAAGGACACCATGACCTTTCTCCGCTAAGATATACGAAAAGTCACTGGAGGCTTGAAACTGTGCTGACGCACTCAGTGACCTATCCAGTGCCATTCCTTCTCCCCCAGTGCCATTCCTTCTCCTCCTGTCGGGCAGGTTATGTGATATGAACCACCTTCCCCAGGCTCCCTTACCGCGGTGCAGCCTAGTTATGGACAATGGTTTGAGAGGGTAGGTTACAGAGCCCACCCTCTCATCCTACCCCTCAAAGCAAGCCCTAAGCATCGAGTGGGAGGTGAGGAACCCCATCTTCCACCTGGGGCCTGCTAGAGAGGTGACCTTAACAAGGCCCTGTAACAGCAGCATCCTCGTCTCGTTCTTAATTTGAAAACCAGGTCTCCCCAGAGTGGAATTAGAGCTGCAGGAAGATGTGGGGGTTTCCTCACAGGTGTCTGGATTACAGCCTCTCCATCTCCGAGGGCTTGGGGAGAAGTCCTCTCCTCCAGGCAAAAGCCAGGCCCCTCCAGGGCTTTCCACAACCCAAACGGGAAGGTCTCTGGCTCAGGCTCCACGGGCCCCGGAGGGCAGGCTTCTCTGTCCCGCTGCCCGGGCCCGGGGCCTGGGTCTGCCTGCGGAGCTGGATATGACCCTGTGTGCTTCAACGGCAACTCTGGGCTTTGGCCGGATTCCCTCGCTGTTTGTTTTACAAACTCCTACTTATAGTCTCAAATTAGGCTCATTAAAAAGCCAGCTCCCCATAGGGCTGTAAATGTCACACGGACAAGCAGAGAGTGAGTTTACGAGGCCGGCGTGCGATCTGCCCACCAAGACCGCGTTGGGACCCAGTGGAAACACTGAATCCGCCTGTTGGGGCAGAGCCCCTTCCCGGCCCCCTCCCAGATCGAAGGCCGCGGGCAGCAGGCCAGACGAGAGCAGACAGGGCATGTCCTTCCAAGACAGCTGGGCCGCATCTTCCTTGGATCTGAGCTGCACTGACAGAGGGGAAGGCACGCTGCCACCGCGAAACCCTCTGCTCCCTCATCCTTTTCTCACTTCTTCATTTGAAGCACCCCGTTCTATTTACATTCCCCCACAATCACCACTGTAAGCAGAGGCTGCTGCCAGTGCAACCGTCCCCTACACACACACACTCACACACTCACACACACACTCACACACACTCACACTCTCACACACACTCCCACACACACACACACACACACTCCCACACACTCCCCCCCCCCACACACACACTCTCTCTCTCTCTCTCACACACACTCTCTCTCACACACACACACACACACACACGCACACACACACACACACTCATGCCTTGGGCAGATTAACCTTACTTTCCAGGGGGTGTTTCTCCTGCCTGGGTGGCCTCCGTTCTGGTTCCAGCTCTCAGAATTGCCACCTCTGCTGTGCAGCGGATGCCCCTGTGGGGGGTCGTGCCTGCCAGGTGGAGGCTGGGTGAGCACGGTGCACAAAAAAGCGGTCTCTCACTCCCCAGCATGTCTCATTACCCGAATCACTGACCAGTCAGCATGCCCCAAATTACACCCAGGCGGAAGCAATATGTCACCTCGGAGATCTGACCATCCACCCCTCGAGCCGCCTGCCAGATGGCGAAGGTGAGGAAGAATCAAAACCTTTTAACTTTCTTGGCTAAGGTTCAGAAGCTAATGTCTCCATCCTAGGACTTGATTCAAACACACACAGATAACACCTCCCCTACCCCTGCCTCCAAGTACACGAGCAGAACACACCGTGTATTAATACAGCCAAGGCTGGAAGGACTGCAGAACCCACACAGCCTCCAATCGCACTCATGCACCCACAGCCCATCCTTAATCTGCTGCCCTTGTGTCACCTGTTCTCCTCCCCCCCCCCCCCCCCCCCCCCAGTACATACAGCCCCTCTGATCGGGGCTCTGGCACTCCGCACAACACCCTAACGTGGCTATCTGAGGGCACAGTCCCATTGAACACGCACTCACTTCCTCCTAAGAGGGCCCATGTGTGGCTCCAACTGCTAGAAAGTTCTTATTTAATTCAATACCATCATGTTGCAGCTTCTACTCCCTTCCCCCCGCCCCCCACCCCATCCTGTGTCCATATCAGTAAGCCTATCCCACCATCCCACCACTGCTTTGGAAGAAAAGAGGATGGTCCACACCCCCCCTTCTGAATTCTGAAAGGCTCATGATTGCAGCCGCAACCCTGGTGTCTCCCCCATTTTTGTCCCTCCTCCTTCTACCCAGTGACTGGTCACCACCTTCTTCCCAGTGGCTCCTCTGACCACAGTGCAGCGATTGTGAGCATCAGCGGGCTCCTCCGTTACCTGCTGCGTGGCCTTGGCCGCGGGACACTTTCTCTCAGCCTCGGTTTACAGGCGGAGATCTGTAAAATGGGGATGACACCTACTCCCGAGAGCAAGAGTGAGGATCCAGGAGACAACACAGCTGTGAGCTCAGGGCAGTGCCGGGCACAGAGGGTGCTCTTGTCTGGGCCATTGTCCCCACAGGCTCACTATGGTCTAATGCCTGGCCCTCTGTCCTTCTCCCAGGATACTCGGGCTCCAGGAGGGAATGGTCAGTGCTACCGACAACCTCTCACTAGACGGCCAGCTTATGAAGAGCAGAAGCTATAACTGTCATCTTATCTCTCCAGTTGTGAGAATTTGGTCGATGCTTAGTAAGTAGGAAAAACCATGGTCAGAAAACACACATGTATTTGAGCTTTAAGCCTTTGTAAAAACTGGACACTCAATATTAATGCAAACCCAAATAATGGCTTTGGCTTCAGATGGCGTTACAAGTTAAAGAAAAAAAACAAAAAAACGTATCGGGGACACAGTCTCCTCCAACCGCACAGGGAATGAGGAGACGGCCAGCCACCGGGAGGGCAGACGCCCCAGGGCAGAGGCCAGCCGGGCGCTGGCTGCTCTGGCGCAGACATTAGAGCAGAACAGAGAGAGGGCGGGCGTGTCCGTCTGGCCTCCCAGCCCAGCCCTCCCCGGCGAGGTCCTGGTCCTGGTCCCGGTCCAGAGGACAGAGCGCTGAAGTGTGGTCTGCAGGGTCCCAGGAAGTCTGTAAACAACAGCTCTGACGCCACCCTGGGTTTGCAGACCGCAGAGCCCACCCTGCTGGCCCCCAGTGTTCCTCCTCCTTTGCCTTAAAAAGAAAGACAGGGAGACAGAGAAGAGGAGGGAAGTGGGAGAAAGAAACAGAGAAGAAAGTGTCCGTCTGAAAAATAAACACACGTGCTACACGAGTGCTTTGAGCTTAGCAGCCCCGTGACACTTCCATTAACTACAAGATTTAGAAGAAGCCACTGCCGATTTGATTTTTATTTCAAGTAAACACTGGAAATGGCTTGGCAGAGCCCGCTGTCCTCCTCCCGGGAGCCCAGTCTCTGGAAGGGGCGGTTTTAATGGAGGGGCTGTCCCATGGGAATGGTAAGCAAAACCAACTGCCTCCTTCGGGAGCCGGCGAGAGGAGGACTTGGAGAAGGAGCCTGGGGGCAGAGCAAAGTGTCCCAAGGACCCTGGGAGGTGATGGTGTCCTATTTTAGCATAAGAACACTGACACCGCAGAGGTGAGCAGCTTGCCCAAGATCACACAGCTGGTAAGCAGCGGAGCCCACACCCTTCCCTGCGCCATTGTAGGGAACCTGGGCCCAGCACGTATGGGTCAATATTGATGTGTTTTTACATTGAGATGTAAGTCACATATCATAAAGTTCACCCTTTGAAAACGTACGGTTCAGAGGTGTTTAGTGTATTCACAGAATTGTGAAACCATAACCACTATTTAATTCCAGAATATTTTCATCACCCTCCCCCCCAAAGAAACCCTGTACCCAATAGTCACACCCCATTCTCCATATTTACCCCCCTCCCACC
>NW_005356944.1:5350226-5363607 GCF_000412655.1 Myotis brandtii
AGAGAAAGGAGAGGGTGGGCCTGTGAACCTGGGGACACCACAGTCCACTCCTGCATTCGGAGCTCACAAGTTCTCCGACCACCCCAAGGGGCAGCACAGATCAGTGAAGGAGAATCCGAGGGCCACACTGAGGTTCGAATGCCGGGGCAGTCACTCACCAGGGCTGCCGGACAAGTCCTGGGCCTTTCTGTGGTAAAATGGGCCACTGATACCTACAGTGCCTTACGGGGTGCTGTGCGGGCCCAGTGAGCCTAGGGCAGTGCCTGGAACACAGGACAGGCTGAGAATGGTCCCTGGAGCCACAGGGTGCACAGGGAAGGTCTAGTGCATGGATGATGGGGAGGCCTGTCCCCTCAGGACCCCTGGATAATAGCTCCCTCCCTAAAGCATCGGTGGCCATTTATTGGACTGTTTACACCACCACCACCTTGTCCCAAGGCAGGGACTACGGGACCCTGCGTGGTGTCCACCTAAAGCTGTTGATTTGACTGCTCTTCTAGCCCCTTCCCTCTTATTTTTATTACAAAACTTTAGTATATATTTGGCTCTTCTTTCCCTAGTTTCTGAAAATTTTCTTGCAAAAGGAATGTCTTGGATACCCTGGCAGCAATGAGCATGTCTCAGGCCCAGGTCTGGTTTCCAACATCATTCTCCAATAGATGGACCCAGAGCCCCTTGGAGAAATGGCAGATTCTAGAGATGGGGCAGGAATATACAAGATGAGCATTTCGTGGTGCCCAAAAGTAAGAGTGTTCAAAAAACAACAAAACACACACACACACACACACACACACACACACATACACACACAAAACAATAACCCCAAACGATGGCAAGGGATGCAGAGGTCAATTTAAAGAGCTCCCAACGGCCCAAGCTGGAGCAATTTGAGCCATAAAATAAATAGCAAGTACTGGATTATAACCCAAAGTAAAAAATAAATGTCCATGTATCCATGTAATGAATGATGACGGACTGACTGAATAGCCAATCAAATCTTTCATACAAAATAATCCCAACTAATTTATGTAGATGCATCCCCCTGCAGGGAGGTGAGCATAACCTCCTTTCCCTGACGGTTGGGATGTGCAAAGTGACTTCATCCAAAGGAGTTCAGTAGGAAGGGAAGGGCCAGAAGGAGGAAGCCTGGCAAACATGATGTCGGCCAGGTGAGAAGGGCACCTCTCTCTGTAGACTTCCTCTCCCAAACCCATAATCCCAACCTAATCTCGAGAAACTCCCCAGACAAACCCAAATTGAAGTCCATGCTGCCACATACTCAGCAAGGACTCGGCTAACCCCTCAAGCTCACCAAGAACAACGGAGGCGTGAGAAACTGTCACAGCCCAGAGGAACCGAAGGAGACGGGACGGCTAAACGTTATGTGGGATCCTGGGCAGACAGACAGACATAGGTAAGAACTAAGGCAATCCTAACAAGTATGAGTGCTAGTTACAGAGTTGTGACAAATGTAAGATGATGATAGGGAAGTCTGGCTGGGCCTGGGGTCTTTGGGAACTTGCTGTCAAATTCTTGCCACTTTTCTGTAGATCCAAAACTATTCTAAAATAAAAAGGCTCATTAAATATTATTAAATATGAATAAGTAAGTCCTTTAAAAAAAATGTCCCAGCAACATTACGTGGACTTCCCTAATTCCCTTCAGCCCCCATGGAAATCTGCAGCCGCTCATCTCACACAGCACTTGTAACACTTGATGGCATCGTATCTATTCATTTACATAGCCACTCAAAATAGAAAACTTCTGCTGAGCCCTTACTGGGGGTCAGGCACTGTGCTGGGTCTAAAAGGCGTAGTAATGGCCAAGAAAACAGGTGAGAGGGGAGACCCTGTGGAGCTGACTTCCTCCTTCCGAGGCGAGGGAGGCAGCTGCTACCTGCTGGATGAAGAGTAGATTCATGCATTTAAAGGCCACCTTTGAGGAGCCGTTAGACATTTAACAGGGCTGACAGCCTTTAGGACACTGGGCTTGGTTCATTAGGATTTTCCCCCCAAATCCTTTTTTTTCTTTCTCCAGATTACAAAGGTAAATACAATTTTTCCCCCAGCTCATTTAAAAAAATTGTTTTTCAATTACAGCTGACATTCAATATATTAGTTTCAGGTGTACAGCACAGACATTTTATATAACTTACAGAGTGGTCTCCCCCCTCCCCCCAAGCTAAGTCTAGTACCCACCTGGCACCATACACAGTTATTACAATATTATTGACTATATTCCCTGTGCTGCACTTCACATCCCCATGACTGTTTTTATAACTGGCAATTTGTACTTCCTAATCCCTCCCCCTTTTCACTCAGTCCCCAGCCCTCTTCCCATCTGGCAACCATCAGTTTGTTCTCCGTATGATTATTATTTTAAAGCCAGAAAGGGAAAATGAATAAGAAAACATTTCCTACAGTCTCACCTCCCAAAGATAACTATTATTAATACAGTATATCTTTTCTTCAAAAGTCTTTTTTGTGTGCATATATTTAACATATCAGATTTTTTTTTTTTTTTTACAGCTAGGATCATAATAACATTATTTTTCACCTAAACACTGGATCCTATACTTTGTGGGCAATTTTTCAGGTCAGTATGTTTGGCTAACCATGTATTTGAAGATCTGGGGAGTATTCTCCTTCCCAAATTTGAACGGTGCCAGATTTGAAGCCGGCCCTGCCTTTCAGAAGTCCAGTGATCGGCAGTCCCAGGGCACCTGAAGCAGAGCCAGGCGGGGCTGCAGGTTCTTCCTCAGCTTCCTACTCGCCCCAGTAAGGGGTTTCCCCTTCCCCTGGCCCCTCCCCTGTGGCTGTGGGGGCAGGTGAGAGCCTCTCCTGGGGGAGGTGCCCAGAGGGGCCCTGAGTCAGGCTGTGAGAGCTTCCGGAGTGAAATCACGCTGCGGAGCTATTTGTGGAGCTCTGACTCAGGGAGGCAGGCGGGAAGAGACGGGGGCTCCATCTCAGGGGGGACCCAGTAATAGCTGCTGCTGAGAACCTCCGAGTTGTCCCCTCCCCGGCCTATCTAGGGCAGAGGCTGTAACCAGAACGTCAGAACCCTGTAAATCACCCAGGGCTTCCCCATCAGGGAAGGGAGATTCCTGGGTCACTTTCACTGATAACAAGACTAACTACTAAGGTGAGGCCTATGAACACCCAGGGAGGCTCTGGGCTGGTTCCCCCACCGGGAGGAGAGATGCAATTTCCTCTTGCAAAGTGCCAGCCCCATGGGAACACTTGCACGGCCAGCTCTGGCTCTGTCTCTCAGAAAACAAGGCCAAGGTGCTGTGCACACAATCGCTTCCTAACACAGTGCTAAGCGCTGGGGCCATTCAGGTGACTGACTGCCTGAGGAGGCCCCAGGTTACAGGGTAATGTTCCCTGCCCAGCACTCTCCTCCTTGGCAAACTGCTCCTGGCAGGGGTGTTACCTAAGCAATGGCAGGCACATAGCAGATGCTCAATAAATGTCTTCTGGGGAAAGAAATGATTGCTGTCAACTAGCTGTTGGACAGTGATCCGGGGTAGATTATTCAACCTCTAGACCTCAGTTTCTCCATCTGTAAAATGGAGATGGTTTCTTCTCTCTAGTCACGCAGCGGTTCTCAACCTGGGGGTCGCGACCCCTGAAAATACATCCTGCATATCAGATATTTACATTATGATTCATAACAGTAGCAAAATTACAGTTATGCAGTAGCAACGAAAATAATTTTATGGTTGGGGGTCACCACAACATGAGGAACTGTATTAAAGGGTCGCGGCATTAGGAAGGTTGAGAACCACTGCGAGTGGTTATGGTGGCAGCTGAAAGGTCAAATGCACATAAAGCCCAAGCCCAATGCCTGACACATAACCAATAAGCGGACTCTCTGTTGTCATCATCAGAGGTGAGAAAGATGCTGGGCACTTCTGTAGCTAATGAATTAGCCTTTATTCACCAGCCCCACAGGAAGGAGATGACAGAGCGGAAGATCAAAAGGAACGGGTGCCTGTGAGCCCACCTGCCTGGAAGGATTTGCCTATCAGAGTCATCCAGGGCCTGGCCTGAGCGGGGTTGTGCCCATAAGCCACACACCACGGGTCCTGCTGACAGCACTCCTAGGGAGCAGCGACAAGCAATCCATCACTAATTGCCATTTTGCAAAGCTTTTCCTGACCCAGGCTGCTCAGTCCAGCTAAAGGCACTAATTAGCTGCAGGAGGTCAGCTGTTAGATAAGGGAACAGTCTTTGCATCCCAGGTAACAGACAAAGCCAGGAGGGCAGAGGGAAGCCTGTCCCTCCCTGTCCCAAACCCTCCAGCAGCCAAACCCTCCAGCAGCCGAGCTCTGAACGGAAAGCTGTGTGGCCAGAGCAAGAGGAGCATCTGGTTTCTGCCACCAGGCCCAGGGGCAGGCCGCCTCCAGAGGGGAAAGAAGTGCCCGCGGTGCAATGAAGAGAAGGGAGGAGGTCCCCAGTGGGGAGTCCCTGGAGATTGTTGTTGGCAGGGGGAGATTAAAAATGGGAAAGAGACAGAGGCCAGAGAAAGGGGGATGGGGGGGGGGGGGGGAACGGGACATAAAGAATCAAAATAGAGTTATTTCCCTGGAAAGAACAGGTCATTTGGAACAGTCTCTTCACCTGAAATTGAAAAAACTCATTTGGAAATTACTGAGAACATATGGAAATTTTCTCCTTGCTTTGCTCTTGCTCTGGAAGTCTGGCGAATGCACACCTGTCTTCTACCTCTGCCTTGTGCGAAGGGCAGACAGAGCAGGACTTGGCATAATGGACTTTTTATGAAAAAAACATTCTTCCTGATTTGGGCTGGTTCGTCTGCTGGGTTTCAGAGAGCTCATTTCTCGGGCTGGAGAAGGGCCTTGTCGCCCTAGATTTCCCTGAGGGCAGGGTCCTTCAAGGACCCTTTTTCTGTCTTCAGGATGGAGTAAGCAGCAGATTATAGGTAGCGGGCAGCAGGGAGGACCCGTTCTCTTTTGATCTTTTCCCTGCACCCCTCCCCTTAATTTACTGATTTATTCCGGGAGGCCTCAGGGCCCAAGGCCAGGCCTTGGTCTCCAGGGGAAGAGGTAGTGATTGAGATGCGGATACATCAGGCCTGTTGGCAGGGCTGGGAGGGAGCAGGGAGGGTAAAGAGACAAAGAGCAGAGGAGGGGGAGAGGAACGAATTCCCAGGGGCTGCAAGCGCCTCTCCTTGATGGATTAGCACCTTCCTCTGCCTTAATCACTCTGGACAGCCTCTGCCTCTCGGGCTGTCAGACACAGCCGGGAAGCCCTCCCCTCGGGGATTGGGACTCTCCCTGCCGTGGAAATGTTTTGGCAGCGATTATCTGTGATCCTCAAGTTTATGAGAAAGTTGGATGTAAACACCAAGACTTAAATCATTTAAATTGTAGGAGGGAAGCAAGCTGTCTAGTGTTAACGTACGGAGTCATGGCCAAGAGCAGGGGGGCTCTGGGGACAGATCATCCACCTCTGAATCATTCTGGGCCAGTTACTGAATGTGCGTGTGCGTGTGCGCGTGCGTGGGCGTGGGCGTGTGTGTGTCTGTGTTGGGGGGGTTCCCATCTGTAATCTAGAGTCCACGTCACCACCTCTATAGGGCTGCTACGAAGATTAAATGGGCTGATGAATACGGAGTAACCACTCAATACTGGCTGTTTTATACCGATGACCATGACTACACCCTCCTGATATAGCTGGACGTTCTGATTTTCTAACTGTTTTCTTGTTATCTCTATAAATTCCTTTGCCGAATTATTTATGAATGTTCTGATGATCATAACATGCTCTTTGAATGATCATTTATATAAATCTGTACTTGCCCCGTTCAGGCTGGCTTAAATGGGGGCATTTCTTCCCCCCTCGCCCCCCTCCCGCCCCCCAAGAAGACCCCAGTCTGCACAGTGGAGAAGCCAGGGCGTCCTCTTAGAGGTTGTTCGGGATCTCCGGCTCCTTCCCTAAGTTGGAGCTGTTTATAGGGAAAGGATGTGACAACTGCAAAGGCTGAAAGAAGACGCAGTGAAACCAAGCCCTCAGCCAACGGGATAAAATCCTGGAAACACCGCCGTCCACAGCCAGGCCAGCTCCAGCTCCCCTGCATGTCTGTCTCTCTCATCTTACGTGGCGAGAAAAAGTCTGCCTTTGACTTTCTGAGCCCGCCTGGCTTTCTCAAGGTGGACTGGCAGGGAGCCGGGGCATCCCCAGGGTCAGGGCGCTGTGGTTACCATCCTTTGGCACCTGAGAAGCCCGGTCAGGATGGGACAGAGCAGGCCACTCCTACCAGAAATACCCGGTCCTCCCCCAGGAGGTCAATTTCCATCTTCCTATCCATCTCCTGTGGTCCCTGATACTACCTGGTCCAAGAGACCATGACGGCTCATTCTTTCTTTGTGCTCCATTCCCAACAGAACAAAGAGAAGGATCCTATAAAACCTGATTATGCCACTTCCCTATGCAAAGCCCTCCTCTGCGCCCTCCCCCTATCCCCCAGCACTACACTCTGAGAAGGTCTTTAAATGGGGCTCAAAGCCCCAAGTCATTCCCCAAACTCCCACATCTCTGGCCACACCACAGTTCTTGCAGTTCTCAAACATGCTAGGTACGATGTGGCCACAGGGCCTTTGCCCTTATTCCTTTTCCTGAAATGCTTCTTCCAGGGTCTCTGCACGCCTAGCGCCCTCACCTCCTTTAGGGCCTTTCACAAATGTCACTTTTCAGTGAGGTCTTCCCTGACCGGTATCTGCCACTCCCAAGCTCTCCTCCGTCACATCCCCTGCATTATTTTTTCCCCATAGCATCAACTCACCATCAAAACCACGATGCATTCTACTACATTATTTTATTTTCTTCCTTCCCTGAATATTTTGTAGTCTCCATGAGGCAGGGCTTTTGCTTGCTTTATTCATTGCTATAGTCTTAGCATCTAGAACAATGCCTGGGATGTAGTAGGTGCTCAATAAATATTTGTTGAATGGGTGAAGAATGACCCTAGGACCCTATTCATATTCATCTGTGCATTCATATAAACAGTAATCTGGTACCTGCCATATGCCAAGCACTTACAGATACAATCCCCTCCCCCTACAACAGCCTGTGAGGGGCGGTCCGAGCCCCGCTTTATAAATGAGCAGAGGCAAGGAAGCCACGCGGCTGGCTGACTGCTGTGTCTGGTCTCATTACTCATCACATCCTATTGTGATCATTGGCGTCTGTTTTCCCTGCTGGACTGGAAGCTCCAGGGCTGTGTCTGACCCCTTTATCACCATGTCCCTGGAGCTCAGGACAGTGCCGGTCCCCAGGAGACGCTCCGAGAGCATCTACGGAATAGAGGCATCTGTGAGGAGTTGGGGGGACTGGCTGCCTCACCCTGTACCCAGCTCCTGGTTGCTTTCCCACCCACAGAGCTTTTTAGAAGCGTGTCTAGCAGTTTAACCTGAGGCTGAGCCGACCAAGAATTCACTCTCAGGTTTCTACCTCTGTCCTATCTCACCCACTCTCACCCTGGGCTTCCTGCCAGCAAAGAACAACCACCCAAACAGATTGCAAGACAGGCCCTTTCCTGTAGCGCTGACCTGTGCAGGGTACCAGGTAAGGCTCTCTGACAAGGGGTGGGAGGAGCAACCGCCTCGGTGGCTCTCCCCTCGAACCCCTCCCACCTCACCCCGCCTCTGGGCAAGGATCACAGCCGGGCAAAGGGCAGGAAGGCATTCTAGTCTGGACTGACCATTTCCCCAGAGAAACACGCTGTCCATCTCCACGAGGCGAGAGAGACAATACTGGATAAAGAGGCCAGAGCCTGGTGGGCTGAGTTAGCACTTAGTGGTCAGGCAGAGTTTCTGATTTCAGTTACACAATTTCCTCACCACAAAAGACAGTTAATGGAAGCAGAAGACTTGCTAATTCATAAGAAAATCCTCATCACCTCAATTGCTACTCATTACAGACCTTTTCCCCACTGGGCTTCCGAGAACAGAGGAGAAAGAAAAGGTTGTCTGTGTGGCCCCCACCCCCTCACTTAAAGCTTAGAGCCAAGCGAGCTCTCAAAGAACGCACCCCCCCCCCCCCCCCCCCCCCCATTTCCTCACCACAAAAGACAGTTAATGGAAGCAGAAGACTTGCTAATTCATAAGAAAATCCTCATCACCTCAATTGCTACTCATTACAGACCTTTTCCCCACTGGGCTTCCGAGAACAGAGGAGAAAGAAAAGGTTGTCTGTGTGGCCCCCACCCCCTCACTTAAAGCTTAGAGCCAAGCGAGCTCTCAAAGAACGCACCCCCCCCCCCCCCCGCCCAGTTTCCGAAGCGCTTTCCTCTGATGAACCCACTTTATCTGCCTGCCACGGAACCAAGCTGCTGACAGGAACTGCTCCAAGCGGGACGCCAGGACTCAGGATCCGCCCATCCACCTGGCCCAGGCACACGGGGTGACCTCACCACCGGGAGGGGCCCCAAGTGCAGGCTGCACTCCCTTCACTGCCCACGTCCCCAGAGGGGCCCCCGAAGCGCTTTCCTCTGATGAACCCACTTTATCTGCCTGCCACGGAACCAAGCTGCTGACAGGAACTGCTCCAAGCGGGACGCCAGGACTCAGGATCCGCCCATCCACCTGGCCCAGGCACACGGGGTGACCTCACCACCGGGAGGGGCCCCAAGTGCAGGCTGCACTCCCTTCACTGCCCACGTCCCCAGAGGGGCCCCCTGTCAGCGCCGGGTAATCAGAGACCGGGAAGGGTTCCTAACGGTACAGTAATAGAGCACCGAGCGGCGTTTCGGTTGCTCATCTCCTGCGCCCCGGCCTGCCCCAGGACCCTGCTCCTCAACGCTGGGTGACACCTTCAGAGAGGCCAAGGTCACAGGGCTTGGGACCGAGAGGGAGGGAGCTGCTGGGAAGAAAAGGCTTTGCAACCAGAGTTGCCTTTTCTCTGCACGAGTTCCAGGTAAAAGGACTCCAGAGCCAGACGGTGTGAGTTCTAGTCTCTGCTCCGCCAGGAACTGTGGGCCTTTGGGCGAATTACTTCACCTCTCTGCCTCAGTTTCCTCATCTTTATAATGGGAATAATGGTTAGGAACCGCCTTCACGGGGTGTTGTGAGGAGTTAATTTCTCTGTTCTGAAGTTAACAGGGGAGTCCTGGCCAGGTAGCTCAGTTGGTTAGAGGGTCATCCCGATGTGCCAGGCTTGCGGGTTCGATCCCCGCCAGGGCACATACAAGAAGCAACAGTGAATGCATGAATGGGCAGAACAACAAATCAATGTCTTTCCCCCCACCCCCCGCCTTCCTCTCTCTCTAAAATAAAAAAAGAAAGAAAGAAAGCCTAACAAGGAGAAGCAGAGAGTGTTATCAAACATTCCATGTGCACTCTTACCACTCCCAGGGTAGGAGGGTGGGGAGAGGCAGCGGCTACCCAGGGACAGTCCAAGGGTGTCTCCATCATCCTCTGAATTCCACCCAGATGACACCCTGCTGCCCAAGCACCAGGGAAGGCCTGAAGAAACGGGGGACGGGGGATGGAGGATGGGGGAGGGGGTTCTGGAAGGACGTCATGAAGCACTAGGCGTCTTTCTGGGAGGCCAGACTTGAGACAGGAAAAAAGCCAGCAGGCTTGTCTTGTGTCCCCACGCCCAGAGCGCCAATGTGGGTCATTATTACTGTTTTTAAAAGATCCCGCCAATCTTGTGTTCTCCCTCAGAGAGACTGTAACTCTGGCTATCTTTATTCTAACAGGTACCCATTCTAAGAGCCGAGGCTGAGTTTGAGTCAGACACAGGCCATGCCCCGCCCCGCGAAGGCCGGTGAGAAGCTAACCCCCTTCTTTGTGTCTTGTGAAGAATCCACAGGTGGAAAAAAAAAAAAAAAAAAAAACCCTGGGGGATCTCGCCTCCCAGCCCCTTGTTTGTGTGGACAAACGAGAGAATCTCCGCAGTCACGGTTTCCCTTAACCAGGCTCTGGAATCCCCACGTTCCCGGCTACACGACAACTTTGCACGGCCTTTCAGAAATGAAACCAGGGTTCACTCAGGCGTGTGACGCTGCCTTCTCCTTAGGACTGCACATCTGTGAGGTGTCCCTGTGTCACGGTGAGTCAGAGCTGGCCACGCCCTCCGACTTCAGGCAATTACTGAACCAAGGGGACACCACCTCCCATCCCCAGGAATTCCCAGGCTGCTGTGACTCTTGGAACCGTGTTGTCTGGTCTTCACGTGAGATGATGACTTCGGGGGCTCAGGACACGGTATCTGACACGGCAGTGATGGTGTGAGGACGATGAGGGTGGCTCGGCACACACCTGCCTGCCACGCGCCCCTCCACCCAGAGTTCAGGAGCGGGAGCTGTCGCTGGGCCACAGCGCTTCCTTTTGGGAAGAGAGGCGGCAGGAGGGGTAGGAACACTGGGCCAGCGCCACTGCGCTGGTGACCGCGTTAACTCCGAGGGAGCGAGAGGTGTTGTGTCCTGGGGGAGTAGAGGCTTGTGGGGAAGTGACCCGCTGGGGTCAGAGGCTGTGGGACGGATCCAGGGAGTCATTGCAGGCTTGTGAGCAGGTCTTTGCACCGAGCTGAGTGGTTCCTGTGGGCCCCCCTCAGTCAGTCCTCACTAACAGGCTAGTTATAGGACGGGCACAACCATCACCTTCATTTTCCAGGAGAGGAAACTGGGGCCCAGAGAGGGCACACAGCGCGGCCACGTTCACGAGCCTGACCCCAGCTGAACCAAGGCCAGGGAGGAAGGTGCCCTGGCTTCTCCAGGACTAGGGTGCCTCTCCCCTTCCCCCAGCTTCCCTTTCACCCCTCACCGCCCCCTGCCCCATCCAGCTCACAGGGAGCACACATCAGGGAGCCTAAAAAAAACCCCAAGGGGGAAAAAAAAAAAAAAAGAATCCCTGGGGGATCTCGCCTCCCAGCCCCTTGTTTGTGTGGACAAACGAGAGAATCTCCGCAGTCACGGTTTCCCTTAACCAGGCTCTGGAATCCCCACGTTCCCGGCTACACGACAACTTTGCACGGCCTTTCAGAAATGAAACCAGGGTTCACTCAGGCGTGTGACGCTGCCTTCTCCTTAGGACTGCACATCTGTGAGGTGTCCCTGTGTCATGGTGAGTCAGAGCTGGCCACGCCCTCCGACTTCAGGCAATTACTGAACCAAGGGGACACCACCTCCCATCCCCAGGAATTCCCAGGCTGCTGTGACTCTTGGAACCGTGTTGTCTGGTCTTCACGTGAGATGATGACTTCGGGGGCTCAGGACACGGTATCTGACACGGCAGTGATGGTGTGAGGACGATGAGGGTGGCTCGGCACACACCTGCCTGCCACGCGCCCCTCCACCCAGAGTTCAGGAGCGGGAGCTGTCGCTGGGCCACAGCGCTTCCTTTTGGGAAGAGAGGCGGCAGGAGGGGTAGGAACACTGGGCCAGCGCCACTGCGCTGGTGACCGCGTTAACTCCGAGGGAGCGAGAGGTGTTGTGTCCTGGGGGAGTAGAGGCTTGTGGGGAAGTGACCCGCTGGGGTCAGAGGCTGTGGGACGGATCCAGGGAGTCATTGCAGGCTTGTGAGCAGGTCTTTGCACCGAGCTGAGTGGTTCCTGTGGGCCCCCCTCAATCAGTCCTCACTATAGGACGGCACAACCATCACCTTCATTTTCCAGGAGAGGAAACTGTCAGTCCTCACTAACAGGCTAGTTATAGGACGGGCACAACCATCACCTTCATTTTCCAGGAGAGGAAACTGGGGCCCAGAGAGGGCACACAGCGCGGCCACGTTCACGAGCCTGACCCCAGCTGAACCAAGGCCAGGGAGGAAGGTGCCCTGGCTTCTCCAGGACTAGGGTGCCTCTCCCCTTCCCCCAGCTTCCCTTTCACCCCTCACCGCCCCCTGCCCCATCCAGCTCACAGGGAGCACACATCAGGGAGCCTGAGGAGGAAGCAGAAGGAAGGGAAACACCAGGTGGAACTCGGTACCTGTGGAGGAACCATCACACGCCCGTGGCCTCACTCACGCAATAACCCTGGCTTCTCAAGAGCACCGGAAGCTGCAGGCGGGGAGGCTGTCATCTCAGCACCGAATGGGAATAGCGGGGTGAAATACACCCCCCTTCAAGTCCTGCCTGCCAAGGACTAGCCTCACGACCTCAGGCACATCACCTAACACTGCTCAACCCCACTCCACTCATCCAAAACCCGCCTCTCCCCCTTCCCGCTCCCCTTCCCCTTCCTGGTCCCCTTCTCCCTCCTCTCCCCCCTAACAACACAAATCACTACCATCTATGAGCACCGACCACATCTGTCACCCTTGCGCAATGCTTCCCATTCATAATACCTCATTTAATTCCCAAGAATAATCCCGGGAGACAGATCCCAGCCTTATCTCCATTGTCCGGATGATTATCTGTGAAAATGGGAACAACGACATCTGCTCCCATCAGGCTCCGATGGAGATCCAATACGGTCGTTTATGGAATGTGCTTGGCACAGGCTCGGCCTTTGAGAGGTGGAAACCTGAGCCCTCGGACAGCCCTGAGGTCAAGCATCAAGTCCGGCCCCAAGGAAGCCCTGAGCTGCCCAGAGCCGGGCTCTCTCTGCCAGGACACACCCAGCCCAGGTACAGGTGCAGTGACTCAGCAGAGCACATCCGCTGTTTTATAACAACCCTGGAAACCCCCTCCTGAATGTGCCCAAGACCCTTCTGTACCCTAGGAGGGGAGTGGCCATGTCTGGAGGACGGATGGACCCAGACCTTTGGCTCTGAGGGTAGCACTGCAAATGGCCCCCCTACCTGTTTCTTCCCTTACCTGCCCTCCACCAGGCCCTGCCCAGCCCTGGAGACACCAAAGGAAGCCAGACTGGCTTCCGGTTTAGCCGCCGGCCGGGGTACCTGAGGCCAAGCCAGGCCTGCCCGGGGAGCCAGACGCTGACCTCCGGAGATGTCACTGTTGACCAAAAGAGGTGTTTTCTCTTTTTAAAAAAAATCCCTTCTGGTTGTTAAATGAATAAATAGCTCTAAAACACCCAGGAGATAAGAGGACTATCTATCAGGACCGCCCCTGACCTCTGAAAGCTCAACATGAGACAGGGAAGCTGGCCTAGGCTGGCTGGTGGTGGGAAGAGCGGATAAACAGCGGTTTTACCAGCAACACAAAGAGACGGACAGCCCTGCACATTGCTAGCATGTGACCAGAAGAATCCACAGCTGGGCCCCCAGCACAAAATGCAGGATAATAAAGCATTCAGGAAACAGAGGCATCCCGTGGCCTTCATTATAACCGAATGAGCACTTACTTTGTGCCTCTATTAAGCCTTTTGTTCAGATCAACCCATTTGATTGCATCCACTCCCCAGCATCGTGGGTTAAGAACTGGTTTAGCGTCCGGCTGGGTTTGTCTCAATA
>NW_005356944.1:5363633-5368775 GCF_000412655.1 Myotis brandtii
AAGATACCCCCCCCCCAGCCTCCCCACCCCCACCTGTCTGGCCGGGTGACCTTGGGCATGCTGCTTAACCTCTTTAGGGTTCAATGTCCTCATCGGTAAGACTGGGGTCCTGGGACCTGCCTTATCAGAGTGCTGTGAACACTAGGTAAATCCACACAGCGCTGGACGGGGTCTGGGACACAGGTCCCCAGTCAGTCACCTACTGTTATCATCACTGTCAACAGCCCAGTGACTGGCGGGTGTCCTCTCCCTTTCATACGTGATAAACACGGAAACTTCCCAGTCAGACCCGACTCAGACTCATCCAGTTTCCTGGCTGCACGGGTGCCGGTGCCGCCGGTCCCAGAGCCGATGCGCTTTCCCGCACACCGTTCCATTCCCAGAAGTCACCCTCCCCGCAGAATGCTTCCTCCTAAGGGACAGAGAGGCTCCTCCGAGCAGATTTCTTTCTGAGAGTTAAACTGTGCTTGGCTTTATTTGTAGGAAATTGGTTAAAAGATCCGGGAGCCAGGCAGGGCTGAGGCGCGCAGGACCCACCAGCTCCCCTGTAAGGCTGTCCCCAGGAGTCCCACTGTGCGCTGTGGGCTACAACGCAGGCGGGGAGGAACCTCACCCTGCCATGCCGCAGGCACAGAACACACGGGCCCGCAGAGGAGACAGGCCTTCCTGATCCCGGGGCCACACACCCTATGGGGTGTGGACTGGTCTTTGCTGTCCGTTCCCGGCCATGTGTGTCCCTCAGCAGCCCTCCTGCCCAAGTGACAGTGAAGGACAGACCCCAGGCTTCTTGCTCCCCCCTCCAACACCCCAAGTTGGTGTCCTCAATGCTCCCAGAGCACCGCCTGCCTGAGGCTGCCTCTGTCCCACCCACACCTTCAGGGTCCAGCCTTTGGGTGGCAGATTCCCCGCCAGACACACTGGAAGCCGGAGCGGTCAGTCTTAGGGCCCCGTGCCCAGCGCCATCTCAGGGACTGGCACAAGCTCCAGGAGGATCTGAGGGGTGTGGGCGGGAGGCCCTGGACCCGTCAGGAGTCCGAGCCTGGTTCTCAACCCCGTCTCCCTTCCTCAAAGAAGAGAGTTCTGTTCAAACAGAGACTCTCCAGCCAAACAAAAGAGCGAGAAACCAGTCGGGCAATTATGTGGGTTTCTTAAACAAGTTCAACAGGAGTGGCCAAGGCCGGGCAGGCTCCCGTCCAACGTGGGACAAAAGGGCTTCTTGTTTGTTTTGGAAAAGGCGAATCTCGTCTCCCTAAACCTTGTTCCCGGTCTTTGCGCACCCAGCCATCGCACCCCGCTTTGCGCCCTGCCGCCCCAGAAGGCCGCACTGATTTCGTTAGGAGGTTTTATGAAGCCCACATCTATGTTACACAAGTGAGTTTCTTTGTACGGAGCCTCGGAGTGCTCAACAAATGACTTTTTGCCAGCAGCTCGGTTTCTTAAAAAGCCGGGCCAAGGCCTCCTGTGTGACTCAGCCCGGCCTGCTGGCTGGTGGAGCTGTGGCAGCCACCGTCTCGGGCCGCCCGGCAGGCTTCTCCTAGCACCGCAACCTCCGCCCCCTCGCCAGTTCTGCGGGAGATGAACGCTAGAGACCCAGCCACGGGGACTCCAGGTCCATCGGGCCAGAGAGCAGGCTGAGAAATCGCAGCAATGCCTCTCCCCAGCACTCAGAGCAACACTGAGACGCCTCTGCTCAGCACTGTACACGCCTCATTTCATCAGGCCTCCCCACAACTCCGCGGGAAAAGCGCTTCTTGGCATCGTTTTGTACTTAAAGAAATAGGATCAGAGGTGCAGGGGAGGAAGAGAAACTTAAATGTGAGCAAGGTGACAGGCATGTGGTATGTGCTGGGTGCTCACACGAGCACAGGGAGACAAAAGGGATGCACTGGGGGGGGGGGGGGGGGGCCTGTCAGCTTAGGATCCCGCTGTGGGAAAACCCAAATCCACACACAGGGGACACGGAGGAGCAATGGGCCATCTTCTCAAAGGGTTAACTGCAAGCTTCCTGAAAACAAAAACAAACTTCCTCACTACCTTTAATTATGACTGCATTTCCTTTCCACATCCCTAGAAACCAGGACAGCTGTGACCCAAAGAAGGAATTGTGAAAAAGAATGTGAGCTGGGACTGTGGCCCCGCCAATTCAGAGGTGGCTCCACCTCTGGAGGGACCTGCAGGCAGGCTCAGGCCTCTGTGTGCTCACAACACCCCCCTCTGCTCGCTCAGGACGCAAAACAGGTGACTTCGTTCACAGGCATGGTTTTGATCAACGAACGCAACGCACAACTTTTTAAAGAGGGACACAGTGAGTTTGGGGCTATTTCAACAGCAAAAACCATGGACGTACTCATGGTCTGATATCTATATAGAAAACGCTAAAAATGATGGTGCGTTACATAAATATAACAATACGTGCAGGTGGCAGGACTCGCACACCTGCGGGTGTGGGCCATGGACGGGAGTCGGGACCAGCGGGACCACTGCGGAGTCAGGGACGGAAGCTCGGCCTCAGTCCTGCAAGGCCGTGCCTGGAGGGACACGTCTCGGAGTCCGGCCCCCGACCTGCAGCTGTGGACACTGTAGGCTAACACAGGTCCCCAGGAGCGCCTGGGAGAGCTGGTAAGAAGTGGTGAAATACTAGCTTTACACCAAAATCTCCATAGTTGGGTGAGAACTTAAAGCAGATTCTACCAAAGCAACCAACTTAAAGGCCCAGGGGATGGAACACACTTTGGGAATATCCTCTGATATACAACAGGGCCGTGCGGCTAAGGCCCACACACTGGCTCAAGGGCAGGCCCCCTGGGCAGGCCACGCCATGACCTTCTGAAAAGGGAAGGCGGTTTGCACCTGTCCCCACCTGAACACTGAACCCAGAGTCTGTCCCAGTCAGGGAAATACTTTGTAAGTGTCCGTCACGGCACACCGTCAGCAGAAAGCCATTCACAGCCCTGCTATCCAGAGCTGGCGGGGGCTGGTAAGGTGAGCCCTCGCTGGGGACAGAGCTTCTCAGCAGCCGGATGACGTCCCGGAGGACGCAGTGATAACCTGAGCTGGCCCTGGAAGAGGACCTGGGCAGCTCAGGCAGCGACAGGCAGGAGTAAGGGCTCCGGGCCGGAGCAAAGGCAGGAAGGAGCAAGCTGCCCTGGAACAGAGGGAGGAGGGATTGTGGGGAGTGGGGAGCCGGGCGAGGTCCGTGGAGGCAGAGGGTACCAGGAGCCCAGGAGCCCGCATCTCAGCCACTGGCAATAAGGAGACAGTGGGAAGACTGGTCCCCCTGGTCTCCGTAAGAGCCTTACGAGTCCTTGAGCACCACCAGGCTGTGGGGTTCACAGGGGTCAGGGGGTTGCTCCCAGAACCCACGAAAATGCCCAGCCTGTGGTGCACGTACAGTAAATACCTCCCCAGTAAAGAAACGATAAATGTGAATCCAGAATCCCCTTCTTTCTGGCCCAAAGAAGCAAGGGTTTCCTGTGGGAAAGGGGACTTGATAGACTCAAATGACAGGGTTGAAACGGTTTCTCAAATGACCCCCAGGGTCAGCTCTCTGCTCCAGCGGGAGGACACTTCGCTCTGGGAGAGGAGGAGCGATGTGGAAAGCGAGCAGTCGGGGCAAAGACACTTCACCCTTCCAGTCTCCACACCAGTGCTTCCCGAGCCCCAGAAACCTTGACTGCGATCCCCCCTCTAAGAGGGACGGCACCAACCCCAGCATCTTCCTGGAGCCCAGAGAGCAGGGGTCTCCCCGAATAAAACTGCAGCTGCCGCGACTGCGTTCTGACCACGTGCAAGGCCCTCTGCAAGTCCCCCTCCACTCATTTACTCCTCGGGAGAACGTGGAGAGGTAGCAGCCACCATCCCCACATCGCCGATGAGAAAACAGGTTCAGAGAGGTTAAGCAACCGACTCAAAGCCACACAGCTGATGAGGGGCAGAAGAGGACCCACACCTGACATCAAAGGGCATGTTCTTAATCTCTATGCTTCCCCCCTTCTGAACCTCTGACGTCACACCAAGGAGGAAGGTGCCCACGGCGTGGGCAAGTGGAAGCTGGTGGGTTAAGAGATGAACATTCCACCCTGGCTTAGGAGCAGGGGCGGGCCTGGCTGTGGCAGAGAAGGTAGAGCAGCCTCTCTGAGACCAGGAGAATGGCTCCACCCTTCTCCTATGACAACCAAAACCAAAATAGAGGCGGTGTTGGTGGGCGTGGGCTCCGCGCTCTGACTTCAGAGGGCTTCACTCCCGAGTGAATCATGCCTGCTGGGTGAAGGGCGAGGTGTCTGCTCAGACAGCTGAGTGTTCTGCTGTGCCGTGAGAACCCCAGGGGAGATGCACAGAGAAGTACAGCCGGAAACACACACACACACACACACACACACACACACACACGCACACGCACCCCATGCTGCATCCTCCCAAGCACCAAGGGGCTGCTGGGGGGACGGGCTGTGTTCAGGGACCCTGTCCTCCTTCTCCTCACGCTCACAGTGGACCAGGTATCCACACCCCCGCCCAGCAGGATGTCAGGTGACCTGCGGGCAGCCACATTCCCTCTCTGAGCTGTAAGAAACGCATGATCTAACCGAAAGGGGGAAAGGAGAATTCTTCACTTACTTTATCTCGTATTATATGCATCTTTGTAAGACCCCCCCCCCCCCCCCCCCCCCCCCCAATGCAAACAGGTGATTATGTTCTTCCAATTGGAGCACCACACAGATATAAGGTATACCGCACACCAGTGGGACTTTAACACTCCCGCTTGGTTTATTCCTGGAAGTGGCCACACCTCTCCGCCTGCTGGGGCTGACTTCCCTTCAGGAGTAGGCACTTCCTGGGGTCTGGGCAGCTCCTAATGACCACTCCTCAGTCACAGTGGGAGGGCACCATTGGGATGGCATGACCCCAGCCCCGGCTGGGCCACGGGTGGGCCACTGACCCTTCCTGGAGAACGTGGACCCAGGAGTAACTGGATTCCTAACTTCTGCACTTAGGGCATCCCCTGCCTCCAACCACAATATACCCCTGCTCACAAAGAAGCTCATGGAAGAATGGAAGAGAAGAAAGCAGAGAGGAGAGAGAGAGAGAGAGAGAGAGAGAGAGAGAGAGAAGAAGAAGAAGAAGAAGAAGAAGAAGAAGAAGAAG
>NW_005356944.1:5369627-5376476 GCF_000412655.1 Myotis brandtii
GTGTGTGTGTGTGTGTGTGTGAGAGAGAGAGAGAGAGAGAGAGAGAGAGTGTGTGTGTGTGTGTGTGTGTGTGTGTGTGTGTGTGTGAGGGAGAGAGGCTGTGTGTGTGTGTGAGTGTGTGTGTGTGTTTGTCCTTCCGGTCCTTGATCCCAGCACCAGCCCAAGGCTCAGCTCTCCTGCCCTTGGGCTCCATCTGTTTCTAATAATCCTCCTTTTTTATTTCCACCTTATACTCAGATATATTTTTACAATTTGCAACCATAAGAGTCCTCCTTAACCTAGTGCCTGGGTCAGAGGAGGCTTGGGGGGGGGGGTCCTCCTGGGGACCAGAGGGCCCTGGACCTCTGGACCCCTCCTGCCTCACTCCAGGCAGCTGTTACCTGCTCACGCCCAGCTCAGGACCCGAATCCACCCTCCATCCACAAGAGGAAGAGCTGCTTCTGTAGCTGCCACCGGGGCAAAAACCTACCCCCTGAGCTCCCTCCTCCACAGCCAATGGCCATCCCCACCCTAGGGAAGCCCCAGCCCCAGTTATCTCTTCAGCATTCTTCCCAGATGACAACAAGCCTGGCCCGCTGCTAAATCAAACGCCAGCACGCCCGTGTGTCCGCCCGGGGCCTTCCAGGCCTGGGAGCACCACTGCACAGTCTCCCATTTCATCACCTGCACCTGGTGGCCCTGGGCCAGGAGGCGTCGGAGGCCTCACTTCACCACCTTCCTTCAGGAGATCTGGGAGCAGCGCTCATGATCCGCCACATCCCTGCCCTGCCCCTCGCAGAGAAGCTGCCCGCACTGATTCCAGGGGCCGCCGAGGAAGCAAAAAGCCCTGGGTTATCTGGGCTCCTTCCTGCCTGGGAGCACTGGCCCTCCCCTGGAAGGGATCAACCGCTGTCACCACTCCCTCATGGAAGGCTCCTGTTTGGTATTGAGGGCACTTGAGACAAAACTGCTTTGTCTCGCCATCGCCCCCTCTGCCTTCAAACTACCACACTACCTCCTCCCACCCTCCCCCGGTTGAAGCTCAGCCGTTCTTGCTCACGTGGATCTTAAGGGCACTGGCCTGTGGACTTGGATTTTCCCACGTGGTATAGTGACAGCAGCACCCGCAGCTTAACAAGCCGCGCCTTAAATACTGGAGAATCATCTGGATGCTTAAGAAGTGCCGGGTACCCAGCTGGCGGTTTCATGAACCCCCACAACCACCCCACAGGGAAGGTACTATTCTGTTTTTCAGGTTACAGAGGAGTAAGCTGAGTCTCAGAAAGTGAGGTCACCTGCCCAAGTCCCACGGCTGGTGGCTGTCAGAGCCTGGAATCGGACCCCCATCCCCAAGCTGAACCCTCCTCATGACCACAAGCTCCCAGGCCCCCATTCCTTCTGCCCCCAGAATGAGGGGCATCTTCTACTAAACCACCTGCTTCCCCACGTTCGTCTACAGTGGTGACTATGAGAGCCACTAGCCACACGTGACATCGAGCACCTGAAATAAGGCCAGTGATTATCAGAAGCTAAATTTGTACTTTAATTTTAATTAAATTTCATTTCAATAGCCACAAGTGGCCAGTGGCTACCCTACTGGACCGCACAGGTATAAAATGGTATTTTGTATAATGTACTTCTGTACATAACATCCCATTCAACTTTCAGGCAAGCAGGGCAAGTGAAATTAACCCAATTTACAGACGAGAAAACTGAAGCTCAGAGATTTGCTCACGTTGAATGGGATTAAACACTTCACTCTCTAGGCTCCCACACTATTTCCATTACATGACTTTTACCCCAACTTGACCTCTGACCTAGGGGCCAGGAGAGATGTTCCTGACTGAGCCCCATTCTGGCTCCACGGTTACCTTGACACCTCACTGTCGCACCACTCCCTCCCTCCTGGGAAGTAAGAGGGACAGATGCATGTGGTGGAGGGTTCCAGAAAGTTTGGGGCATGGTCTCCTCAGACCGAAAGGACAGGACAGTCAGGTTCAAGATCCTCTAAGCTGCTGTGTGGTCCCAAGTTGCTTTTCTTTTCTTTTTTTTTTTAAGTTTTTCTTTGCTTTTTTACAAAAAATATATTTTTTTATTGATGTCAGAGAAAAAGTGAGAGGGCGAGAGAGATAGAAACATCAATGATGAGATAGAATCATTGATCGGTTGCCTCCTGCACGCCACCCACTGGGGATCGAGCCCACAACCCTGGCATGTGCCCTTGACCGGAATCAAACCTGGGACCCTTCAGTCCGCAGGCCAATACTCTATCCACTGAGCCAAACCAGCTAGGGCCCAAGTTGCTTTTCTAAAAACGAGGGAAGTGAGGCAGAAATTAGACACATTCTTTTTCTGGGACAAGCCATAATGGGGGAGGGGGGAAGACTGTTCTTAAGGACAATCCAATGCCTCCTTAAATGAATCCCAACTCCTGATCATTTCCTACAGGATCAACCTAATCCTCAGGACGTCACATTATTCGGCCAAAATGGTATAATCCACTGGGTGGGCATTAAGGCCCTGCCAACCACCCTGGCGATAACCCAACACTCATTCCCATTCCTTCGTGAAATCCAATCGACGCGTTTCCACTAGCTGGGATGCCCACACTGCAGTCAGTTTAAAATCTCGGGGTGGGGGTGGGGTGGGTACGGGGACATCTACAGCAGAAATAAATCACACGGGGAACCGTCACATGGAAAACGCGAATTTAATAAAACACAGACAGAAAATAAACCACTTGCCCAGCCACTGGTGGTCAGTGCACTGTTATTTTTCCCCCCCTCTGGTCCCCGGTGAATGCCCCCCCGGTTCTGGGAAAGGCTCCCTTTGGCCTTCCGAGTGAGGCATGAAGGAATACTGCAGTATTTCAGCCTTGGGTTGCTCGCGGAGAAACAAACCCGTTTTTGTCATATAATTTTCTGCACCTCCGCTGTAATAACACATCATTTGTGGATCTATGCTAAAGCAAACACCATATGGTGGCTGTGTAAAAAGCTGTCCGGGGTTCTGACCTTCGAGATGTGAGGGGTTTGTTTGGGAAAAGGAGGCTGGGTGGGGAGAGAGTCAAGTCGGTAATGGGACACGGTGTCGGCAACCTGTACGGTGTGACATTTGGAGGCTCAAAGAAGGAAAACTAGGCTGGTGTCAGGTTCCAAGCACTCACGGCAAAGTTGCCAACGATTCCTTCTTTTCTCCCCCAAGTGAAAAATGTTTCTCAAGGTCTGTTTCCCAGTCTTACCACCACACACACACACTCCGGAGGGGATGACACGGGGGAGCCACGGGCGATCCAAAAGGAAAATCACATCCTGGTGAGCTCTCCGTTTCTCCAGCTGTCACGGCTGTGGGCCTGCAAGAATGACACAGGCCTTGCTCTGCCTGCCGCCCAAGATCTCTTGGATTGCTTGGAATCGCTCCCACACCACGGCGCCCCCAAATACAGGGGCCACTCGTGGTAATCCAATGCCTTCTCAGTAGCTTGGCTGCCTACCCACAAACTTACTGAAGAAATTTAAAAATTCTAAATACACAACAAGACGTCATTATTCCCCATGCATGAAATGATCCCTAAGAGCGAGAATGAAGAGCAGCAGGGCCTGGTCCCGTAAGCTGGTCTGGTTTTTGGGGGAGGAGAGGTCTGAAGACTGACCCCTCAATTCTGACTGACTTGTCCATGCTGACCTGAGTAAGCCGAGTCCATTCCGAACACACACGGGGGACGGCTGTTCCAGAATAGAACAGAACCCCCCCCCCCCCCCCCCCCCCCCCCACAAGAGTGGCCCAGGAAGGCCTGGCTCCTTGGCCTCGGAGGAGAAACACATGACAGGAGCACTCAGAATGGGTGCTTGTCAAAAGCATCGGAGCATCCGAGTGTCCAGGGGCCCCTGGGACCCAGGAGAAGAAGAAGAGCCCCGAGACCAGAAGGGGCCACAGACCGCAGCCCAGGAAATAGCAGGCTTGTCATCCACACGCCCAGAAGAATCAGGGAACCCCCGGAACTTTCTGTACGTGTCTGTGCTAACACAGTGGTCTGCCAGTCGTGTTTGGCTACGGGCACTTGAAATGTGGGTCATGTTGCTGAGGAACTAAAATTTTAATTTTATGCAATATCAATTAAGATGCAAATTTAAATAGCCACCTGAGGCCTGTAGCTACTGTGTTAGCACAGTCATAAGATCAATCCTCAAAGCACTGTTTAGGAAAAGCCCCCGAACTGTCTCCAGCAAAACTATCTGCCAGTTACTTTTTTTCTTTCCTTCCACAGCCACTGGGACCCTGGCTCAAGCTCACCCCTAACAGCAGGACACCCGGCCACAGAACCCAGGAGGCTGGTAAGCAGCTGCCTTCTAGCCTAGATGGACCTGCTGCCCAGAGGGGACACCCTCTACCTGAGGGTTGTTAGCAGCCCTGTGAAGCCCAAGTCCCTCCAAAGCGCATCCTGACCAATCGTGGGCCTCGCTGCCTCACTCTTCCCAGTGAGTCCCCTGTGCCCCTGGGAGGTGAGGCGGGAACTGAGGCAGCATCCAGGCTCCGTTGGGGGCCTTCAGGCAGTGCTCTAATGACCCCAGAAGCTCCCCTGTCAGGGCTCCCCTTAAAAACCCCAACCTGGCCCTGACCGGTTTGGCTCAATGGATAGAGCATCGGCCTGCAGACTGAAGGGTCCCAGGTTCGATTCCGATCAAGAGCATATACCTTGGTTGCAGACACATCCCCAGTAGGAGGTGTGCAAGAGGGCAGCTGATCGATGTTTCTCTCTCATCGATGTTTCTAACTGTCTATCCCTCTCCCTTCCTCTCTGTAAAAAAAAAATCAATAAAATATATTTTAAAAACAAACAAACAAACAAAAATCCCCAACTTGCCCGCCGGTGTGGCTCAGTGGTTGAGTGTCGACCAGGAAGTCACGGTTCGATTCCTGGTCAGGGCACATGCCAGGGTTGTGGGCTCGATACCCAGTAGGGGACGTGCAGGAGGCAGCCGATCATTGATGTTTCTCTCTCTCTCTCTCTCTCTCTCTCTCTCTCTCTCCCTTCCTCTCTGAAATTGATAAAAATATATTTTAAAACAAACAAGCAAACAAAAACCCCCAACCTGCTCTGTCCCATAAAAATCCCACGGCATACTATAGGGATTGCCATGTTGTCCTGTAAGCTTTACGTCACTCGTTCCAGCAGCTACTGATCACTACTGTATCCCCCCTGCTCCCTTCCTTCCCAGAAACAAGCAGACTTCTCCTCTCTGGGCATGTACAAATTCAGCCTTTTGCTTTGACATTCAAGGATCTGTAGGGTATCCCTGTCTATCTGTCTGTCTCCCACTCTCTTTAAGCAGGTGGGCTCTAGCCTGGAGCCTTACAAAATGGTGACATTCAAATGCTCAGGAATATAACCATCGGGTGGCTTTTCCGTACTGGCTGCGTCACAGGGTCATGTTCACCGCTGACCTCTGAAGCTCAGCATCCCAGAGAACGAGTATTAGTCAATGAATCCCCAGAGGGCTTCCCCATAATGAACTTGGGAAAAGAAAAGAGATCCCTGCTAAAGGTAAGGCTGGGGAGCTACTGCTTGCTCGGTGCCCCTGCCCAGGTGCAGAGTGGACAGAATTACACCCACCATCGGGCGCTTTGAGGCGTCCCCATGTAACCCCCAGAGGCCCGGGGAGCCCATGAGGACCGTGGTCAGGTGGAACGGGGAGAAGCAAGCCCAATACAAAATGAGGATCTTCTGAATTCAATAATCCATCGGATCCCAGACAATATAGTGCCTGGACTTGCAGGGCGGTGTACTAACTGCTGAATAATACATTCGCCAGGTCCCCCCTGCAGATCACTGTGTAATTCAATGCAGGGTCGCCGAACAGGACACCCCAGTGCACACCGCAGTTCTAGGGCCCCGAGGAGGCAGCAGGATCCCCAGATCAGATCCCCCCGCCCCATAGAACCCCATCCAGAAATACCCCTTCGCATGTTCAGGGATAAATCTGGACGGATAACAAGGCAGTAATAGTTTTCCTAAAGGGACATTTGGCCCAGCATTGTCTCCTGGGAAGAGTTCCATCCTAGTGACTTATTCCATGGGTTTTCTTAAACATCCTCACCCCTCATCTCACAGATATAAAAACAGATGCCCGCAGAGACCAAGTGGCCTGCCCAAGGCCGCACGAAAGCTGAGGGGGGACCGAGGCCCACAGTCACATTTCCTCCAAACGCCTTTTCCTGGCTGAGCTTACAGTGTGCCTACGTTCAAATGATGTGTCATAAGGCAGCGCACATCTTCTGTCTCAATCGCTCTCACCTAGGCTTAATAACCTAAGAGATTTTCTAGAGAAAAGATGTAAGTTAATGTGGAAAATGATATACGGGTGGAATGGCCGACACACCAGCTGAGTACACAGAATAACCACTGTGGACACTGAAAATCCGGGTTTGCCTGAGAGATACACATACAGATACTTAGGATTCTAGTGAGTGGCCTGTTTTTCTCATGCATTTGAAGAAGAATTTAACTTAAAAAAAATCCTCCCCACTCCCCTGGAATTTTGGGGTTTATATCAGTTGCATTATGTAAAAAAAAAAATGTACTTTTTTTTTTTTTCTGGGAAACCAGGTTGATGATAAAAAAGACCACAAAGGAAGATAAGGATTGCTGACAAACAATGATTAGATTCCCATCTTACAGATTAATAGAGAGGATGGGAGGGTCAGATACAGAATCAAAACCCCGGGAGAGAAGAGGCCCCAAGAAAAACTGATGCCTACTTAGCTGTAATGAGTTAATCCACTCAGACCTCCTGCCTAATGGACATTATGATAAATTTATCGCTGTCATCATTGTCACTCTTTTCAAACACTATCACACAGGCGCCTCTG
>NW_005356944.1:5376542-5379277 GCF_000412655.1 Myotis brandtii
AACGCACAGCTTTTCACAGATTGGTGAATAAGCTGCATTCTTCTGGCTTTTAACAAACACCTCACAGTGCTGTCTGTACCACCCCCCAAATTAAATCAGACTTGTTGCCACACAGCTGCAGCTCCTGGCTGCCAGCATTTCTGGAGGATAGCAGGGCTTCTGACTTAGCAGGGTGGGCTGCTGGCTTTCACAGGGCCCTACCAGCCCCCCAAATGCCACCACACCACCCCTGGTACGGTGAGCCCGGCACCCGACAGACTCACATCTTCATCTAAAAAAGCGTGAAGGCGGTCGTTCTCGTGACCGTTCTTTCACTGAGGAGTAAAGGAGGGCTGGCCATGCAACAGGTCAGCTGCTTGGCACTCAGTAGGCCTTCCATAAACGGTGGCATTACTGAGGGCCAAGCACTGCGTGTGGACTCTCCCTCTCGGGGGTGCAAAGGCACTTCTAGAAAGTTCTCTTTCATCGCCACTCTTACCATCTGGTATGGTTGTGTGTGTGTGTGTGTGTGTGTGTGTGTGTGTTTAATATATTTTCATTGATTTCAGAGAGGAAAGGAGAAGGAGAGAGAGACAGAAACATCAATGATGAGAGAGAATCACTGATCAGCTGCCTCCTGCAATACCCCCTACTGGGGATGGAGCCTGCAACTGGTCATGTGCCCTTGGCCAGAATCAAACTCGGGACCTTTTAGCCCGCAAGCTGATGCTCTATCCACTGGGCCAAACCAGGTAGGGTTCCATGCCATCCGGTTTTGGAAGCTATTACGCCGTGAGTGATGTCAAGGGCTTGTACTCCCAGGATCTCCGATCTGGGTGGTTGAGGAACCCGAGGCTCGGAAATAAAGGAACCTGCCCAAGGTCACAGGTCACACTGCTGTGAGGGAGACAAGATGTAGACCTCAGCTGGCCTAACTGGGTTCCCTCTTTTCTTTGTTTTCATGGGGCTCAGATCCAGCAAAACAGACAAGAAAGGAGGGTCTGGAGACACGGTGCTCTTGCAACAACGCAAACAGAGGCGCACAGTGAGGCTGTGGGCATCTTCCAATGTTACCTCCAGCGGCTGTGAGACCCAGCCCAGCCCCTCCCCACAGCCTCTCCCCCGTGCATTTTTCTTCTCCGTCAGCCTTGATAAATCACAAGGCCCCCGGCAGGGACTGTTTCTTCCTCTCAGCTTTGTTTGGCGCATTGTCCCAGCAAGGCTCAAAGAAAGGGCTGTTATTAATGGTGATAATAATGCAATATTGTTTTCTCAAGAGCCTCCGAGAGGTCTTGCCAGACCAATGCCATGCTACTTCCTGCCGCCTCTCACGGGCGGTGTTCACCTGTGAGCCCTCAGCGGCCCGCGGCACTGGTACCAAGCACTGCCCTCCACATCGTGTTGCCCGAACTCCATTTCATTGGGTTTGCAAAGACCCTGAAAACGGGACAGAGCAGGGCCCAATGCAGCACATCCGAAGCCAGCAGGGAACTCACAGAGGAGCCACGGGAGACAAAACCAGGCCACGGGGATGATGGGCCCAGGGTGGTGTGGACTGAGCTCAGCAGCAGCCCAGGGTGGGAGCTAAGCACCAGCCTTTAGCTGAGTTCGTTGGCCACTTTCTCCACCTCTTTCAGTTTTTGTCCTGAAGCTGATCAAAGAAACCAAATAGAAACTCACAGCCAATGGTCAGCTACAGGGCTCTCCCTGAAGAGGCCCAGTGGAGGGTGTCACGCACTGGCCACTCTTCAGTGCCCCCTGGGACACTAATCTGCTTGGGGTGTGCCCAGGGTTATTGCCCTGGGCGGATGGGCACCTCTGCTGGACTGGCATTGCAGGGTGAGACCTGAGGCTCCAGACCAGACCCCTCCTGCCTCAGCCTCAGCCTCAGCCTTTGCTCTCCTCTGAATACTCAGCCTACAGATGTCACAGCCCCTCTGCCCTTCGTTGTCCTTGGCCACCGGAAGCAGGGATTTTATCCAGCTGGAAGGGCCGGGAACCAGGAGATGCAGAGCCAGTTTTTCCACGGATGAACGCGGGACCTCACCAACTCCCCTTAAATCCTTTGACTCGGTTGCTTGACCTAAGAACAAAGGAAAGGGCGAGCTGGCCTACTCTTCCTGAGGGAGGCTCGGGGATGGAAGAACAGAAGCAAGGCAACAAGTTTCAGAGGCAGGCCCTCTCCAGCCGTGAACCTGAGCGCGCAAATCGGCTCCCACTCTCGCTTTCCACTCCCCACTCTGGCTTCGAGGGAAGATGGGTGGGGAAAGGCCGTGCCAGCATTGCTACAGTCTGAAGTCACCATTGGGTCCCCTGGTGTCTCAGGGACACCATGGCAGCTCTCAGTCCAAGCAGTGTCGCTCTTAAACCCCAGAGGGGTCCCTTTCGCCAGGAACTCCAAGCCGACCTACCAGCAAAAGGGCGATGCCCTCCGAGCGAGGAGGAGAAAATACTGATTGAGAAGCGCCAAGGGCCGGGACCTAGCCCTACCTCTACCACCCATTCCTCATGGGACCGTGAGGAAGCGATGGCTCCTGCCCGGGCCTCAGTCTCCTCCTGTGGGAGCTGAGCTAGCCGACCAGGGTCCCTTCGGGCGGACACTGTGTGCCTCTATGGAGCAGGAAAACAGCAGTGTGTCTTGTTATTTCTGAGCAAAAGCCCCAATTGTTCTCTCTGGCATGAACTCCTCTCTCTAAAAACCACCGCCTCTCCCCGCCCTCCCTCCCCTGCCACCCCCTTCCTCTGAGGTCCACAAG
>NW_005356944.1:5379520-5391947 GCF_000412655.1 Myotis brandtii
AGGAGAGGCGGGGAGGGCTGGAAGCGAGGCATGATAAATGGACACAACAGTGCAGAGAGAGCTACTCAAAAAATAAACATAAAGCTCCTTTTGAGTGAGCCCACTAAAATCAAATTCCAAAAAGCGTTTCCCTCCCCTTTTTTGGGAGGGGGTGGGGCGGGTGGAGGTAGGAAAGGGAAGTTCTCTCCGTGTCAATGAACACTGTTCTGAGAAAGAAACAATTCTCTTTATTGGCAGCAAGCAGGAGCACACACCGGGTGCTGCCAGCACATGTCATGAATGCTAAGTCCTCCAACGCTGGGGGGCGGGGGGCAGCGGCCCTTGGCAGTGCCAGCCAACCCGGCAGAATTCCACGGAGAAACCTGGGTCACCGCAGCAGAAGGGGGCAGGCTCAGCTGGCCAGGGACTCCCCATTTGGGCTCAGTCTTGCTGACTTGCAGTCCGAGGGGACTTCCACAAATTCTCTTTCCTGGACCCCAAGTTCAGCCTCTTGCCCACCCCTAATGGCATCACTTCCTGTCTCCCAGCCCACGATCCCATCCGTATAAGCTTGGAAACCCTAGACCTGAACTCTGAACACAAACTGGGTAGCCCTGACACCAGAGGTCCCTGTGAATGCGCGTCGGGAACAGCAATGATGCTGTGGTTATTGAAACAACCACACCACCTTTATTTAGAGATGCAAACCACCACAGGAAGGGGTACAATGACATGAGATACGGGCTACGCTTGCCCGTCCTTCAGCCACAACAAGGACAAAGCCATCGGCGAGGGGCAAAAATCACGCTGTTGACTCGGGCGATGGGGAGCTGGAGGCCTTCACACAACTCTTTATACTTGTCCGTACGTTTGAAAATATGCGTAAGAAAGAGAAAGACAACCTTAAGCACGATCCCAGACTCCAGTGGTAAGATTTCCCTGGAGCTCTTCCCCAGTGTGGGAGCTGTGTAAGGGAACTGCCCTCCAGCATCTCCGGAGCATTTGGGGCTGGTTGCATGTGCCTGTTACACAAGAGCTTGGCCAACCAGTTGCTACCAAAGAAGGAAGCATCAGTTCGTATGCTTTCCAGGAGGCCATGGGGACTTCCCTTGCAACTCGCCTTCCACGTGGGGGTTTTATGGGGGGGCATCTCCTCAAGGATCTCGTAGGCGCATTCTTCAGATGACGCAGTGTAAGGCAGCTAAGGAAGTGATAGTCACTTCTTGCCCAATTTACAACTGTAGACCCAGATGAATGCCAAACACATCTACCCATTCTTTTTTTTTTTTTAATTAACAGCTGACTTTTCTTCCTGCTCAAGTAAACACCTTCAGGTGACCACAGCCAAGAAACACTCTCCCCAGAACTCCTGGAATGAGAAACCTGAGGCAGGAGGGGTCAACACTTTGAGAACCAGCCCTTTCCTCCTCGAGAGTGCTCCGGGCAGCCAGAGGAACACCGTTCCCCGGGAATCCACTGCAGCAGCTTGGAATCAGGAGGCTTGGGTTTGAATCCTGCTCGGCCACGAGCCAACACCTCAGGCAGCTCACTGAAACTTGTGGCCCCTCTACTGCCTCATTTGTAGGACGGGGGTAGTGCCGAGGGTCTTGAAAGGCATCAGAAGGCTGAGCCAAGCGTGGGCGAGTAGCCTGTATGGGTTTCCTAGAATTGCTGTGACAAAATACCACAAACTGGGTGGCTTTAGGCAACAGAAATGTATTACCTTCCCCTTTGGAGACCAGAAGTCTGAGATCAGGTGTCAGCAGGGCCATGCTTCTTCTGCAGTGCCGGGTGGAATCCCTCCTGGCTTCGTCCTCCCTCCTGGTGGTGGTCCCCAATCCTTGGCATCCCCCGGCTTATAGATGAGCATTGCTCCCTCTCTGCCTCCCTGGTCACGTGGTGTTCTCCCTGTGTGTCTCTGACTCTGTGTTCAAATTTCCCTCTGTTTATAAGGATGCCAGTCATGTTGCATGAGGGGCCCGCCCTACTCTACCAGGACCTAGCCTTACTTAACTAATCACATCTGCAAGGACCCTCTTTCCAAATAAGGTCACATTCGGAGGTACTAGGGCTTGGAATTTCAACATGTCTTTTTGGGGACACAACTCTGGCCGGACGCTGCCCTCGCAGGCTTATCGGAGCAGTAGCTGTCCTCCGTGTCACCTGTCAGCCACGGCCGAGGGGAGGAAGCGACCAGGCACGTTCAGTGGTTCATGCGCCGGAGAATCGCCCATTGTGTCAGGAGCAGCCTCTTCTCTTTCTGTGGTTGTTGCTAAAAGGGGGTTTGGTTTTATGAAACATGCTGTGGTTTTCATTAGGAAGTGCCCCTAGCTGGAGCCCAGAGGACGGGAGGGTTGCTGCATGCCAGTTAAAGGGAGAGAAATGCTTGGCTGCGTCATGAAGGGCAGATCTGCGGAGGGCCATAGAGGATTTGATTTGTCCCCATGGTTTTATGTCTGTAAATGTTCCCTGGGTCACCTCTCTGCAACAGCACCTGAGTCTGGGTGGTGGGAGAAATGAGGAGGAAGTAGGGGAACTGAGTCACTGTTCCCCCGTGATCTATCCCAGAGGTCGGTAAAGGGTCAGAGAGCAAACATTTTATGCTTTGGGGGCCATCACAACAGCGGGGGTCTCTGTCACAACGACCCAACTCTGCTACTGCATCTTGACAGTGTAAATGGGCGAGGCGGTGTTCCAAGGAGACTTCATTGATGGACACTGAAATTTGAACTTCATAGAAATTCTATGCGCCATAAAACATCATCTGTCTTTTGCTTGTTTTTAAACCATCGCACTGTACAGACGGTTCTCAGAGCGCAGGGTTTGTCCTGTGGGCTTCAGCTCGACCTACACACTGTCGAACAGCACAGAGACTGTGTTCTTCCCAGCACGTCATGGCCGTCCCATCACCAAGACAACTTTACACTCCCCAACACATCTTTACAAGCTCAAGGGACCTGATCCTGTTGATAGGCATCGATCCCCATTTTACAGATGAGAAAACCAAGGCTCCTGGAAGTCAAATGCCCGGTTTGCAAGTGGCAAAGCCAGACCAAAACTTACATCTTCTTACTCCTTATCTGGTCCCCCAGCGAATACTCCACATCACCCAAAAAATGCTCCGAGCCAGCTCCTTCCCCACGGATGTCCATGGGGGCCCACAACTCCCGGAGTCAGCTTGTCATCGTCTGGACCACTTTTCCAGGAATTCTGCCTCAACTGGGGTGTTGGTGCAGAGCTGAGCTCTCTCTGGAACCCCAGTGTCCTAACTAAGACTCGGTGCAACACCGACCTCAGAGGAGGATGGACAGTGAGCAGCTTCCCGCGGCTTCTGCTGCATCCACACCCAGCGAGGAGCGCTGCGGCCTAATGACCCCCTGAAGCATCTCATCGGCGGCTCCTTTGGAAGAAAAGAGGTTTCCTTGTTCGTTTATGCCGGGAACTGACAACCAGATGCTGGGGGCCAGGCACACAAGTAAATGAGTGAAGTTGGGGGATGCGGGCCTACAGCAAACTGGAGAACATTTGCTTATCTGAAGGGGACAGATGCTACTCGGCTTCCGCCGACTGTAGCCAGATTTGGAACTCTCCGGATTTTTGAGTGACAGCCTAAGAATTCTCCCCTCCAAAGAATGTTGGGTCAAAAGATACCCACAGGCCACCTGGTGCAGCCTCTGCCCCGAGGACCGTCCCTAGACTATAGGCATCTTGTGCTACTTTGTGGTACAAACACAGGGTTGGTTCTCTTTCCTCAATCAATGCTCGTTACTGGAACCAGAGGTAGGTGGGTTTTCAGGGAGGACACAGGGAGAAACAAGCAACCGCATGACCCGAGCAAAGCAATACAGAAAGAAAGAAAAAAGAAAAAGAAGCTCAGTGTTTGGAAGTACTTGAACACTGAATTATTCAAGACAGGCTCAGCCCAGGGCAGAAATAAAAAATAAGTCCTTGCCCGTGTCCTGATTCAGACGAAATTGAACTTGACGACACCCTGTCTCAAGACACCTTTGATGGAAATGAAGATGCTAATCAGTGATGCCATCCTGCCTGGTGATTGATAGTGCTCCCTCTTCCAAACCGCACCCGTGCCCTTGAAGCCCAGAAAGGTGTCCGGCTCGGGTCCAACCTCCGGCCTCCGGATCCAGAGGAAGGAGGTCCAGGCTCGGTGGGTACCCTCCGCCTGGCCCACCCTCTAAGTATTCTTACTTCCAAAGAAGCATCAGGAGTTCATGCTCTGGAGTGATTAAGACCCAGGGGCCTCACACTTCCTGCTGACTTTATACCCCTTATGTAACCTTGCCAAGCCTCAGTTTCCTCATCTGTAACTGAAGATAACAAAGCACCCACACTTCACTGGGTTGCGGGGAGGATTAAAGGAGATAATGAATGTAAAGCGCTTAGCACAGTGCTTGGCACACGATCAGAATTCAGTATGGAGTTGGCAGTGGTGTATTTGCTTGTTGGAACCTTTTATTTTGAAATAATTATATTTACTGGAAGCTATAAAAATCACACAGAAGGGTCCTGTGTGCCCTTCACCCAATTTCCCTAGATGATTATATCTTAGAGAATTATAGTACAAGATCAAAACTAGGAAACTGACATTGGAATAAGGTGTATGTATCGTTCTATGCCATTTTACCACTAGTGGATATGGTTTATTTTTATAATTACAACATTTTATAACTTACAACAATCATGAGAGGCACAGGCCTGTGGTTAGTTCCAGACTGTCTGGGCTCTAAAGCTGGTTTGGGCATTGCTAGCTGTGTGACCTTCAGCAAGTTACCTAACTGCTCTGTGCCCTAGTCCCCTTATCTGTAAAAGGGGAACAACAATGCTGGCATTCTTTGACAGGGTTGTTAGGAGGATTAAATAGTTTACTATATGTAAAATGCCAGTACCAGGCAGGTACTTAAGTAAACACCCCAAGATTTTTAGCAGTTATGATTGCTCACTATTTTTACTGGTCCTGGGCCCGGGCAGGGAGGGGGAGAGTACTTTCAGCCTGACTTCTGTCTGTCACAGGGCTCAGACCTCTCCTTCCCTGATTAACGGTCATGATGCTTTATAGAAGTGAGCCCAGGACACGCCGGGGGTCTGCTTTTGTTGTCTTGTTTTGGAATGAAGCCATGTTGCAATTTGGAAGGAACACTCAGGCAGTCTAGGCCTGAGCATGTGTTTGGAGGCCTGGGGTCTCTGTTGGGAACCTCGGCTGACTCTAGATTCACTGCTTTGGGGAGTAAACAGGCGAGGGACATGGGAGGGGCAGAGCTGGCCGGCTCTGCTGGCCTCTTCCCCGCATAAAGGCCAGCACTTGACCCCAGATAACACTATCCCCGAGAGCTCACACTTTCTCGGAAAGACTCCATCCATCTGAACGGTGGCCCCCGAGGTCGGCTTTGGAGCTGGGTGGCACCAGCAGATCTTGGAGGAGATGGAGGAACAAGACCCAATCCTGACAACGAGCGGGCAGGAGGAGAGAACTGAGAGTGGCCTCACGGTCCGGCTTCAAGGTCAAAGTTCCTAAGAACATACACCCCGTTATGCACCAGTATTGGAGCAACGATGTAGAAAAGAGGAAGGAAGTCACACACATTCAGCTGCGTGGAGGGCATCACCCCCCAACAGGCCGTTGCTATGGGAGAAGGGATGACCTCATCAGCTCCCAGCTCCCATTTATTAAGCTCCTACTTTGTGCTGGGAGCACACTGTGCTCAAACCAACTGAGGATGTGGCACCTTCACCCCACCGTACAGTAAGAGAACAGAAGGTCAGAGAGGCCAAGGTCACAGCTAATCAGCCACAGAGCCAGGATTCAAACAGGGCTCGTGCACTTCCTCGTGGGAGCTCCGGGCCACCTCCCCACGACCCCCGCTCCTCCTAGCCTGGCTCTCACGGTGCCCTTTATCCGTGCTATGACCCTTGTGGGTGGTTTGGTTCTTGTTGCAGCCCTTTTAGTCCGCTCTTCTGCATCACTGCGCCAGGCAGTGGATTTACATTAATCAAGCAAGCAGAGCACAGTGCACCTCAGCTGGATAACATTAGAAAAGAAAAAGGTGTTATTTATGTTTTTTGCCAGGTAGGTCTCACTGTGTTCTCGTTGAGGTCCAAGGGCAGAACCCCACTGCAGTCCCGGGACCCTGGTAGACACGCGGGCCAGCCGCGCTGGCTCCGCCCGGCACAACACCGTGCACGCGTGCCTTGGCCATCCCCGGTGTGTTTCTGCTCTGGAAACCCTTCCTGCTTTTCCACGTCCTGCCTGCTCTCGTGCTCTCCACAGGCTGCCCGTCCTTCCAGACTGGTGGGCGATGATGTCAGTGCGGAGGACCAGATCAGCAGCCCCGACTGTCTGATCCTGCCTGGGGCCCCAGGCCCAGCGCTGCTGAGCCTCGTGGAGGGGACAGAGCAGTGACTCACCTGCGCTCCACGCTGGCCCAGCCCCATCAAGATCCCTCCTTTCACTCCCCGGGCCTGAGCCTCCTTCCCCTCCTTCCGTGAGGCACACAAACCATGCGGGCCTACCCACACCCGACCCTGGCTCCCTCAGCTCAAAACCCAACAGGAAAAGTCAGATTCCATCATTTGGAATCTTTCTGGCCTGGATCCAGGGCAGCATTCCTGGCTCAAGGCCTGAGTCGGAGCAGGGCTGCGGCCCACAGGCTGAGGCTCTGCTGGGGGAGGGCGGGGGAGTCCGAGATGCAGGCATCGTCTCACCCTCTTGGAATTAGGGCTATAGATTCTGACAAAAGAAAAGCTGGTAAACACCCCTCTCATCCCTGCTTCAAAAACTTCACCTTAGACTTTCTCGGTGAAGGGGAAACTGTGGGGATGACGGCATGCAGAAGCTTCCCCTGAACACTGGGCATCTTTTCCTTTTATTCTGCCCTGACAGAGGCTAAAGGAGCACCCAGATCTTTGATTTCCTGCCTAGCAATAGTCACAGATGACACAGGTACCAACTGTGGCCATGTGTTTTTATTATTTTTATTGATTTTAGAGAGAGGGGAGGGGGAGGGGGGAGGGAGGGAGAGAGAGAGAGGGAGGGATAGAGAGAGAGAGAGATCGGTTGTCTCCCATACATGCCCCAACCGTGGATTGAACCCACAACCTGAGTATGTGCCCTGACTGGGAATGGAACCCACAGCCCTTGGTGCATGGACAATGCTCCAACCAGCTGAGCCACACCGGCCAGTGCAACAGCCCAGTCCACCAGAAGTCACCTCCTCTTATGTGGACTCCAACTCTGGGCTTCCCTTTCTGTCTCATTTTCCGTCGGCTTTTACTAGCCTGTATGACCAGTTTTCCCTGGGCTAGTGGGTCTGCTTAAAGGTAGTTGTTAATTATGCACCACATGAAGCTAGGGAATAATAATACATTCTGCCACACTTTCATGTCAAGAACACCAAAACTTTCGACTCAGAACTGCTTGTGAGATCGGCTACATAAACCTACCCCTATGGGGTCATCTGGGCATAGCCTCATCATCTTCACAGGTGGGCAAGGCCATGGCCAGGGAAGATGACTGACTGTCCTGCTGGAGGGGACACAGGGGGCCCCTGCCGAGTGGTGGAGAGAGGAGACACTCAACCTTCCAAGTAAGGCCGCCGTCAATCACCTGAACAGAGACCTTTCCACATTTAGTGCAGCTACTCATTGAGATTCCAGGAAATACAAATGGCATTTGCGCACGGCCAACGTGGGAGGGCTTTGAACTGACCACTCAGGGTCAAAGCCTTTGTTTCTTAGGGAGGGGACTTCTGAATGATGCCAAAGTCCCTCAAATAAGAAAAATGACATGTTCAACTAGAAAATATTTGACATTAATGAGAGCCATGTCAAAATTCCTGACTCCGCCTGACTAATAATTCCCAAGACCACATTGTTGAAGGGTCCTGACCAATTGGAAAGTTTTAAAAAGCATTTAAAGTAGACCGCCTTCCTGCTCCCCAAAACTTAATTAGTTATTCTTGGCTGCAAATAAAACTGATGCTGGTACTTACTTAAAGCTATACTTTATAATCCAGTTACTATTCTTAAGGGAAAATATTAATGTACAAAATCCTTCTGGGTTGTATAGACCATGTGGAAAAAATATAGGGCAACAAGAAAGATTCTTCCACACACACACTCTCTCCCACCCACCCCCATGTCCCTCCCCAACACAAGCCTGTCATTTCATCTCTCCGCTTTATTGGCATGCACATCTGGATTATATAAATTTCAAGTATGGCTTTCAATATTAGTACTGCTTAGGGTTACAAACTTGACAGATCTCGAATGCCAGGATGTCAAATCAAATTAGCCTGATCGGCCGCAGGAGGGAAGGGGCAAGAAGGATGTACAATTGGAGGCCTGCAATAATAAACAACAGCCTGCAGCGGGGCCATGGTTCCTTGTTTGGTTGACACAGAGGTTTCAGAAGTGACCCAATGAACTCTCAGATCCAGGATAACGCTGACCTGCAGATCTGCATATCCACCCTTTACCAGAACAGTCAGAGGAAGTGAGCAGAGAGGCTCATGGGGGGGGGGGGGGGGATAATTCACCCTGATTTCCAAGGGATCCTGAGATTCTCAAATGATTCTTGTCAGAGCGATTGCACTGCAAGGCAGTTTTGTGAGTGCTGTCCCAGTGGCACAAACTAGATGAAAAACAGCTTTCAGGATAAATCTATCACCCTGGATCTGTTAGACTGCTCTAACTCTAGCCCGAGAGCTGTAACCACTGGGTGAGGGCTGGCTGAGGAGATGTCCAGTTGGCTGAGGATGCGTTTAAAGCCTCAAATGAAACGACCTGGATGCACAACGCTTGTTGATCCAGGGTCTCATAAAGAGCGTCTCTGAAATACTAAATTTGACCTTGGTTACTCAAACGCAAGTTTGACCCCCCCGTGGAGGCACCTTCTAGCATGGCATGACCCTGGTATTTCAAGAGAACAGTGAGTTGGTGAGACATTGAGTATTTTATGATTAAATGTAAAAGTGACTGTTACCTAACTCCTAGGGATTGTTTGATACGTAAGCCTTCTACTTAATAATCATCACCCCAACTCACAGATAAGGAAACAAAGGCAGGCCGATGTGCTGGCTTCCGCTCTGATGCCCTGAGGGAATGGCTGAGTGTCACCAGCCCCTGTGGACAGACAACGGACCCAATCTTGTCCTCTCTATAACTCCTCGCGGTATTCTCAGCAGCTGAGCTTGTCGGAACACAGCTTACCGCCTGCCAGGTCTCCCACATGTCCAGTACCTCAGTGGGAATGGACACTTCACAGGCGCCTTCATGAGCACTCAATCACTATGCACGTCCGGCCGTGTGCTGGCATTTCCAAGCAGGAGAAATCAATGCCAACTTGGAAACACATAGGAGATGGGCTCGAAGTCAGGCCACCACCACAAACAGGCTGATGCGCAATGATCCCAGCCACTAGGGACATGCAGTGGACTCCAAAGACCACAGTTAACCTCCTGGGTGGTCTGATGCCTGACAAGGGCTTGTGAAAAGTACGTACAAAACGGCAGCTCTATGGGTACGGGCGTGGGAGGTGGGAGAAGATGTGCCTGTGCTTTCTCCCTCATGTTCCGACAGTCAGTGGGGAAGACTAAACAAAAACCAGGCATCATCCTGCTGCTTCAACATGCAACCTGACAAACGCACCAGCCACCTCCTTATAGGGGTAGAATGAGCATGACGGGGCACTGTTTCACCCATCAGCATTGCCTTTGCCAAAAGCTCACTGCCACTATGTCCTCTGCATGTGTTCTGTCATGTAATTCCATGAAGAATAAAATATATATATATTTTAGAGGCCAGGTGCATGAAAATTCATGCACTTGAGGTGGGGTGGGGTGGTCCTTCAGCCCGGCCTGTGCCCTCTCTCAGTCCAGGACCTCTTGGAGGATGTCCACCTGCCAGCTTTCTGGCAGCCTGGGAGTCCTCGAGGTAGGTTGCTTAAAGTCTCTGAGCCTGACTGTCCTTATTTATACAACAGGGTGGTTGTGAGGATTAGAGTAATGACATCAAGTACTCCCCTTAGTATCTGGCCGGGTAGAAGTTGCTTAAATTGTCCATTGTAGTGGAGGGCTTAATGTAGTCTTGTCTGTAAGGGTTGAGGGATCATGGTCTGTGGGCAGGTCCCATTAGACATGCCTATTAGGTTAGTAATAGGGCCCTGAGGTCAAAAGGCTTAGGACAGTTGTCCTGCCCCTCCCCACAGACCTGGGTGGGGAAAACAATCTCTGCCACAGATTCTCCATCCAGGCTCTGACACCCCTTGTGAGCACACCTAGCAAGCGTTCCCTAGACCTTCTTACTCAGTGGACCCTAGTTCCACCCAGCTGGCTCTCAAATCCCATCTGCCCCTTGGTGTGGAGGCCACTCCACTCTTGGACGATGGTGCCCAGCTCTGCTCTGGCTTGAAACCACCTCAAGTTCCCCTTTTTAGCATAGCTGCCCACACCCAAGCCTTGGATCTGCTCTCGGATCCAGGGTGTGGCTCGAATACGTACATACATCATGCTTTCCAACCACTTAGAAAAGCCTCTGTACCGCCCCGGGCCCTCTGTGCAGACAATCCTGTGGCGATCACCAATGCTTTGCCAAGCAGGCTTTCCAATTCTAGTCCAGCCTTCTGTGACTGCCTGCCAGGCAAGATACTGAGCCCCCAAACCCAAGGAATGTGCTTCCTTAAGAAAAAACAGATGATGCCCAAGAGCCATTTGCCACAATGAAGGTGCACCGCCTAATTCTAACAGATCATCAGCCAAGGGCAATGATCTTGGATCATCTGCTCATTGGTCACGAGTGGCCTGAGGAGGTAAGAGTTTTCCAGAAGCCAGGCCATGGCTGCCCTCCGGCCCTGAAGTTGCTATTCAAAAGCACAAAGGTACATGGCAGGGTTGGGACAAATTGCACAGTCAACCTTCTAGTTCTCCGGAACTGTGTGTTTCTATTCCAGTCTAAACGTAACACTGTTATATAGGTACTCAAAAAGTTATCCTAAATCAATCATCCGGACAATGTACAAATATTTTGCTATCGCTGAAGCTCATGGCAGTGTTGACATAACAGAGAGAAAGTTGTAACCAAAATTCCCAGCAATAGGTGATGAATTACATCAATCCGTTCGTTACACAGAACATCCAATATAATGAAATATTTTACAAGGCATTAAGAACAAATATGGAGAAAAGCTAAATGTATTAACTTGGAAAGCTATTTATAATATATTAAGTGAAAAGCAGGTTATAAAAACAGTATGAAAGATCATGTTTTTGTAAAGCAAATATCTATAGGCACATTAACATCTTAAAAATACAATCCCCAAAAGATGAGAAATTATAGTTGACTTCAGTATGCTTCTATTTGATGATCCATATTTTATTGTTGTTATTATTTTGGTTAATCCTCACCCAAGGATATTTTTTCCATTTGATTTTTAGAGAGCATGGAAGGAGGGAGGGGGAGGCGGGAGGGAGGGAGGGAGGGAGAGAGAGAGAGAGAGAGAGAGAGAGAGAGAGAAACTTCGATGTGAGAGAGATACAGAGACACATTGATTGGTTGCCTCCTGTATGTGTCCCAACCAGGGCCAGTTTCGAACCTGCAACCCAGGTATGAACCTCCTAACCTTTGGTATTCGAGCCAACACTCTAACCACTGAGCACGTTGGCCAGGACACTGATCCATATTTTAATTGTCTACATTGGAGAAATCTGTTGTATAATAAAAGTTATTTTAAAAGTTTTATTTTGGTTAAAGAAGTAGCTTCTGTCCATTTAGAAAGCATAGAAATATATATTGAGGAAAAAAATACCATCCCATAAATTCCAGCTTCATAAATTTGAAACTTAACCAAAGGCAACCAGTGGTGACTTAGGGCCTGGGTCAAGATGGGACATCGTCTCTAAGTGCCCACCAGCCTAGAGGGTATCATCCAAGGTGGCCCTGGAGGACACTATTTTTTTAACGTGGTCTTTCAACACCAAAACATTTCCCCGAGAATAAGGAGAAGCTACTAATAGGAAACTTAGTCCAGGGGCCCAACATGCTGTTTGGTTCCTTACTCTCAGCGAACACGCTTCAAACAGGTTTTCTTGTCTCCTAGCGAGGGCCCCTCCAGAGCCAGAAGAAAGGGAGAACTCTTCGCCAGCCGGTTTTATGGGAGTTGCTGAGTTCTCTTCCGTCTTGGCAAATCTAAAGGAGGGCTTCCCTGCCTGGATTGATCATGTCCTGGTACAGAGCTTCTCAAACTATGCCGTACACGCAGTCGCTGGGATCTTGTCACCACGCAGACGCCAGTTCAGGCGGTCCGGGTGGGGCCCGAGAGCCTGCATTTCTAACAAGCTCCCAGCGGACGCTGCAGCTGGTCCAGAGGCCACATGCGGAGCTGAAGGGCCCTGTCCACGATTCTGGGATAGAAGCACTGAACTGAGCCCAGGGACGCGGA
>NW_005356944.1:5392051-5423286 GCF_000412655.1 Myotis brandtii
CGGAGGGCAGCCATGGCCTGGCTTCCGGAAAACTCTGACCTCCTCAGGCCACTCGTGACCAATGAGCAGATGATCCAAATGGAACCCTAAAGGACCTCGATGACTTAACATTCCTATCAAGATGGGCCATTTACCGCAGTTTCCAGAGGGATAAGCCCCAATGGGAACTCTTTGTAAAACCAGACACACCCTTGGGTGCCTGAAGGCAGCAGCAAAGATTTCATTCAGAAACGGAATATATCCACCTACAAACAGGGATTCAGGATGGCTTCTAGGAAGCTGTGAGTGTGAACGACAAAGGTGAGAGGCCACGCGTAGGGTAGATTAGAGAAGGATGAGCTGGAATCGGGGAATGGGCGACGGAACAGGAAAGGTGGGGAGCAGAGGACAATAAAACTGGTGCGAGGTGGACTGGAGAAACACTGCTGTGCAGCCAGAAACCTGTCCCTGAGGACCCTGAACAATGGCAGCAGGCGCGGTGCCTGCACGCAGGCCTCTTGAAACTGTCTGGCCCGGGAGGGGCGTTAATGAGGCCGGGTGGTGAGGCCACTCCATTTTTCATCACTGACACTCAGACGGGCAGTCCTCAGCCCAGGGCTCCGGCCAGTTAATCAGACTCCAGCTCTGCTGTGTATAAACACCTTCCCTTCTCACTCAGCCAGGGAGGCAGGTGCTGCCGATCTGGTCACGGTCAGGCGGACAATCTGATAAAGCCTTCCTGGGGTTGAGGTGGCCCGAGAATAGACCCGGCATAATGAGACCAGGCCGAGGGGCTGTCAGGCAGCCCAGGCGGAAATAACAGGGCCGCTGCCAATCAAAGGGAAACCCAGCGGGGGTGCCGGGTGGGGAGGGGGCAGCTGCTGCAGGAGTGGGCGGTGGGAGTGGGGAGGTTTCCCCGAGGCTGGCTGGTGACTCTGGCAGGGCCGCACAGCTCATTATTCCGGCCCCAGAGCTGGGCGGGTGTATCGATCACTCTCGGGGTCCCCCGGGGGTTCCTCATTATGCAGCAGGACCCGGCATGTGCTCTGCTCTGGCGGTGACCAAGGAACATGGCAACGCATCCTTGCCAACAGACACACAGGTTGGCCTTCCCCTCCCCCCTCCTCTAATTACCTTGCAGGCCTCTTAACCAGGAAGGCACAGAAACGGACAATGAAAAGGCCACCAGGCTTTGTACTGTACAAGCCATCTCGGAGGCCGGAGCAGGATGGATGCCGGAGACAGCAGAGGGGGGAAGGCAGGGCTCCTCTCTCTGCCCTTTGGTCCTGCTACATGGGCACAGATTGCTAGATTTTCTCAGGGGCTCCAGGCTTTTCAGGAGCTGGGCAGAGTTGACCAGCCCCGCCCAGCCCTAGACGACAGCACCCGGCCAGCTGGCCTCTCACTGCTTTTCAGGAACGTGGACCCAGGACACAGTGAGGCAATGACTCTTCCGATCCTTTTATTCCACTGTTTCCTCTTTAAGGCTAAAGTTGTCCCCATTCCCTCCCACCCCCACTGCAGCTTCTATTTGGGATGACCCATGGGCAGCCTCTGTCCTTGGCCCACTTGTATCTGGGGGAGGGGAGGGGCTCAGCCTTTTGGCACATCCCCCCAAATAAATTCAACTCCACAGCCAACAGTATTGAAGGTTTCTTGGGGGTAAATCACAGGAGTTTCCATTGCACCTTCATAGAAGACAACATTATACACTCTCCCTTTGCATCCCTATGTCCGCCCCCCACGATCCTTTCCCAGGGCCCCTGGGTGTCCCACTCCCGGTTTTGGTTCTCACCATCCAGCACCATTTTCAGGCTGCCTCTTCCCTTCCCTCACTCCCAGTAAAACAACAGCCATTTACTGTCCTCAACATGTCTCCTTGGAGGCTTAAAAACATCTTCCCAGGCATCATGCTACATGAAAGAAGGAAGTCTCAAATACCGCAGGATTCCATGCATATGATAGTCTCAGTGATGAGAGCAGATCAGTGGTGTGGTTGCCGGGTGGGGAGGCGGGGAGGGTGTGACTGAATATGAAGCATAGCAGGAGGGAGCTTTGGGGGGATTTTGCTCTATATGTTGATTGTGGTGGTGATTACACAAGTGTATACATGTGTTACACCTCACAGAACTGTATATCCCCCAAGGCCAACTGTACCACATGATAATTTAAAAAATATATGCACCAACAGAACTGACCTCCTCCTGGGATAGAGGTGGGGAAATTCTGCAATTATGAATGATCGATTGATCCTAGTCACCAAAGAGAGACACTTCTTCAAAGCTTTACCACAACACACACAGCCTCTCTGCCCAAACAAGGGCCTCTCCGTGCCTTATTTGCCTTTCTGGACCCCCATCCATCATATGCACTGTGACTGGTACCCAGAGATCCTCCCAGCAGGCTGTTCCACCCCCTCCCCCCACTGTCTCCTGCAGTCAGAGTAACATTCTAGTCAGGCCTTTCTCTCTCGTGCACAGGCCTTCTTCCTCTCTTCAAATACACCAGCTTGTGCCCGTCTCCAGGCCTCTGCACTGGCTCTTCCCCACCTGTCTTCTGTTCTCTCAGGTCTTAGCTCAGATGTCTCCTCCTCAGAGAGGTCTTTCCTGAGCCCTCAATACTCAGCTGCTCAAGCCCCTCCTCACTCTGTGTTTCCATGATTGTTGTGTTTTTCCTTTTAGTTTTTCTTTTTCTAAAACTTCTCACTAGCACTTGTCTGTCCTCCCTGCAAAAGAGTGAAAGGATGTGTGTTCCACAGCCAGAGGACCGTCTTGCTCACTATTGTGTCCACGTCACCTAGAATATGCCCTAAAGTGCCCAAATCAGAGCAAACAGGCCACGAAGAAGGCAGAGCTGGAACAAAACGGGGAAATGAGTTGGGGGCAAGGGGAGAGGTAGACTCACAAATCTGTGAGTTCTCTTTTGCCATTTTCCAAAAGTTTTACAAATATTTCCACTAATTTTCCCCAACATTTGATGATTAAAATTTTCAAACATACAGCAAGGTTGAAATCATTTGAAGTCAACAGTTGTGAACACATCTAGATCAGAGTCTATCATTTTCCTATACTTACTTGTATTATCACTGATCTATCCGTCTGTCCCTCTATCCATCCTTTAACCCACTGACGTTTTCGGCACCAATTTCTATTCAATCATCTAAAAACACTCCATTGCATCAACAAAGGAAATGAACGAGAGATGAGGGCACTCTTCGGAGCTGCCCTAAGTGCAAGAATAATCAAAGATGTCCAATAGCTGGGTCCCTAGAAAGCCATGCGCCGCTTCCAAGTTCTGAACGCTCTGATCGGGTCTGAAAGAAGCAAACAGAAGGACAGAGCACCAGGTGTGCTGTTTTCTCACTGTGTCATTAGTCTTCTCAGTCATGCTTTCAGCCCAGGAGGAGGGTGAGGTGGGAGGGGGTGATTAGGGACTCACCGGTCCGCAGGGGGATGACAATGAAGGATGACCTTCAGCCACGTTCCCAAGGCCACTGCCTTAGAAGCCAGGCTTCTGTGTTGCTGCAAAATTGCTCCCCGGGTGCACAAGGAAGGTGGAGGGAGGGGCTGTAGCAGCACATACTTGGAAATGCTCCCTTTATCGCCCTGACAGAAGCACAGTTTTCCTCTGGACACTCCTGCATCTGGTCATAACATCAACCGTCGCTCTGGGGTTATTCATCACATACCCATCCCTACCCCTGCCTTCACATGGAAACCCAGCAACATGGCCATTTTTACTGGGGTCACATGGGCTGAATGAGATCTGCTTTTCCAATTCTGACATCGGCACAGCCTGCAAAACTGGCTCTGCCCTTGAAGAAAGTGGGCCGATGGCATAAATCTATGGTCTGTCGAGTTCAGATGAGGATGGAAAGAGCTAACCAAACACAACGCTGTACTCCAGGTCTAGGGGACCTGCTTGTCAGTTGAAAGTCCTGTAGCGCCTTTCTCATCTTCCCTTAATCCTGGGGTCCCCACTCTCTCTGGTTCCATGTTCAGAATCAGATGAAAGGTCATGACCTTTCATGATCTTCTCTCCAGGAAAAATTAAGTGCACATCAACATTAACACCCTGCAACTGAGTTTAGGGGTTCACCATGGCACACCCACAATGCCTCTAAATCCCAACATCCATGGTTAATGCTGATGTCAGGCTGACTAGGCTGGGCTCTGTGCCTACACTGTCTTATTCATTCTCATGGCAACCCCTTTATCATTGTCATTATTATCTCATTCTCCAAGGTATTATCTCATTCTCAGATCTGTGGGCTGAGAAAGGCAAAGCAACTTTCCTCCTGGAGCTCTACAACTTGTAAGCAGCCACGTTGGAATCTATTGAGGCCTGATTCCAGGACCTCGAGGAAACTCAGGGCCTTTCTGAGATCCCACAAACCAACTCTGCTCAGGCCATAATGGGAAGCCACCCTGACCCCAAGCTGTCCCCTCCACACAAATGACTTTATCAACTGATGACACAGTCCCTCCCGGCAGGCTGGCCAGAAGGGCATGAGCCAGGAGCACAAGGCCATGGGGCCTGAACAAGGGAGTCCGGGGGGCAGGTAACTAAAACCTGAGAGAGGGTGCACTGATCCCCAAAGCAAAGAATATCCCATAAAGAACCAGCTCCACAGCGGATGTCAAATTGAACCCATGGGGCCAGTTCAGGCCAGAAGTGTGTTGCTTGGCCCACATAGCTTTGCTTTTTTTTTTTAAAGTTTAAATTTGAATAGCTTTTAGGCAGGCCTGCAGCTGACTGTAGGCCCCACTATGCCCCATAGTCTTAACTCCAACATCATCATTGAAACGAATTAACAGAGATGAATGGCCTCGTCCCTGAAGACATTAGAGCGGGACTCCTAAATCACAGCAAATCAGTTGTATCGACCCCACAATGGACTTTTGATACTGGCCCCCTTAATGCTCCCCTTACTGCCTTAAACATTACAAACCCCAAAGCCCTCATCCCAGACTTTCTCGCAATACCAGTGCCCACGCTTGCTCACAAGCTAATGCTTCGCTAAGCATGCCAGTGAGAGCCAGCAAACAAGCAGGTGAATGTTCGCTCACTCCATTTCTGTTCTCCTAAGGTCAGAAAATGTGTGAATAAAAACACTAGGGCACTGAAAAGTTTTTAGTCTAAAAATTTTCCTACTCAAAAACAGAATTAAAAAATGGATTCATAATAACGGCAGTTAAAAAATACCTGGTCTAAAAACACAAAACGAAACGGAACCTAGTCTTCTTCTGTAGCTCGTAATATTCCCTTGTCACTATGAGTTAAAATAGTTATGCAAGTTAATAGCTATTTACCAAAACATAGCAAGAGAAAGAGGCCATTTTCTAACAAGAAAGTACATATAATAAGATCACACTTATGTTTTAAAGGTACATGCTACACAGACATACAAAGACAGGAAGGATACACAATGAGATACACCACCTCACACCCGTCAGGAGGGCTACCATAAAAAAATCAGAAAATAACAGCTATTAGAGAGGATGCGGGGAAACTGAAACCCTGGTGAACTGTTGGGGAGCAGCCTGGTACTACTGCTACGGAAAATAGTATGGAGGCTCCTCAACATATTAAAGACAAAACTAGCATGTGATCTGGCAATCCCATTGCTGGGTATAGATCTAAAATAACTGAAAGCCGGGTCTGGACGATAGGATTTGCACATCCATGTTCACAGCAGCATTATCCACAAAGGCAGAGAAGCTGAAGGGACCCAAGGTCCACTGATGGCAGGATAGACGTGGTATTACATACAATGGAATATGATCCAGCCTTAAAGAGGAAGGCGATCCTGTCACATGCTACAGCATGGATGACCCGAGGACATTATGTTAAGTAAATAAACTAGTCACAGCCGAAACCGGTTTGGCTCAGTGGATAGAGCGTCGGCCTGCGGACTGAAAAGTCCCAGGTTCGATTCCGGTCAAGGGCATGTACCTGGGTTGCCGGCCCATCCCCAGTGGGAGATGTGCAGGAGGCAGCTGGTCAATGTTTCTCTCTCATTGATGTTTCTAACTCTCTATCTCTCTCCCTTCCTCTCTGTAAAAAATCAATAAAATATATATAAAAAAAATAAACTAGTCACAAAAAGACGCATACTGTATGATTCCACTTATATGAGGAATCTAAAGTAGTCACAGTTATAGAAATGGAAGGTAGAGTGGTTACCAGGGGCTGAGGGAAGGGGAAAGTTGTTTAATGGGTATACAGTTTCAGAATTGCAAGATAAAGTTCTGCAGACCTATTTCCCAACAGTATGAATATATTTAACATTACGGAACTGTACAGGAGACTAACATGCGTTTAAGAAGTATATTTAATGTTTTTACCACAGTTAAAAAAATATTTTAAACTGGCCCTGCCAGGTAGCTCAGTTGGTTAGAGTTGTCCCAATATGCCAAGGTTGCAGGTTCAATCCCTGGTCAGGGCACATACAAGAATCATTCAATGAATGCATAAATAAGTGGAACAATCGATCTCTCTCTCTCTCTCTCTCTCTCAGATAAGCATAACTTTCTTGCCAGCACTCTATCCAGAGACCTCAGATGGAGCCTCTTTGCCAGCTGCCCTAAGCAAAGTGTAGCACCTCACCCAGGCAATTCCTATTAATGTATAATCCCATACCATATCCTCAGACCCTGTTAAGCTATACATTTATTTTTTAAAGGGGTTGTCAGTGCTGGTTTTTGTCTGATAGTGTTCAGTCATTGCAAAAAATATTAGAGCCACACAGAGAGAGCATGTGTATTCCATGATCCTACTCCTGAGAAACACCCAAACTTCAGCAGTATTCATTCTATCTTGTAATTTTTAAAATATTTTTCTTTCCTTTTTAAAATGTTTTTATTTTATTGATTTGAGAGAGAGAGAGAGAGAGAGAGATATCCAAATATACTCACATAAGGGGGCATACATACTAGTATAAGTAGCCATGAAGGACTGTCAGTCTGAATGAAGCACTTTCTCAGCCCTCTTTTCTTGTTTTACATTGGAAAATTAAACATATACATGACTCTATTCTAATCTTGGTTTTGGTTCTATCTTGAACAACGCTTGTAACTGTTCCATTGTTTGTATCCAGAGAGCCCCTGGTGAATCCCACACCTCTGCATTGGACCATGAGGTGCTCATGCATGTGTCCTCCTCTTGAGTTTTTGCATTTCTGAGATCAGAATGCGGCTTGTACTTTATGTATACTCTAAATGCAGACCTTCTGACTCCCCCTGCCCCAAAGCCATTTCTAAGTGACAGAAGAAAAACAGCACTTAAGCGAAACCACTGAAGAAATATTACCCTAGGTGCACTATATGGAAATCCAGTGGTACCTGGAGTAACATTTAAAAATTTTTAATAGCAATGTGCATAATGTGTTAGGAAAAAAAAAAATAACAAGCCCATCAAACCTGTTATTGTAGAGATATTATTATTCAGAAAAAGGCTGGATTTTTTAAAAAATTGATTTAGAGAGAAATGTTGAGCACAATATAGTGAAGTGGTATTTAGATGCAGGCAAAATCATAAAATAATTTGGAAATCATAAAATGATTAAAGTAGAGAAACAACTGGACAAGGGCATGTATCTGCAGAGTGGGACTGGATTTGGGCTACCCTCCCTTGCTCAGTCCCAGCTGAGATCAACAATTTGTGTTCTGCAGATGGCAGCTGGAGTTCAGGGTTACACTGTGCCCACGGAGCAGAGCCGATAACTAATTCCTCCCTGACCCCGGCAGCCCATGCCCATCCACGTACCCCAGGAAAACCCCTTCTGAGCTTCACAGGGGCGGTGCTTCTGTGTAACAGGTGATCGCAGTCGGAGAAAACAGAGATTTTAAACAGCTCATTACCCGCACGCGGCCGATAGGAGAATCATTGATACACCCTCAAGGACAGGTGGCTTTCAGAAAGGCTTCAGCGGAAAACAGCGGAACAAAAGGAAAGTGTGTGCCAGAGAGGCCGGAATACCTTCGACTTGAACGCAGATGGGCGAGCGTCCCCGGGAATTGCACAGCCAGGACTAACCGCTAAGATGACCAGCGTAAGCTATTTCCCATGTTCACTCTCTGAAGTGCTATAAATGGAAACAGTTATACATTTTCCCCCCAATAAAGTGTTCGTATTCTCCCTTCTAAGAAGCAGGAGACTAACATGCGTTTAAGACCAACTGAGGAAAATGGCATCTTCCAGCCGCCGTGCAAACCCGGAACCTTCCCCTGCCGAATGGAAAGGGGCCGTGGTTCCCGGCTCCCTGGCCCCCCTGCACAGGAGACCGGGTTCTCTCGTCATGTGTGCATGTCAGTGAGCTTAGATCCAAGTCAATGCCACAGTGATCCCCAAGGAAACGGGCTAAGCGTTCCTAACAGCCAGCTAACTTGGGGGTCCTGAGGACAGTAGGGTCTTTGTCTCATTGGGTCAGAATCTGCTTTGATGTCTTCATCCCGAGTGGACCAGCCTCTGCTTCCCAATCGGCCTCTCACACTGGAGTGAAGGGGTCTGTACACACACATCACCACCACCATCACCCCCCCACCCCCCGGCCTGGAAGGAGCAGTGGGGAGACCCCTTTCTCACGGCACACTTGGGCTGTCAAACTGGCAGCTGGACCCTGGGAGGTCACGGGCTGGGATGGAGAGGACTCCCTGCTCCCTGAGGGCGGCACACAGAACTGAAAACTGTTCCTCCAACTAGTCTTGATTGTGTTTATTTATTTTTTTAAAAATATATTTTATTGATTTTTTACAGAGAGGAAGGGAGAGGGATAGAGAGTTAGAAACATCGATGAGAGAGAAACATCGATCAGCTGCCTCCTGCACACCTCCCCCTGGGGATGTGCCCGCAACCAAGGCACATGCCCTTGACCAGAATTGAACCCGGGACCCTTCAGTCCGCAGGCCGACGCTCTATCCACTGAGCCAAACCGGTTAGGGCTGTGTTTATTTTTTTAAATTGTTTTTTAACATGACTTTACACAAATGGGCTTTCAGTGGGGCAAAATGGTCCGCCAAGAAACATCCCTACTTGTAGCTAATGCAAGTTTGGGGTTTTGTTTCTCTTAAGGTTTTGTTTCTCTTAAGGACTTACACAAGCAATACAAAGGCACCACTCCAATGAACGCACTAGGAATCTGAGCTCCATAGATTTATAACATGTCTAAAACATAGGCCATGGATACTAACTTGCTGAGTCCCAAGCCCAGCCCACATATTTTCTAGATCTCATGATCTGGGGAGGGCTGGAGGCAAATCTAAACAGGCCTCACCTCAGGTACTTCGTTCTGCCTGGAACCCTGGTCTCCAGTCCTCGGGCTCATCAGCAGGGCTGCATTCCTCTGTTTATCTCACAGCCCCGCTCCCTCCCCAGCAACGACAGGAGGCTGAGCCACGGCATCTACGAGAGGACTGGGAATAATTTAGCCAGGACTTCCTTGGAAATAGGGGGAAATGGTCTGGAAATGACAATAAGGAAAGCAAGGGAGAATCCTGACCTACATCCAGGCCCCGTGTACACAGGGTGTGGGGGAAGTAGGCAGCTACTGTTGGAAAAGGTGGGGAGGGGTGCGGGGGACAAGGGGGGACACAGTGATGTCCTCCGCACACAGGCAGGTTTCCATTACAGCGAGATGGCAAAGAAAATGTTAAAGAAAAAACACAAACAGCCTGGACTTGTGAACAACTCTGACTTACTCAAAGACCTAGAGAAATTTACTACCACTCATAAGTTTTAAGAAGACTGTCAATAAGTTAGGCTTTTATTCATAGACTAGAGGCCTGATGCATGAAATTCGTGCAAGAGTAGGCCTTCCTTCCCCCGGCTGCCAGCCCCAGCTTCCCTCTGGCACCCGGGACCCGGGCTTCCCTCGCAGCCCCGGCTTCATCTGGAAGGACGTCTGGTCCAGTTAGCATATTACACTTTTATTATTATAGATAGGATTTAGCTTTACCATGAGCAGGAAGCACCTTTTAACAGTACAGCAGTCCTCCTTATCCACGGGCTCGCTTTCTGTGGTTTCAGTTACCTGTGGTCAACCGTGGGCCACCGAAACGATTAAATGGAAAATTCCAGAAATAAACAATTCGTAAGTTTCAAACTGCATGCTGTTCTGAGTAACATAATAAAAGCTCACGTCATCCCGATTCGTCCTGCCCGGGAGGTGAATCATCCATTTTTCCAGCGTTTGCACACAGGATTGCCACCGCTACTGGCCTGTCAGTCATTTAGTAGCTGTCTCGGTTATTGGAGCCACTGAGGTGGCTTCACAGTACTTATGTTCACGTAACACTTATTTTACTTAAGAATGCCACATTCACGTAACTTTTATTACAGTGTATTGGTAAAATGGCTCTATGGTATTACTAGTTGTCAATCTCTTCCTGTGCCTAATTTGTAAGTTACACTTTATCACAGGTATGTATGTATGTATAGGAAAAAACAGTATATATAGGGTTGGGGACTATGGGTGGTTTCAGGCATCCACTGGGGATTTGGAATGTATCCCTATGAGTAAGGGGGACACTGTATTTCGCCAAGGCAGGGGGTTTAGTCCTGGCACTTTACGTACATATTCGTGTTACAGCCTCACTTGTTAGCCTTGGACCTGGCACATGGCAGGTGCTCCGTAAATTTAGGAATGAATTTGCTAAGAGCCCTTGCCTCTCTGAAGCCTTTGTACCTTGTGCTGCTCTCTCTATAGTCTTTTCCACTGCATGCTTTTTAACACCTTGCTGATGGGTCACCAGGTAAGTTGTGTTTCTGCGTCTGAACACTGCTGACTGGTTACCAGATATAACTCGTGTCTGTGCTCACATCATGTAAGTTTCAACGTAAGAATGGCAGCCACATTCCGGTTAACGTTTTATAATGTGATTTCGAGTGGAGTACCTTAAAATGAGAATGGCAGCCACATTCCGGTTTTATAATGTGATTTCGAGTGGAGTACCTTAAAATGGAAGCACAACCACACTGGAGAATTTTCAAGGTGAGTGTAAGCAGTCTGTCGATTTGTTTCCATCTCCCCCAGACTCAGAGAGGCTAAGGGACTTGCCCAAGATCACACGTGGTGTGTACGAACCGGAGCCAGAACCCCTACACATCACGAAACGTATGTCCACACTTCACTGCCACATGAATGACCAGACTCAACCACTCATAGCGTACCCTTCACATCAAACTCAGGTCTTAATTTCTACCTTGAAAACGCAGAAAATTACAGAAGGAAATTTGGTGGGGATGGGAATCTCATTTCTCTCTTCCTTTAAACCAATTACGTTTAAAAGCCACTTTACTTTCTGGTCTTCCCATAAAAAAGTGTTTGGCTTGGGCACATCAAAGCAAAGAGTTTAGCATTTCCTACATGCAACCAGGCCTGCATAAATGTTTCAATTAATAAAGAATCCTGTTCTAATTCTATTCTCGGTACTTCCTCACTCTCTTTCAAATTCCGGCCCTTGAACGGTTGGGAGTGATTGAAGATGCAGCTTCAGGTTCCTTGGGAGCTCTTCGGGGACGTCTGCATTAATCCTCCGCGCCGTGCAATGCAGAAAAAAACATTAAGTAAAACTGTCTGAAGTGAAAATATGTACTTAATTCCCACTACAGGGGATGGATCTCTTTAGCAGATGTTTTTCTGGAACGGCTGGTGATTGTAAAATAGGAAGAACTAAAAGAATCAAAGTCAAGGTTGGTAAAGAGAAGGGCCTGAGCAGGGGCCTGCGCTGGGAGGCAGGAATGGCATAGCAATTAAATTTCCAGACTACTGCTTATGAAAAATAAGCCGTCTTCGGATCGTTGCTAGGGCACGGCTATCCACGGTGGTCATGGACCACAGAAAATGAACCCAAGTTTTTATATATATATATATGTAAAATAATCATTTAAGCAAGACATTCCTGTGATGTTCGAGCCAGGATCTCGGAGGGGATCGGGTTCCCATGCTTGGAAGGACTGTGTGTTTAGAAAGTGGTGATGGGATAGTCCTCCTGGAAAACAATGAAGGTGGTTGTTTGTAAAGCCCAAGGAAGCGGCAGCCCTGCAGGTCTTGCTGCATCAGGGAGCTGCCAGCCCCCCACTCCCAACGGGACCACGTTTTAGGCCAGTAATGAGCCCTGCCTGAAGCCTTCAGGGGGAAGGCGCTTTGCCTTGGCAACCGGCTTTTCTTTTCCTAGGCTCAAACCCACAGCAACTACACTTTGGGTCCTGGTGCCACGGGCCTGTTGAGTCTGCTCATCCGGGGGCCCCATCCTGCCCTGCCTTGCTCATTACATTGTAAATTAGACGGGCAGGCGATCTGGGAGGCAGCAGAGTCTGCCCAGGCTGGCATCCTGGCTCCACCACCTACTAGCTCTCAGAAGTGAGGGGCCCGCTCCTTAACCTCTCTGTGCTCCAGTTCCGCCTCTGTAAAATGGGAATAATAGTACTACCTCCTTCACGGGACCACTGGGATGAACAGGAATAAAACAGGTGCCATGGTGCCCGCACAGCCAGCGCCCTATGCCACCTATTCATTGGGGGTGGGGTTTGTGAAGGGAAAGGATGTATGTGTCCTCAAGGTAAGAAAGCGCTTTCTTTTACGGCTTTAAAAAAACACGTTTTCTTTTGGAGGAGCTACTGACACAGCCCCCTGAATCTACCGGCAGGCCGTGCTAGCTCAGCATGAATGCCCTCGCATTAAGAATCATGTCACACTCCTGTCTCACAAGTTGTGGAAACCCAAATCAGTCAGCATTCAGCTCTGGGGGGTGGGAGACATGCAGAAGGCCTTTCAGTTTCCCAAGCCACCATCAGAATGAAATGCTCTCGCATTTACATTTTGGAATTCCATTACAAAACCCCACCATTGAGCTGGTTAGGCTTGGCGGCTCCACCCCAGAAAGAGTGATAAAAGACCATCTTGGCAGCCGGGCTCCGCGTTCGTCCGGTGCTATAAATCACCGGCTATCGGATGGAGGGGAGCTCATTAATATAAACGAGGAGCCTGAGAGGCACCATTAGCATGCTATTAATTTGCTTGACGATCTACAGCAGGGCGAGAGCGAACATCGCCAGGCCGAGCCATCCGGCATGGCGTGCACAGGAAACGATCTGGTCCCGTTCATTTCTGTCCTGGGCTTGCCACACATAACTGGGCATCGTCAGAGCTCGTCCATCTCCTCCTAGCTCAGTGGTTCTCAACCTTCCTAATGCCGCGACCCTTTAATACAGTTCCTCATGTGTGGTAACCCCCAACCATAAAATTATTTTCGTTGCTACTTCATAACTGTAATTTTGCTACTGTAAACAATATATAATTATATATGTGTTTTCCGATGGTCTTAAGTGACCCCTGTGAAAGGGTCATTCGACCCCCAAAGGGCCATCCGGCATGGCGTGCACAGGAAACGATCTGGTCCCGTTCATTTCTGTCCTGGGCTTGCCACACATAACTGGGCATCGTCAGAGCTCGTCCATCTCCTCCTAGCTCAGTGGTTCTCAACCTTCCTAATGCCGCGACCCTTTAATACAGTTCCTCATGTGTGGTAACCCCCAACCATAAAATTATTTTCGTTGCTACTTCATAACTGTAATTTTGCTACTGTAAACAATATATAATTATATATGTGTTTTCCGATGGTCTTAGGCGACCCCTGTGAAAGGGTCGTTCGACCCCCAAAGGGGTCTCGACCCACAGGTTGAGAACCGCTGTCCTAGCTTCTTCATCCTTCCAGAGAAGGAAGTCGGGGCTGGGGGATGCACACAAACTCTTGGTACTCAATAAAGATACCCAATGAGAAGAGATTTTGTGTTGCAACAACCCCATTTAGGATTGTCAATGTTTCTACCCTTTTGTTTCTCCGTCTGCCCTTTCTGGTTCCTCCGTCAGTGAATGTGAATGAAACACTCTTTTCCAGTTGGGCTGCCTTTACTTATACACACATCCATCCGTCTATTGGGGAGAAGGGTGTTCCTTTTCATCCCAGTGAGTAGATGCGACTGCCTTCGATCTTTGCCATTCACAGGGGGCGTGAGGGAAGGGGAGGGGATGAAGAACTTTATCTACATCTCTGTGATCTCAAGTCTTTCTGTCCAATTCTGTTCTGATTTCTTTCCGATGCCCATTTCTGTCTGGTTCGTCTTCTGGCCTCCAAAGGTGTCACAGAGGAGCGGCCGCCAGACCTGAAGGCTCTGGCAGCGGCGTCGGTCACCTGGGTCATGTGGTCAAGCAGGACATGAGGCAGAGGCAGCCGTCCACATGCTCCTAAAGACGCCTCCTTTCCTGTGGCTACTGCTGCTCGAAGGACACCCACCCACCCACCCCAGTCATGCCCGCAAATGAATTAAACACACCCACCAATGTGTTTTCATGTAAAGGGATTACAGAGATGGGCCTGGGGGCCTGAAATGGATCTTCCACTGCTCATCTTGACTATGTCAAGACTTAAAAAAAACACCTAAATCCTAAGTGTGCACTTTTCCTGCCCATCAGAAAGCCAGCATAAACAGTGAGCTCAAGGAAACCAGTTCAATCACATAGACCAGCAAAGGATGAAAGCCCGGCCTCAATGCTGCAAGGAGCAGGAATGGGCTGACGAGCTCCGCTGTTCCCGCGAACATGCTTGTTTCAGCATCACCCACCCGCTGCGCTCCCCGGAGGACGCCACCTCTGAGTCCTCGGAACCCCTCAGCTTCTCCTCACTACAGGCCACGCAGCATGAGAAAACATGTCAACATGCCACACGCTCAGGATAAAAACCCTGGCAAATGTTAGAAAGTTAAGAAAATGAAAATTGTGTGTTTCCAACCCTTGAAATAATCGCTAGTAACAGACGTAGGTATATTTCTACACACGCATGACATATGTATATTTTCACAGAACTGGGCCATGGCTTATAGAATTTCCTGTTCTCACCCTCTTGCCACCAGACTGAATATTTAGTAAGCATTTCCTTATGCCATTGTATTTCCTTCAAAAATGTACCCTTTGCCTGGCGGGTGTGGCTCGGTGGTTGAGTGTCGACCCAGGTCACAGTTCAATTCCCGGTCAGGGCACATGCCCAGGTTTCAAAAGCTCAACCTTACCCTCTACCCCCCAACCCCCACTGCGGTAGGGGGTGTCCAGGAGGCAGCCAATCAATGATTCTCTGTCATCATTGATGTTTCTATCTCTCTCTCTCCTTCTCCCTTCCTCTCTCTGAAATCAATAAAAATATTAAAAAATGTGCCCTTTAATGGCTGCATAAATGTCACCATACCCAAGTGCTATGATTTATATAACCATTTTCAGATCATACAGACAGCATTTTAATCTCTCCCTAGCTCCTTTACTAAAATTAAACTCTTACCCTCCTATCTCAAATCCATGACCAGGTTCAAATCCACTGAAGGGCATTTCGCTGGGGAAACGTGAGAGCAGGAATTCTTGCATGAAAATCTCTGCTATGAGAAGGCCCTTTGGCTCCCAAGGCCTGAAATCAAGGGTTGGTCTGGGCTGGCTACTTCTGTCACCAACGTGTGCCAGTCAGTGGGGCTCTGGCCCTTGAATGATCGGTGTTCTTGGCCTTGAAAATACATCAGGGCAGCAGGCAAATCAAGATGCTTCCTGTGGCTACCCAATGCTACAGAGCCTCCAGACCTCAGAAACGGGACCTCTTGAACCCTGTACCCAAAGCCCCAGTCAGAGGGAAGCTGGGACATTCGTGGCAGATGGGTTTATTACCCAGAAGGCATTGCAAATTCACCAGGGGGTTCTGGGCTTCTGGGGGTCGGGGTCGGCAGCTGTCAAGGCCTCTGTTGTCAATGGAACCACATCTATATTTCTGCATTTCAGGGTGTTGGTGCTTTTGTGGGAGGGCAGGGTTAAGATCAGCACCCGATAAGACACCTCCAACCCAATTTCCTGTCTCTGGCAGACTTATTTCGGATGAGTTTCCTTCCCAGCATTCCTGTCCTCAGGCCTCTGAAGGCGCAGGCCACAGGGCACGCTCTCAGGTGGGAACCAAACAGAGAGGCCACACAGTTAGCATCTCCCACTCCCCACTGTCCCACTTAGGAAGATGGCAGGGTCAGCTCAGCTCACTGTCAGGAGGGAGGGCTGCAGGAAGGCACAGGAAGAGGTGTCAGGGTCACCTGCTGGGCTGAGCAGTTTCTCGGAGCAGCACCCAACCACAGACCCGCCAGTCACCAACCCCCGGGGCTGTCATGCTGGGCAGCCCCATCTGACAGCTTACAAAGGTTTCCTTTCTAAGGCCACCTTCCATTTGTATTAACCAGTCAAGTACGTGCCACTTTACACTGTGATAAAGGATCAGAAACAGCCTCCTCGAATCTAAGGCGATCGTAATCGCCCTGGCTGGGTGGTGCACCACAGGGTCAAGGGCACATACCTCGGTTGCAGGTTCAATCCTGGGCCCTGGTCAGGGCGCGTGCAGGAAGGGAAGCAACCAGTTGATGTATCTCTCTTACATTGATGTTTCTCTCTGTCTGTCTCTCCCCCCCTTTGCCCCCTTCCACACTCTCTCTCTCTAAAAAAAAAAAAAATCAATGGAAAAACAGCAACAAAAATAAGGCAATCTTAATCAACTGCCGGGAACACAAGGGTGGCACAGTGTGGACGCGTCCTGTCTAAGGAAGAACAGATCAAATGGTTTTCGTTTTGAACTGCCCACTCTAAAGCACACTCTTTACCCTTTGCAGTGGATTTACGCTTTAAATGCTTGTAACTTACATGAATACCAACATAAACACTTGGAAGGAAAACAAAATACTGGTAGTAAATACTTACATGAAACCAACTATGTACCTGCACCGTTGCAAACACTTCTTATGAAAGAATTGCTTTAATCTTCCTACCAACCCATGAGATAGGCATGATTCCCACTTTATAGATGAGAAAGCAGACACAGAGGGTTCAAGTAACTAACTTGTCCACAGACACACAGCTAGGCAGTGCTGAGGTCAGGATCTGAACCCAGGCAGTGCAACCGCAGAGGGCTCTTCACCAACCACCAGGCGGCAGTGGCTCTGCCGATTGGCACTGGGGCTGCCGTTCTCTTCTAGGGCATAGGCCCCCGAGTGAATGTGGGATGAGACCACCAGCCCACACGCTCTGTCAGCCTGAGTTTCCCGGTGCCTCTCACCGTGGACTTTATGGGTCATTGAAGGGATTTTCAGGAGAAATTTTGGCCACGTGTGCCGACATCAGAGCCTACCAGCCGGGTAAGGGTAAGGCTCTTCGGAACAATGTCTGGCACAGCACTAAGCACGGACAACTGGCCTCCACGTTGGAAGACACACCTCAGGCTAAAGAAAATGTGGGCTCTGCATGACGACACCACATACGTGCAGCTCCATCTAGAAGAGGCCCTGCATGCCCTGGCTGCAAATCAGGGGTCTCCACACTCAACTTCGCAGCATGTACCCGAGAGACCGCGGTGGCCTCTCCACTCCTCCTTGGCAGTGCTCTCCTGAAGCGTGCGAGTGGGGAAGCCTTTATGGAACGGGCTTGCTCCCAAGTGCACATGTTCTCGGTCACACACAGCACGTTTCCTCTCCTGACAATGGCACTCTGTGAGCTTCGGATCGTGTGGGTCTGTCCCTGAGACTCATTCACCGTGTGTTCACCACTCTCGTTTCTAAGGGGCCAAAAGCATGGGTTGTAAGCATCGTGTGTGTGTGTGTGTGTGTGTGTGTGTGTGTGTGTGTGTGTGATGCTTGTCAATGAAATAAGGCACAGAAGGGGCTGAGAGCAGGAAGGACTCCAGATAAGCACCATGCGTGTGCGTGTGTGCATGTGTGTGCGTGTGATGCTTGTCAATGAACTGAGATAAGGCATAGAAGGGGCTGAGAGCAGGAAGGACTCTAGAAGTAGTGCCTATAACACTGCTTATCTGAATACTGATGACTTTCAAGTCCAACTTCCTATTTACAACTTTATTTGGGCATCTCACAGATACCCAATCTCAGCAGGTCCCAAGCCTGCTCCTCTCCCTGCGTGCACACAGGTGTGATATTCTGGGAAGGAGGGCAGTTCCCGTGGTCCCTCTCCTCAGCGTAGGTCCTGAGGGAGGATACAGTCAGACTTACAATGACACAGTCCTGAGGGACACCGCGTGGAGAAGTCATTTCTCTGTTCCCCAGCGGCTCCATGCGCAGCCGACCCCTGGCACTGCCCTGGGTTTCTGACCTCTGTCTTGTGAGAAGACACTGTTTCTTCGCCCCCTGCCTGTCAGCTGGCTCCAGGAGCCTGGACCGCACCCTTGTGGGTGCTGGCAGGCCTCACACACACCCTGGCCTGTCAGGCCCCGGAAGGGCTGCCTTGCCCCTCAGAGCCGTGACCTGCGAGGTGAAGCTGGGCAGGACCACAGCTCTTCATGCGACAGACCCAGGATGGCACAGTGCCAGTGCTTCTAAATTTACCTGCCGCCGAGAGGTCTAAAAATACTGCAGGCGATGCTTAATCCTGCAAGCAGCAGTGGGGCGTGGACAAGGCCTTGCCTCGGCCGTCCTCAGCTCCAAACCGACCCAAATCCACTTCTAAAAGCAAACCCTATGCCCGCCGTGTAGGTGCCGCTTCGAGCCAATCCCTCCGCCACCCCCTGAAGCTGGACCGAGAACCTTACCTAGGCAGCAATTCTAAAGCCGATATTTAAGAGAGAGGGAGCACACACACATTCCTGTCAGGGATAGTAGCTGAGGTTGCTCTCCAGGGCTGAGTACAAGAGAGAGAAAAGGTTAAGAAGTTGTCCGTTCTTAATGTGAGGCAATTCTTTAAACCCAGTGCCGTTCCTAGCGTGCTGCCTCAGGGGAATCGCACCATTTCGAGCCTAGAGTAAAGGAAGCAGCGAGCACCAAGAGGGAGCAGTCAGCTACGACTGGGTGGCAGGATGTTTAACCGCTGAGTCATTCAGAGAAAGGGACTCACAATGACCCTGGGCAGCAGCAGGTGGTTCTGCCTGGAAAGTATCTTCGCATCGACTGAGGCCGCCGATGCACACTGACCAGCTGCCTGTTTGGTTCAATCCCGGGGTCCCAGGGAAACCCACGTCCCCCACTCATTTTCAGAGGCTCACTAAGAAGTGAGAAACGCTGCCCGGGTCCTGAAGCTGCAGATTCACCATTTGCAAAATTGGGCGCGTTCTCTCCAGGGTGGAGTGGGGGAGGGTAATCACCATTAGGGGTTGTCTCGAGGATCCTGGGAGATGGACCACAGACATTCCACAGGCTGAACAAGCATCTGCTGCATCAGAACCCAGGTTCTGGCTTTTGTCTTGAGGAGTGTGCTCAGTACAGTGGGGCCTTGACTTACGAGTTTAATTTGTTCCCGTATGTCAAATCAAAAGTGAACGAGTGAGACACCTGATGCTGGGCTGATGTTGTGGCGTTCACTGTGACGTTCGCTGCGCCAACTAGCGGTGGGGTATCTGAAGCTGGCTCGTAACCCGAATTTTAGCTCGCAACTCAAAGCAAAAAATCGGCCGAGAGATGGCTTGTATCTCGAAAAACTCGTTAGTCGGGACACTCGTAAGTCAAGGCCCCACTGTACTTCCTTATTTCTAGATCCAAAAGACCACTCTGAAAGGTCCCCCGTATCACACGGCTGTGTAGGCCTCAGAGTTCCCTTTTCCTTCTTCTTCTCCCAACCGACCTATGGAAACTCAGCCTCCCCAGAGATGCTCCTTTATCTCAGACCGTGCTCACAGCACAGCTCACATGTTCTGAGCACTTGCTATGGGCCACAGCTGTGCAAGTTGCTTCATGACTTGGAACACCGAGTCCTCTTCACAACCCTATGTTATAGCTTCTGTTTATTCTCCTTTTCAGGAGGAAACCACCTAGCACGTGGCAGAGCTGGGCCTCAAACACAAGCCTAAGTGATTCTAAAACCCATGTTCTTAACAACAACAAATATGTACCCACAGCCTCGCAGCCACAGCAGAGCGGACTGGGCACATACCCACTAAAATCAAATCGATATTCTTTTTTTAAAAAAATATTTTATTGATTTTTTACAGAGAGGAAGGGAGAGGGATAGAGAGTTAGAAACATCAATCAGCTGCCTCCTGCACACCCCCTGCTGGGGATGTGCCCGCAACCAAGGTACATGCCCTTGACTGGAATCAAACCTGGGACCCTTCAGTCCGCAGGCCGACACTCTATCCACTGAGCCAAACCGGCCAGGGCAAATCGATATTCTTGATTTGGAAATGGGCCAAGGACTAGAAGGGTTAACAATAGCTCACTGTCAGTGGAGCACTGTACACGGGAGCCCAGGCGCATTTTCTCGCTGAAGGGGCTCCGAGCCTTCTGTGCAATGAGGTCAGCAGCTGGAGAGCGGCTGGCAGAGGGAAGAGCAGTAAGAGGAAGACCAGACACCCCGAACGCACCCGGCGGAGGGCTGGCTCGCAGATGGAGCATCTTATTGGCTGGCTCCGGAGCACCCCAGCTGTCTCCTGGGTAGGATGTGGTCTGACCACATTCTTTCAAGTGTCTGGTCGCTCCTTGCAGGCCACCTGGCTCAGAAGGCGTGCCAGCACCTGCGTCACTATCAGCCTCATCAGAGGAGCCAACCTCCTGGCTAAGAAGCTCCCTGGTGAAGTCCAGGACCTACCTTCCCTGTAAACAAGCTAGTCATTGTAACCAAGGGCCTCTGACAGGCGATGTCTAGAGAAGGCAAACACCCTTAAACGCCCCAGGAGGTAGGAGTCAGAACCACACGCGCACTCACAGACGATAGTATCGGCCGTGCCGCGTCAGTGGGGACGATGCCACTGTGAGCACTCGCCTGCCTCAGTTTCCTCATCTGTGACACAGGGTCAGCAGGAGGGCTTTGCAACACTGGCAAGTGACGTAACATGTGTGAAGCACTCAGAACAGTGACTGGCATACAGGTCATTAAGGTAAGTGTGAGGCCCTTCTGAGTGGGGCCCCGGGAGACAGGCCCTGCCCTTAGGGGCTCGGCTCAGAGAGACTGAGGGAGACGGGGAATTTACAGGCATGACCAGCCTCGTCATGGTCCCCATGATTCTCATTTTGCCACGTCCCAGCCCATCTCTCCAAATGACTTCTCCAGAAAGGCTGCCACGTATTATCTTACCCTTCTTTGAAAGAAAAAAACAAATGAAGACTGGAAAAATCCCTGGCAAAAGAGTTCAAAATTCCACATTAAAAGGCGGCCTGCACTTGAGCGAGCCTGTCTTCTGGATAGTCTGCGTTTGCAGGAGGCCCCGTGAGCGGCAGACACTCTATCTGTGGGCACAAGCTCGCCTGGCATTTGGAAACCTAAGTGGGACCAGATCCCCGATCCAGAAGCCCCATTACCCCAGAGCGAGGTCCTAACTAAAATCAGTGGTCTGAGGGGCCTGGCTTTCACTGGGTAAACACACCCAGTGCAGGCCGCCTGGCTTCTGCGAGTGGAGAGAAATCAGTATCTGAAATGACCTGTGTCCAGGGCGCTCCTGACCTGGAGCTTGGAGGGGTCTGAGGTCTAGCTCTCTGAGGTTCACAAACTCATCTCTGGGAAACGCTGAAACAATGGAAAGCTGTACTTGGGCAGCCAAAAAGCTTTGGGGAATACAGCTCCAGATATTCACGAGAGGAATGGAAACAATTAGACTGATTCCAGGGACGAGCTCTGGGTTCCCGTTTTCCTGTCTCGTCCCGATCCAGCTCCCTTCTCCATTTCTCCTCCCCTTCACCAGGTCACGGCTCAGCCACAGCCTCGCAGCCGCAGCAGAGAGGACAGGGCACAAGCCGGCCGGCCATGGCCCTGGAGCTTTTTTCCACGGTGAGTCCAGTCCAGTTCTTAAGGGTACAGGTCTCCTTAAATCCAGTTTCCCTTCATATTAACAATAACAAAAGCTGCCATCCCGCCCGGCAGAATCTCAGTGCCTCTGACCTACAGCCGGAATTCCAAACACCTGCGCTGCAGCCCCTTTAAAAATCCCACCTGAGATGGCGTAGGATTTTTCCCAGCAGTTTCTACAGCAGTTTCTAACCAACCAGTGTGAAGCTGCTATTTAAACATCTGCAGTTAAAGTTTTAAGGAAAAAATGTTTTGCTTTGACTAACACCTGACACGACCAGAACCAACTTTGGGACCAAGTGACCACATTTGTTAGAACAGGGCTAAACATGGTGACGTCACTCTGCTTTCCCCACCCAGCGGGATGGACACTACTGCTCCAGGCCCCGAAGGGCTCTCCCTGGGGCGGGGGGGGGCGGGAGGGAGAGCCACACGGGCGACACCTCAGCCGAGGGCAGCCTACACGAGGCTATGTTCTGTGGTCAGCCCCACCGACTCTGGCTACCACAGTCACGCTTGTCACAGGGGTATCTGAAAAGCTGCAAAAGGCTTCCTTGTATCCTTTTAACTGGAAACCTGCTGGATAGACAAGAACTCCTTAGTGTAGGTAAGCACTCACTTTCTAGAAATGATTTCATTTTAAACTCAGCCCCAGGTCCAGTCCAGCCGATGGCCTGGGACACTCTATGGATCCACTCTGACTTTCTGCTCACTTGCTCCCCCTAACCCCACTGGCGTAAGTCAGGGGCCTGGAACAAACATGTGTCTGCCACAAATATTTCATCATCAACTACTAATGCACCAGGCGGGGGAGGGTGGAAATAGCAAGGCCGGGTTACTGTTTCCCCTGGTGCTGCTGAAACCCAACTTCACAGATAATCTGTGAGCTCCTGAATAGAGCTATTTAAATACTCTGTGTACTTGAACGTGATAAAACTGCAACAGTAAAAACTGCACACAAAGTTTCCAAGACTAAATAAAGAAGGCTCAGCTGGGCTTATCTTAGTTGACAACATTAAGGATATACCAAGGACTACCTGTGCCTCAGGCAGTGGTGAGACCCAGGGTGTGTGTGCCGTTCAGGACTGCGGTCGCCAACTGGTGGTCCGCGTAGCACTGGTGGTCCGCGAGGTCCGGAAGGTTGGCGACCGCTGGTTTAGGACACAATTCCCAGCCTCCATACGCTAATGACCTCAGTGGGGAAGCCCAGAAAGGTACAAGGGAAAGAACTTAAAGATCTGGGAATAACCCTCAGTCACCATCAGTATCAGCTCTAGAATCACCATGCAGGAGAGAGGTCAACTGCAGAAACAACAGGGCTATTCCAGTCAGAAACGCGTGGGCGAAGCCTTGGTATTTCACCGTGTGAGTTCTCAGATGTTTAATAAAAACACTCCTGGTCGTGGTTAGGTTACACACGTCACCCATGACACCTCTTCACGCTGATTGACTTGGTTTAGGCAATCCTTGCCCTCTGACCCTGCCACCCTTTGCTCAGAGTGTCATCATAGTCATTCTGCCTCAGAGATGATAACATTCTTTTTTTCTTTTTTAATTTAAGATTTTAAAATTGATTTTGAGAGAGAGGAAGGGAGAGAGAAACATCCATGTGAGAGGGGAACATGCATCAGCTGCCTCCTGCACGCCCCTAACTGGGGATTGAACCCCCAACCTAGGTATGTTTGGTCGAGGAGGTGATATCTACTTGCCATTTCCATACTAGGTCTTGGCGATTAAAAACAGGTGCCAGAGTGACAAAGCTCCCCTCCCAGCAGTGCTTTCTCAAGTCTATTTCTGCCTCTTCAGGAAATGCGAAACCTCGGCCTGGCTGTGGGATCCGGCCAGACCACTGGGTCGGCCTCCAGAGGTTATTAAATAGCACGGCCCCGCCGCCAAAGCCTTTTGAGGCTTGGCATGTCAGGAAGGGCTCCCCTGTGGGGACCGCTGGCTGTCCCTGTCGCAGATCAGAATTTCCAGCTCTGTCCCTCTTCAGCTTCCCACCCCCTTGTGCCAAGAAGGCACACGGAGGCGCAAAGACCAAAAGCAGGAGTCAGGAGGCCCACGTCCAGTCCGGGCTCTGCCTCTACTGACGTCATCCCTCCCAACTCACACTCCACATCTGAAAAGGGCACTCACTACTTGGGCCACATGTAGAGGCCCTTCTGGCTCTGACCTCAGATTCAAGGTCCATTTTCGGAGCTTTGGTACCATGTGCTCAACCCCTGGCACAGAGCAAGTCTCCAATCAATGTTTACAGGAAGAGGGGAAGACAACGGCTCCAGCCAGAGGAAGGTCTGAACCTGGTGGAGAATTCAAGGTCCCCAAGGCAGACTGGGAGTTTGTGTACCTTCCAGAGTGTTCTTCCCCCACCGAGATCCTCTGATAATGGGAGGAAATCAATGGGTCCAAAGTCTGCTGTTTACCAGTGAGGTGACCTTAGGCAAGCTGAACTCTCAGTGCCCTAGTTTCCTCCTTTATAAGATGCAGATAAGTAGAGGACTCACAGCTAGGGTGGTTGGAATAATTACAGATGCCTGTAAAGAACTTAGAACAATGCATGACACATAGTAAGGGCTCAAAAGTTAGCTATTACTACTCTTCCTGCTAGGTCTAGTCTTTGACGTATACAACTCAGAATGGAGGGGATTCCGTTGCCTCCTCAGATGATGGATAGGTGGTGCCGAGTGACTGATAGTGAATGAATGAATGAATGAATGAATGAATAAATGAGATCAAACCAAACTTCCTCCCTTCCAGGTCTTCCTCCTCTCTCTACACTAGCCGACTGATGGGTTAGAATGGTTTCCTCCAAAGCTAGCTTTTACATGGAGGTAAAGGCATCTGTATGGCGGTGAGTATTCTGCGCTGCACTTGAAGCAGGAAAATACTGATTTCTAAGTTGATTGGGAAAACCTAAGTATGTATTTGTTAAACAGTACAGCACCTACTTAAACACGACACAGAGATACAGTCAAAAATAGATAAAATGGAATACTAAAAAAATGTTTAAATAGTCTAAAGGCAGTAATGGGGAAAGAGAGGAATGAAAAAGGAGGGTGGGGACAAACAGAAACCAAACGTCAAATAGTAGACCCTATTTCTAAATGTATCAATAATTATATTAAATGTAAATAATCTAAACACGCGAGTCAAGAGAGATTAGGAGGCTAGATAAAAAAAAAAAAAACAAAAATGCAACGAAGTGCTGTTTACCAGAAAAACTCACTTGGTATAGGTCATAAGCCAGTCAAAATTAATGTATGAAAAAATAGATTACACAAACATGTACCCAAAGAAAGCTGAAGTGGCGACAAGGGATTTCAGATCAAGTAGGCTTCAGAGCCAAGGCAGTTATCTATAATAACAAAAGCATAATATGCTAATTAGACCAGACAGCCAAACGACCTTCCAGATATCCTTCCGAATGACCTTCCGGATGAAGCCAGGGCTGCGAGGGCGAGCCCCTTGCACGAATTTCGTGCATTGGGCCTCTAGTTAGGGATAAAGAGGAACATTACCCAGCTGGCTTTTATATAAAGCACCAAGAAGATGATGTTGCTAGTGGGTGATGGGTGGGAAGATTCTCTCTGCCCCCCGAGAACCCCATCCCCCACAGCAGCCGGAGAGGCGCTGCCTGGCTCTCACTGCCAGTCCCAGGTACATTCAGTTTCATCTTCACTTCCTCCCAGTTCCCTTCCAGTCTCAGGTAGCTTTGAGGGAGAGCAATCCCAAAAGTGACGGGAGTCCGTGACCTTGCTGAAAAAGCCATCCGCAGCCCAGGAGTATACCCCTCGTTCCTTGGGGTAAATTCTAAACTAACTCTATAGCATCATACTATACATGGGGCTCTACACCCTGTTGTTAAAAATCCGGGGCAAAAAATTCCCCTCCTTCTACTCCTCCCTCTCTCCTAGATATATTTCTCCCAAGAGAAACTATATAGAAAAAAACAACAAAACTTTAAAAACCAAGCGATCTCGCCCAGGAGGAAGGTTCTGGACTGTGTTTTCTGCTTCTACGCCCTTGGCCGAATGTGGGTTAAACAAGCTGCGGCTGGAGTATGTGTATGGCTAGGATGCGCTCTGTCTGCCGGCTGGCCTCCCAGACCCAACGCCTCACCGTCTGTTTAACACCTCCAACCCCCACGCTGCTGGCGCTCTTGAATGTGTCATCTTGTACAGTGTGTGAAAATATTGAGATCACGGTGGCCTGAGCAGCCCTGGACAACTCCGACTCTGCCCAGTCCTAGAGTAAGGATCTGACTGCTGCCGGGGTTGCAGACAACAGCTCGGAGTCAGAGAAGTCAGACAGATGGAAGTAGCAGTGGGTCGCACGGGCTGGCAGGAGGCCCACCCAGAGCCCTCCTTCTGGACAGGCCTTGGCCTCGGCAGTCAGGCAACCTTCCTTCTTCCCAGGCTGCAGCTTCCTGAGTGATGAAGGCTGCTATCAGGGGAGAACTCGATTTCTGACTGTGAGAAATCCTGCAATGACAGTCTCCATCCAGACACTGGGGTGAGGGATGCGGGCTTTGGTTTTGCCCTGTGCTTGCGGGGTGGCTTGGGGCAGGTGGCTTCCCCTCTCCAAGCCTCTGTTGCTCCCTCTGCCCTCCTACTGGGGGTGTGATGATGAAATGAAACAATGTATGCCAAGTCCTCAGCACAGAGTCACTGCTGAACAAACAGTTCCTAGGATGACTGCCACAGGATCATGCATTGCTCCCGGGTAGAAACCACCCCTTTTGTGTCCTCCATGGTGCCTACAAGATGCCGGCCACAGGGCAGCCGTTCAAGAAACCCTTGTTGGCTAAACATTCCCACTCTCTGGATCTAGTTAGCTGTAGGCACTTCAAAAGGAACACTGAATAACACCCCTCCTTGTCTGGCTTAGTTCTGAAATAAAAAGCAAATTGGCCACCAAGCCATCCAAGATCCTGAAAGCATGTGGTCTCTGAGGGTGTCACACCGTCCAGTTGCGTCTGCAGCGGATTGAAAACAAGAATCTGTGAGATGAACTTGTCTAATGTTTGACAACACGCAGCTTGGAGCAAATGGTCTCACTAAAACTTGAAGCAGGTCAAGGTGCCATTGAGTTGGAGACAGATTGGAAGAAAAGAGAAGTGGCACTTCAATTCATCTGGCATAATTTAAGGTATTAAAATTCTGTCTTCATGATAGAAATGAGCCCAGCCCCCAGCTATTTAGGACCTACCTGACTCTCTCCCTATAATCTGAATATTTAAGAGGCCTTCAAAAGAAGTGCTTTTCGTCCAGAGAAGAAAGGTTACCTTAGAACAAATATACACTGAAATCAGTGACTATCATAAATAATAATTGCTTTAACAGTTGTGACAAAAGATACTTGTGAGCTTCTTGTTCTCATTAATGGTCGGTTGAAACGCTCTTCAAATAAAAAAGTTACCCTTGCCCAGCCTAATGTGGCAGATGTGTTTCTCTCTAAGACTGGCTTTTCCATTCTCCTTTTCCCTCTGGACCTCCCAGTCCACGCCCAGCCCCAGCATCTTGTCTGCACAGCAACCACCCTTTCCTCTTCTATCCGCAGCCCACTTAGGGTTCTCAGACCATGAATGCTCCCTAGTCCTCCCTCCCAGCGTGGGTAGCAGCTGCTGGCCTCCTGCGACCCATTGATTCCATGGTGGGCACCTGACCTAAGTTGGGCCAATCAGAGCCCAGGAGACTCGCATCGGGACTTGTGTTTGAGCCCTCCCGGAAGCTGACCTGCTTCCTTTGCTATTAGGCTTGAAAGCTGGGGCTGCTGCAGGCAGTTTATAATCACAAGGGAAAGGCTGCTGGAGAAGGTGGCCAACCCAGGTGCAGAACCCCGAGGAGGTCGTAAACAAGAGAAAACAGGGTCCCAAAGACACCCCTAAGCCCTGAAGCCAACCTTCCTTCAGGACTTCTAAATAAGCCTGCACACTCCACTCGGGAGATCAAGCCTGCAACCCGGGCATGTGCCCTGGCCGGGAATTGCATGATGACCTTCTGATTCATAAGTTGACGCTCAACCACTGAGCCACACTGGCCGGGCCAAAGGGTGTGTTTTAAGGATGACAGAAGGTAAAGTTTGTAAAGTGTTTAGCAATATACCTGGTATATAGTAAAGACCCAATTGTGTTAGCTATCACGGCTGTGAGATCAAACGAGAAAGGATGTGAAAGTACCTTGTAAAAACCACAAAGCACTGTACCCACAGTAGAGAGCATCATCGTCACCAGCTCTCACTCCTAAACTGGCCATGATAATAATGTCAAAGTGTGTGGTCAAGACAATAAACTCAATGAAATGAATTCAACCCATAAATTATACCTGGCCAGGCAGAGAGAGAGAGAATTGTCAGTGGGTACAGGCGTATAGACCCCATAACTGTCATTTCATCAACGGTTTAGCGCACTCCCCAAGAAATATGTCGGGGCTGCTCACGGAAAACGCTATCAATAGCGACTTATCCGAGGTCCCCTGGAGGCCTGGCGCGGTTCCCAAGCTACGAACAGCCAGGCCCCTTCTGAACTTTTCCAGAGCAACATCTGCAAAAGTGCAAGTTCAGATCCCTTCCTGATTTTCCAATTTCTTTTAACAACTTCACAGGCAGGATGAAAATGTGCTGCTTTATGAATGAGAAGTTTCAGTTGCTGGACTTGGCAGCAGAGATTTCCAAGAAACCCAGCCGCGAGGAGTGCCGCCTCACCGCGGACCCCTCCCCGTTCCACTCACACATCCCATAAAACGAGGGGGCGCTGGGTTTCCACGGCCGCTCGCAGCCACGGGACGGCCGGGAAAAACCAGGGAGAGGCCCTCCAGGTGTGGGAGGAAAGCGTCCCCCCTCCCCCCCCACCCCCAGACGGAAGGGACATGGGTGCTTCTTCAGTTTGGAAGCTTTAGAAAACACACAGAACAAGCCTCAGAAGTGCTCCCCGCAAACACACAAAAGGGTCACTTCAAATAACCCGAGTACGGCTTCATGTGGAAAAAATTAAAGCTTGAAAATCGGGTCCATAAAACGTAAGGAGTCTTGGAAAAACAACCCCACTGGATCTCGCAGTCCTCGTTCGGGAAAATAGATAGATTGTTCTCGGACTCTCTTTTCTAACTGCGGCCTGTATACCAGCCGTGTGTGTTTTGGACCCTTTCCCATCCTACCATGATTTCCTGTCTCAGTCTGGATCCCATGGTAACTGGAGAAATTTGGCGTGCCCGCCCCATACGCAACGACTGGCCGCGCGAGGGGTGCCCTGCGGGTATCTTCTTCCATAACACATTTCTCTCTCTCTCTTCTGGCTCTGTGGCAGGGTTACGCTCTTGCTCATAAACTCTTACGGATAAAATCTTCAGTTTATAAATGGATCTCCCGCCAGCCTCTCTGACCCATCTCCCAGGGACGTGAAAGCCCATGTAGTATCCAAAATTCCACGGCACAGGGTAGAGGGGCTGTAAGGCTGCTGGGCTAACAATCGATGGTCTTGCCATTAGCAAAAGTGTCAAGTAGCTGAGTAAATACAAAATCTCATTTACGGGGTGGACAGAAGTTATCTTGGGAATGTATTTCCTGAGTGTACCATGGTCACACTGATGGGAGGCTCATGTGTTCGATGTCTGGGGGCTAATTTCTGTTTATCTTTCAGATCTTAACCCAAAGGACACCACCCCCAGGCCCGGGATAACCCTGTGCCCCCACCTGGTTTAGGGGTCCTGGGCTTCCAAGTTTAGCTCATAAAAGGCTGCAGTACAAATGCTGCTTTAATTCTTGCTCCCCAACTTCTCCCTGAAGGGCAGGGACTGTAACTTTTCACCTGTATGCTGGCACAACACTTGACCTCCAGTAGGTGTTCTGGAAATGTGTGCAGCATGGCCTGTGGGCAGACCTAGCCCTAGACCACATCAGAGTTCAGGGGACTGGCCTTCATGACCTCACTCTGCCTCCTGTTTCTCCACCGACACCCACCAGGTACAAGTTCTACCTTCTCGGACACGAGAAAAACCACTCAGATTAAGGTCAAAGAGACACATCCTTCAAGTATGCCCCCCGCCCCGCCACAAATTCCCCACCCCCCAACTCAATACTCATGCTCCCGCCTCGACCTAAGAGATTAAATAAATTATAATAGTAGCATTTTAGGCAACCACAGAGGAGGACTGGTTTTTGTTGTTGTTTTGCTTGTTTTTGTTTTTAGGAAGTGGAAGAGGTGGCTACTCCCCTGCTTCTGAAACCTGGCACGTAGGCAAATCCCACGTCCAGGGCACCCCCACCCGGGGCGCAGGCGCAGGCCCAGCGCAGTCAGCTCTGCAGCAATGCCTCTGTTGATTTTGCTAATAGAGCAAACAGACCCTCTTTGAAAGAGAAGCAAGGGCAGCAGAACTCTGCTTTCCTGCCCATTTCCTCTGCCTTATTAAGCAAGAAGAACTGGTTTCAGTAAGAAACCCTGAAAGCCACGGATGGAACAATCGCAGAAGTGTGTGCGGTGGGTCCCAGGGCACGGAGGGCACGGGACACACAGGAACCCCAGTCAGCACCAGGCAAAAGGTCCGCGTCTCCAGGTGAGAAGCAGGCAAAGGCTCTGAAGTCGAACACTACAGTGATAAACAACAAACAGCTTTACCCGGTTACGTGCTAACTGTTGTCCAAATAGTTTACACATGCTGTCGTTTACTGCCTCATTTCTCTTTATACAGGGACACGAGGATTGCCATGTTACATTTAAAAATAAAGAAACGGAGGCTCAGACAGGTTTGATGATGTACCCACCCCTAGAAGTTAAAAACCAGGCAAAACTAAGGGATGACGACAGAAGTCAGAATCAGGGAAGGGCCGTGAGGGCCTGTGCTGGGATGGGAGTGTGGTGGGTCTTGATCTTGACCTGGGTAGGTTACACAGGCGTGCGTCCGGTAAAACCTCATCGAGCCGAATGACACTTAAGATCCTGCACTGCACACACGGCAATTTAAAATCAGGAAGAACAAATCACGCCTCTACCTCAAATCACACAGTGAAGGGTCCCCAAGTTGAAGCCAGGTCTCCCTCACTTCAAAACCTGTGCTCTTGCCCTGGCTGGTTTGGCTCAGTGGATAGAGCGTCGGCCTGTGGACTGAAGGGTCCCAGGTTCGATTCCGGTCAAGGGCACATGCCCAGGTTGCGGGTTCGGTCCCCAGTAGGGGGGCGTGCAGGAGGCAGCCGACCAATGATTCTCTCTCATCACTGATGTTTCTCTCTCCCTCTCCCTCTCCCTTCCTCTCTGAAATCAATAAAAATATATTAAAAAACACAAAAAACCTGTGCTCTTACCTCCTCTCCTGTGTGAAATTCAGAAGAGAGCGGAGGTCACGAGGATGGTTTGCACCCCGATGCTGGGGAACTGGAAGCACACAGATGGTATCTCAAATGCCCTCGGGGCTTCCCCTTTTCTGCCAGGGGAGGGAACTGCAGGTAAAGCAAAGCCATAGGCCAAGGCCATGCTGCT
>NW_005356944.1:5423345-5441772 GCF_000412655.1 Myotis brandtii
CCAAGGCAAACACCAGCAGGTCCAACCCACACGGTTCCTTCCCTGGGAAAGCCAGGCCCCTGGCGAACGGGAAGGTTCCTAACTCAATTCTAATGAAAGACTTCAGAGCTGGCACGGCGAGGGCACAAACAACCCCGTCTTTGTTCTACTCTTTTTGACACACACGGGAGCGTGTGCCCAAGCCCCGCACCGACCTCAGAAACAAGGCACCTTCAAGGTCCCTCCTGTCCTGAGGGCCCCGGGTGGAGGCCACTTGGCGGAGGCCCAAGAGCACAGGCTGGGGGTGATTTGCACGATGACAGGGAAGCTCAGCGGCGTCACTGGTGGCCTCTGGCGTGATCCAGGGGGTTCATGGGATGATGATGATAATAATACACGGACCCAGTGAGAACCAGTCGGACTTTAACCTCAGGTGCACACTATCACGATGTGACTTCACCTCCAAAACAAAAGCCAGGGCCTCGACAGCCTCTACCTCTTAACCACATCCTCCTCTCGCCCCCAGCTCATCCCTTCCCCTCTGCCCACACAACTTAGCCATCGCCGGTTTCCCAGCCCCTCACTTTCTCCTCCACACGGTGCTCACTGTGCCTGTGAGACATCCTGCGGGACATTCTCCAAATTTAACCTCATAAAAATTGTATCATGTTGAATGCAATCTCCTGAGACTGATTGACCCCCCCTGCTTAAGTTCACTGCTAAGGTTCATGCAGCTCCTGTTTCTTCTCCCCTGCATTCAGTGCCAGCTGAGCCCGTGTACCTCGTGAGCAGCTTTGCTTACATGTTTGCATTTCGCTTTTACACCACCACAAGGTGGGTGTTGCTGTCATCCCCACTTTACAGAACAAAGGACAAAACAAAACAAGCAGGCGGAGGGGCCTGCCCGGTATCACACTTTAAAAAGTCAGCTTAGCGGGGTAAACCCAGATGTGTCGCCAAAGCCTCTTCATCTTCCGGATGGAATACTCGGTGTGCTCACCTCACATATGAGTGGGGTCTCTCATCATTCCACCAGGAGGGTCCCCAAAGACACCCCCCCCCCGACTCCAAATAGTCGTCACTTCATACCAGGCACTGTTTCAAGCATTTTAGAAGATGTGCCTCAAGATGTTTATGCAACCAGGGAGGCCTGGAAATGACTGATTTAAGCATTTCCTGCCCGAGCTGGTTTGGCTCAGTGGATAGAGCATCAGCCTGCGGACTAAAGGGTCCCGGGTTCGATTCCGGTCAAGGGCACACGCCTGAGTTTCTGGCTTAATCGCCAGTAGGGGCGTGCAGGAGACAGCCGATCAGTGATTCTCTCCCATCATTGATGTTTCTATCTTCCTCTCCCTCTCCCTTCCTCTCTGAAATCGATAAAAAATATATTTAAAAAATAATAATTTCCTGCATTTTAAGGAGGAGGAGGAGATGTGTGGGCTCATGTAACAGGTATGTATGTATGCGCATGTGCATGCACAAACATGCACACACACACACGGTTCTTTGTAGGGGTGAGGGCCATGATGGACATGGCGAGAGCACAGCATGCCCAGCCAACAAAGCAACTCTCTTTTCGAAGAAGAGTCCGAGTTGCCCATTAACCAGGAGTGATCTGTCAGCGTCAGGGAAGCCGCACAAAGGACACGGTTCTGTCAGCCTGGGAGGTCCCGCAGAGGGGCCCAAGTTACGCAAATGACAACACATAATGCAATATCCTGGCTCCACACCCTTCCTTCGTCTTGGGGGCTGGTACCTCCCTCAGTAGACCCACCTGCAGAAGGAGAGTAGGGACCTCACCGTTTCTCGATGGCCTTGGCTGCCCCCTGATTTAAGTCCATCTCTGGGAGCAGCTGTGATGAAAATAGTCAGATTCCCTACAAATGGCTCCAAGCTATTTGGCTTTCATTGCAAGTGGCAGATTTAGCACATTCTGGGTGTGGGCAAAAGAGTGGCAATTGCCTAACTACATGGGCCTTTCACACCACAAACTAATCCTATAGAAACAATCCAGCTCTGATTACACTGTTGGGCTGGGTGGTGCCGGTGACACAGCCCAGACCAGCAGGAGGGAAGCGGGCTGGTGGTTACCTTGTAAGGTACTAAAATGACAACTGCACAGATTCGCGCTCTTCACCCCAATCATCCTTGGAAAGGAAAAAACGAAGGGAAGGAGGGAAAAGACCATGTGGAGGCCCATGGTACACAATTTAACTTAGACATTCACATGAAAGAGCTAAGATCCTCTGAATCACTTCTTTTGATTGACACATAATACATCCTCAGGTAGAAAATGCAAACAACACATGAAGGTGGAAACACACCAATGCCATTGCCTGGATGTAAGGATGATGAGCGTGACACCCACATTTTCTATCTGGGGGCTGCTGTATGCCAAGCCCTGAGCTAAATGCCTCCCCCCACCCCACTTCCTCTCATTTAATCTTCACAACTACCATGCTGGGCAAGTTCTAGCATTATCCCCATTTTGCAGATGGAAAAATTGAGACACAGAAAGGTTAAATAATTACCTGTACAGTCTAGGGAAGTGAGTAGCGGAGTCAAGGTTTGACGTCAGGTTCCCGGTGTGAGCAAACATCTCTCGGACCCCGCTACCCATCCAAGAGGCCCCTCTTGGTCCTTCTCTTCCCAGGGGACACTCCTTTCAAAGCCACCCTCCGCCAGGATCCCACTGAGGGTTCTCTTGGGCTCATTCCTCAAAGCGAAGGATGTGAAAAGACCACAGGGCATGGGAAGCACTAAAAACCTTAACCTCTTGGGTAAAATTCCAATTCCAAGGAGCCACCAATTCGGGCAGTGGCTCTGCTGGTGGCAGCTGTCCAAATGGATGCTGACAGGCCAGCTTCAGGCCAAACTCCTCGGAAAAGAGCTCACCTCACATGGTGGCAGCTCCTGAATGAAAGTGAGCTCACCAGCGCTCCTAGTTCACTGAAACCAACATCCTCTGGCTTATCAAGGGTCAATCAACAGCCAGGCGGCAAGAAGAACCTTGGAGGGAAAAAAGCAGGACTCAAGTCCAAGTCCTACTCAGTAGCAGGGACAGTAGCCACAGCACTCCCCGAAGCCCGATTCGTCTTCTTAAAAACAGCAACCGTGTCTACCATCTGGAGGATACTGTATGTATGGCTCAAGGGAGAAAATGCCTAGAAAACTTTGTAACACATGTAAGCTCTTACTATGTGGCCAGCATCCTGCAAAGGGTTTTTATACATATTTGGTCATTGTGCTTAATCCTCACAAAATCCCTCCGAGGTGTTTCTAAATCACCATTTCCCTGACAAGAAAACAACTCCAGAGAGGCCAAGTGACTTGCCCGAGGCCGTGCAGCTTGGAAACCATAAATCCTGAACCCGTGTTAAGGGGTTCAGAGGTTAGAGCCACAAGAATCAATGGCCTTCGTCTCCACTTCCATGAATCTTTTTGTTGCTGCAAACAGAGGCCTTTGAGCGAGCCTGGAGAATGGTTGGGATGTGGAGACCTGGGACAACCCAGAAGGCTGGCCCCGTGACCGCCCGCTGACCCCCTCTAACGCGTGTGTCCCACGGGGCTGTCCGTGCGGACGGAGAAGTTCTGCTTCTGTGTCGTCCAGGGTGGGAGGCACCGGCCTCACATGATGAGTAAGCACTAGAAATGTGAGTTGTGTGACGAAGGACATGATTTTTCAACCTTACTGAGTTGTATTAAATTAAACTGGAAAGAGCCTCACATGGCTAGAGGCTGCAGGACTGGGCACAGCCGCTTCCCTCACACATGACAGGTCAGGTCTCCCGGGCACCACACGGCGAAGGCTGCAAGAAAACCCGTACTTCCCAGAAGAGGCCTGAGTGTGAATGCCCCTCACACACAGGTCAGGTCTCCCGGGCACCACACGGCGAAGGCTACAAAACCCGTACTTCCCAGAAGAGGCCTGAGTGTGAATGAATCAAATGATAAGTCCTCCTCGCCCCAGAGCAAGCATCATGGCTGTGATCTTAGAACCTTCGCTGCTAGAAGAGGGAAATGGCCCGTTCGAACACAAATGGCCTCGCCTCATTTCTTCTTTTTCTTTTTAAAAGACAAAATTAAATGTGTAGAGAGCCCCCAATTACTTAGGAAAGGTTGTCACTTTTTTCTGGTGACAAACTCCCTTGGCTTATGATGACATAAGGGCTAAAATGTGGTGGAAAGGAAAAGCCAGAAGAGTAAACAAGAAGAGGCCCAGCCCTCTCTAAGGTGTCATAAATCGAGAGGAAATAGACTCAAGGAGCTAACAGCTTCCAAACGCTCTTCCCCTGGAACTATTTTAAGCAGCCAACACAGCCTCTCGGAGGTTATTTCATTCACACCCACAGAAGAGAAGCTTCCAAGATTATCTTTAAAACACGCAGAGAAACAAATACCCACGCCTCCGCCGCCCGCAGGCCGGCCAGGTTGGCCGCCCCACTGGGCGATGTTACTATTTTAAGGCACCTAAATGGCTCGGTTGTTCAGAAGCAGTGAGGGACGGGCTTGCTTCAGCTCCTCTCACCCATTCATTTCTCTGCTCAGGAAATCGCTGCATACACTTCATCCCCACCCAGGCCACTCAGGGGAGGACAGAGGCGGCGGGGCGAATGAGGACTCTTGGAGCCCAATAGGCCTCGGCTTGAATCCTGCTGTCACTTACTAGCGATGTCCCCTGGACTTCTCTGAGCCTCCGTTTCTGCAACTATAAAATGGGAGTAAAAGAGTCCACGTGACACACAGGGCATGTGCCTGGGTGCTTTGTAAAGGCTCATGGTAGGAATGCGCTGGCCCTCAGAGCTGAGAATTCAGATTTCTTGCTTTCTCTGGTTGGGGGGCGGGGGAGGGGGACACAGCACGCTGGAGATTAGGGAATCTGGAGTCAGGCTGCCTGGGTTCGATTAGTCTCTACCTCTTATTAGCTGTGTGACCTTGAGCCTGTTCACCTCTCCAGGCCGCAGCTTCCTCTTAAAGATGGAGTTAACAGTACCCACCGTATTTACCAGTATTTACTGTTCTAGATCTTTCTCTGCCCTTTCCATGCAAACCTAACAATTCAGGCTTCTTTTGCGTTTCTTCCGTGATCCCTCCAGGTGAGCGATCCCTCCAGGTGAGCGATCCCTCCAGGTGAGCAATCCCTCCAGGTGAGCAATCCCTCCAGGTGAGCGAGCCAGAGCAGCACAGCTGTGAGGGGAGGGACAGTCACCCCCCTGGGTGGGGCAGAGATGAGCGCTCCTGAACAATGACTCTTTCACCACTAGTAACAGTGAATGTCTGAGCACCCTGAGCCCAGACTCCCCCACGAACTCGACCCACATGGTCTGGGCCCCATTCCAGACCATTCATATCCGAATTTCTGGAGGCGAGGGCTTAACACACACACACACACATACAAACAACTTTTTTTTTTTAACTCTCTGTGTAGAGAGTTAATGTGAATCCAGGGTTAAGAGTCACTGAAACAACTCTGTGAGATAGGAACCAGGTAAACCCACTAAACCGAAGAAGAAAACGTGGTTCAGAGCCTAAGCAGCTGGCAGTCAGGCAGTGGTAACTCTCCCACGTCCCACCCCTGAGCCACCCTGTGTCACCATTCCCCTTCTGAGCAGCTGAGGCCAAACCAGCATCAGGCACCGGGATACTCCCAACGCCTTTCTGAGACGGCCCCAGGCCCCGTGCCTTCTCCCAGCACCCACGGAGGCTCTCCTGGCTAAGTTTCTGACCTAGACTTGACCTCCAGGCATCCGAAGCCGCCTGAAAGAGGCGTCTCACCTTCTTAGAACTGAAGGACACACACACCAAGTCCCAGGGGTCCACAGAACAACTGGACCCAATTAAACAGACCCCAGGCTAATGACAGGAAACCACAGATTTGATGACCTCCATTAGAGGCTGCTGGCTGCCTGTGAAGAAGCTACAAAGCAATATTTCGAGTCTCCGAAGGCCATCTACCAAAGAAGTGGAAGGCTGAAAATTAAATCTCTCCTGCCCCAGGCCCTACCCAGCCCTGCCGGTCCCTGCCTACCCTGGGTAGGCCCAAGGAGGGCAGTGTTTCAATTCATCATATGATTAAGCGCGTTCAAGGCACCCTTTCCTCCCAGACAAGGAGACCCGGAGGCCGACCTTCTTCTTGATCTCTCTCTGTAGTAAGTTTGGGACAAGCAACCAACTTTGCACTCGGGCCTCTGGCTCCATCCTGTGTCTTCCTCACGTGGCTGTTCCCCTTTCAGTCAACGGCCATTCGTTCTTTTAGCTGCTGAGACCATGACGCGTGGTGTCCTACGAATCCCTCTCTCATCCCTTCCACGTCCAAGCGGTTGACACCCTGGTCCAAGCCTCTGTGCTCTCTCACCTGGATGACTGCAAAGCCTCCTGAGTGGTCACCGTGCTGCCACTCAATGCTACAGCCCACTTCCAACACAGCAGAGAGGGTGAGCTTGCTACAGTGCCAATCAGATCCGGTCACTTCTGTGCTGAAGGCTCTCCGGTGGCTCCCAGCAGAACTCAGGATTAAAGCCAAGGGGAACTGCATGATGGTCAACAAGGCCCCACCTGGCGAGTCACCCCTCCATTCCCTCTCCAATCGCATCTCCTACTACACTCCCCGCACCCCTACGCTCTCCCCACCCACCACCTTGGTGTCCCTGAACCCACCAGGCCTGGCTGGCCTCACTGTGAGGCCTCCAGAATGCCTTACCTTTCCTCATTACCCATCGGCCTCACCCTCCTCGCCTTCACATCTCTTTCATTCACTGTTCTATCACCAAGACCTGGAAGAGTGCCCAGTGCACAGCCAGTCCTCAGTACGGATTTGCTGAATGGGCAAGCAGATGTACCCCACACTAAACTCGGGGCCTCGCCCCTGTTCATCTCCAGAACCTCCCGCTGTCACCACCACCCGTCTCCTCTGAGATCCACGTGGTGGGAAACACAGTGGCCTTTCCTGGGCTACTTCACAGGCACCCACCGGACAGGCAGGGCCCCTGGGTCGCCTCTTCAGAGGCAGCTCCCCCGACTCCGAGGGGCCCTCACACCTGCTACCGAGTTGGGTCCCCGCACAGCTCTGGCCTGCCCGCCTGTCCTGGGAGGGCTGTATCCAGAACAGCTGCGAGCCGCTTCCTTCCAATCGGCGTCCCCCGTGCAGCCTGACTCACTCAGCGGCCGAGATGCGTTTAAAGCAGCAGCACCAGGCCCCTGGTTTGCACAGAAACCACTGTGTGGGGCCGTATGTCCTGTCTTCTCCAGGCCACTTTCTTAATTCTCAACACGGGGACCCGGAGGGTGGGTGCTCTGTGGGGAAGAGGGATGAGGAGCCACCCCCTTTACCGAGCCTGCCATGGGGACTCCCCCGGCCCCGCTCTAACTTGGTGACTGCGAAGTGACGAGGGCTCGGGGCCCATCCACCTCGAGCTCCACGTCTCAGGCTTCAGACGCTCTGGCAGCCTGTCACCCTCACTCACTCCCGCTTCCCTCCCCTTTGAAGAAGTGGCCCTGCCAACTGCAACAAGCAGCATTTAAAAATATCCCGCTGGGCCCCACAGCCCTGCCTTCTAAATGCCTCACAATGCCTGTCTCTGTCCCACACGGTATGAAGAAGGGTGTAGCATACTTAATTTTTTTTTTTTTTTTGAGCTGCTCCCCTGCTATAAATACCCGAGTCTGGGGAGGCGGGCTTCAAACACCGGCGGTATGAAGTCACCTCGGAGCCAATCTCACCGCAGCGCAGGCCTGAAGGGCCTGGGCGCAGCTGTCGAGCCCCGAAGTGTTAGGTCGGCCAAAAGTAGACAGAACTCATCCTTCTGACGAAGGGCGGGGAGCGGGGGACTCTAAGTACAATAATCACAGTTAATCCCAATATAAAAAGGATGGTGTTTAGTCCTCCGACCCAGCCAGGTCTTCGGAGAACGCGTCCAGCTCCATCTGGGGTGTTTCTTTCCCAAGGATACTAATTACAGGGCTCGACTTCGGGGAAATGATTTCACAGTGTCCATGTGGGGTCTAGAAACATTATCAGAGACAGAAGGGCCCATGGAGAATCTGGTCCAACCTCTTCACACCACAGAGAAAGGAGCAGAGAGCCAAGGAGATGCAGTTATTCACTCCGGGTCATGGAGGGGCCAAGCTCCGATCCAGAACTTTTGGATCCAAATTCTTCGCTCTCTGAACCGACTGTCCCAGACGCTTGTGCACACCCACTCCGTGTGGGGTGTGAGCCTCGGCTTGTGTGTATTAACAACGCTCCTAACAGCAAATACTGATTCTCATATTTTAAGAGACAGAGACTTAAGTTGTTTTTCTGTGTGTTTTTTTTTTAATTTTCCACAAAAGGCTGGCCTCAGTTTTAGGGATGATTTTCATGCACTGAAAGGCCCGTTTAGACTCTTCGTGGTCCAATTTAAATTCCCCCACCCCTAACCTTGTATCTGTGGTATTTTCAAGTTCAGCTTTCCTGGTTCATTTTTCCATCGTGGGCCTGACCCCGCCCCCCCAACCTCGGCTCACTTTGAGAAAGCAAACAATGGGCCCCAAATTATGAACCACAAATGACTACAGATGTATTTTTGCAAAATGTTCAAGATGTCCCTTTTTCAAGTGACAAGAAAAATCCTTTATAACAGTAGGGTCAGGAAAAGGACTAACACCCTAGGTTCTGAGCTAAGCCACTGACGATCTCTCACATTTTATTCTTGTTGGTGGAATTCTGCTGGATTCTGAGAAGTCCAATCCAGCTGGCTCATGCTACAAGGTGGGTCCACAACAGCGAACATTTAGCACCACTGAGATCCTTATTATCAATGCTCTGGAAGCACCTTCGCCGAGAATTAGAAAGTGACTAATCCTCTCTGAGAACTGAGCTGCTATTTTCCAAAACTCAAAACTGGAACCTGAATGTATCAATGTATCTGGGGCCCTCTTACTGCATCTGCGTTATGTCCCTTCCCACCTCCATGTTCGAGAATCCTGGCTTTGGCCAAAGTCCATCCAATGGCCTCATTTAATGAGTTTGTCAGCCCTGAGCTTCGTCCCGTCCTGGGGTTGCATTGGCCTGAAATGCTACGTTCGGGGCCATGGAAGAAATGCCAAGTCAGAAGCCAAAGTCAGCAGACGCAGCAGAGCTCATCGAAGCCTCGCTCTCCATGCCCTCCCCACCCAAGTCTGCTCAGTGAAAGCCTTCTGTCGTTTACTGGCGTTGCTAGGACAGCGGGCTGGGGGCATTTCTGAGGTCAAGCTTTCAATCAACCAAGGGGTGATGGGAGGTCTGGGACTGTGGTTAAGATGAGCTGGGGAGCAGACACACTACATTTCTGAATTATAAAAATAAGTTTTGGAAAACTCTCTTCCTGCACTCTGGCAGGCTCCGCAACATCTGGATAAAAGATGTGGGAAAGTTTTCCTTCTGACGGTCTTATCTGCCCTGCTCCTCTGCCTTGTTCGGCCTGAGCCTCCCAGCCCAACGGGGTAACTTGCTGTTTTCCAAAACACACACTTTGGCTCCAGGTCTTTGCTCACACTGCTTCCCTCTTTCTGGAAGCCTCGCTGTTCTCTGCGCCACCTCCCTTCCCTGTCACAGCTCCCCCGGCCCCAATCCCACTGCTCACGTGCCACCTCCTCCCCAAAGCAGCCCTGACCCCCTCCCAGCCACCCACCCCGGGCTCCTGACTCTCTTCTGAGCTCTCCAGGCACCGAAAGCTTCCAGGTGCCCATCGATGGGACGGACATTCTATCTACCATACAGAGGGGCTTGGGAAGATGAGATGAAATAGCTGATGAAAAGCCGCCACGACGGGCAGTGGCACACAGGAAGGGCAGGTTGTCGGCACTGCCCCTGGCATCTGAATGCAGGGACCACACGCTTCCTCGTTAAGGACCCACGTATGTGCTATGCTTTCCCTACTAGACTCTCAACTCCGACGGGCAGGATCCGTGCTGGTCCTCCCCCCGACGGTCTCCGAGGCCTTGCATGTCGCCGACGCTCGGCAAGTGGTTGATTAATGTGGCCAGCGTGGCATTTCCCAGGCTCACGTGGGCTGTGTTTCTTAAGCTTCTCCTCCCAGTTCGGCATGCAGCTCCAAATATACCGCCAAAGTTGCAAAACCATTTAGGCCTTTTTTTAAAACAAGCAAGACGACCACAAAGTGTGTTTACATGACAGGCCAGCAAAACACAAGACACCTGCCGTCCTGTGGCTCCGGACTTGGCAGCTGCAACAAGTGGGGTCCGATATCCACCACTGCTCCCTGGGGCCTGGGGCTTCGGGTTTGCACTGTCGCTATCATCCTGGCGGGGAGGGCACAGGCTCGGAGGGAGGGGCCTGGTCTCAGGGCCCACTGCCAGCTGCTTCCTTGTGGGAGCAACCGAGCCATAAAGGAGCGGGGTGCTTTTTCCAGAGTCCTCACTTCCTCCTCTTAGTCACCAAGGAAAGCCTTGTGACGAATACTCGTCACCCTGGGATTCGGGTCACGATCTTTCCCTGCACTGGAGACTCCCACTTTGGCAAGAGCAAACACAACCAGTGCATCCTACACAAGTTTGCAAAAATATAGCAATAATTCGAATTAATATTTTATGGGGCAGACACAGTGCAAGGCCCCTTACAGAGACTCATTAAATCCTCACAACCATCCTCTGAGTTGGGTATGCTTTCTAGTCCTACTATAGAGCAGTGTTTTTCAACCAGGGGCGATTTTGCCCCCCCCCCCCCAGGGCACGTGTGACAATGTCTGGAGACATTTTTGATAGTCAGCACAGGCAGAAGAGGGAGGGGGGTGCCCCTGGTATCTGTGGGGAGGGGCTGGGATGCTGCTGAGCACCCTACCATGCACAGGACAGGCCCACGGCAAAAAAAACAACCCACCGATCCAGTCCAAAATGTCTGTAGTGACCAAGCTGAGAAATCCCGCTACAGAGGAAGAAACTCCAGCACAGATGTTAAACCACCTGCCCAGGGCCACACAGCTCAGGAGTGAGGGAGCCAGGAATTACACTCTTACTGTGAGCTCTGAACTCTAAACCGGCAGCAGCTCTAAGCACAACCGTCCTGACCCCTCGTTTCATGGTTGAAAAATGGAGTGACTTGCACTTTGGGACCTAACACAGACTTCAAAGCCGAAGCATTTCAGCTGGTCCCTCTCTCCCCGTGCTGCTAGCACTGAGGTTTCACCAGGGGCCTGACACTGTAGCGGACTCTGAGCACATCAAAGCCCCCTTCATAAAGGCTTTTCTGCCAACTCCAGAGCCAGAGCTCCCGAGACCAGGGGTGTGTCCACCTTCCTGGAGCTGACGCCCCTCGGGGAGAAGATGATCACAGTGGAGTCTGCAGTCTCTGCATTCACTGAGCTTATTGATCACCCAGCAGCCGACACTCCCAAGGCCCTCCCTGGGCAGCAGAGCTCCATGCCCCCTCACGAGCAACAGTAATGGCTCCTCAAAATCAATGCCACCTACAGGGCGCACTCTGGGACGGCCGGCAAACAACACTGAAACAGCCGCACAGCATCCTTTGGCGGGAGGCCCATGCCTGGTCTTCACTGTGGTTGTGAAGATTCACTGGGCTACTGGACTTAAAGGGCCCGGACACAGCCAGCCATTGACAAGATCTATAATAAATCCTGCTATTGCTATGAGTTTGACCCTCACCACCATTGGAAGAGGGTCAAATGCTGTCCTGCTCTTCACCACCTTTGTTTTCATGATTCTTCACACACACACACACACACACACACACACACACACACACACAAAAACAACAACAAAAACCAACACAGGCCTGGGCTTGAGCAATGTGGGGCTTGGGGGCTTGCCAGCCATGACCGAAACAACAACAAAAACCAACACAGGCCTGGGCTTGAGCAATGTGGGGCTTGGTTCTGGCCCAGCCATGACCGAGCTGTGAATTCTGGGCTCCCGGAGACCCTTCTGTGAGAGGCCATTCCATTCACTGGATCTTTGTGGGGACCCGGCGAGAGCAGAGATGGTAAACAGTCCGAGGTGTTGCACAAAGACCAGACCTGTTATTATAGCTGTACAAGTGTGGAAACGGAAGCCAAAGCATCCGCCCACTGTCCAAACCTTATGAGGTAGATGCTGATGGGGAGGTGGGATAAGAACCAACCCGGGGATTTGCAGCAAAGTGGCTGTGGCTTGTTTCAGACCCTTGGGTGTTGTTGATGCACCCGGCATGTCTCAGCAGTGAGTTCCTTGGTTCTATTCTCAGATTGGAGGCAGGTGGGGTGGAACACAGACACGCCTCTCATGAGCAATAGGCAGCAGCAGAATTGCCCTCTGGGGCAGCTCTGCAGGCAAGGAGGGATTGGAATTGCTATTCTCAGGGGAACTGACTGCTTCTGATTTTCAACTCAACCCTCCTGTGGATTTGTCATTTGCCTATTAGACTTCTACTATGAAACCCCCACTTTGGGCATCTCACACTGAAGGAACCCCCCACCCCCTCACCATTTACATTTACTCATCACAGCTGGCCTGGGGTACCCTGCTAGAAATTAGGGTATCAAAAGGCTGAATGATGTCTCTGTGGTTTGGGTACCCCACCCCTAACTCTATTCATCAAGAACGTGACATTCCCTGCCAGGGTGGAAAACAGGGAAGGTTCTTCCAAGGGGGAGAGGGCTTTCAAATTAAATTTCTGGAATTAAACAACATTTTGTATGGGATGCGCCATCGACTGCCTAACATTTACGGAGGATCCACTCTGCCCAACAGTGTGAGGCACAGGGAGGCACGACGCCCGTGCGCTCAGTCTGATGAGAGAGACAGACACAGCAGGAAATGGTTCCAGAAACCGCTCAGGGTGCTGTGGAGATGCCAGGAAAGGTGGCTCTTCCCGGCGGGGGTGGAGTCAGGGCACGCTCCCTAGAGGAAACAGAACTCCACCTGTTCCTCTAACTACATAAGGCTGAGTTGCATTTCTCAGACATTCAAGGAGGGCGAGGGAGGGGAGGGGAGTTACATTTTTATTTCCAAAGCTTGCTCTGTTTCAGTTTTACCCTCCTTCCCCCCACCCTTGGCTTCAATAAAATAGTCCGAGATGGGAAGCTGCCCTCCTCCCTCAGACTACCCAGGTGTGGAAACTGATTAAACAGCAACTAGCAGCTCCATTAACCCTTGGTCCTTCTGTTGATGATCTCAGTGGCGAGCCGTCCCATAATCTCCTCGCTAACTGGGTCCTACCACTAGGAGAGTTTTCATCCCTGCTAGAGATGCAGCCCTTTTATGTCTTGGCTGCAACCATTTGTTAGGATTTGCCTCAGCTGATAACTGAATAGTTCAGGAACGTTCTCAGTCACGATTTTTTGCCTAGAGGTACTGAGATAGCAGTAGTTTTGATATAGCGCCTATTGCTAATGAAACTTCAGAGAGGCCTTCCTTGGCTGGCATTAAATTAGTCCCAGTCACATTATCCTACTTAGTAGGACCTACTACCTTGGCCTTTTCGCTTTCTTTTCTTTTTTTAAGTAACACTGATAAAAGAGCATATCCCTATTTATTTTTTGTCTTTTCCACTAGTCTGTAAGTTTCATGAGAGGAGGACCACTTAATCCACAGCACTTTTAACAGTGGAGGGCACAGGGCCAGGGCTCCATAAATGTTTGTTGAGTGAACTGTTGTTATTCATGGAGCGTTTACTATGTGCTATGGTCTTTAAACCTCTGATCTCACCTAATCCTCATGCAAACCTTGAGTTAGGTGCCGTCATTATCTCCCATTTTACAGATAACAAAATTGAGGCTTAGAGTGGTTAAGACTTTTGCCCCAGGTCACCCATATAAGTGGCAGAGATGAGCTTCGAACCCTCATTGTGATTCCAAAATCTGCACTCTTTGCCACGTTGACAGAGGGCCCCTCATGCACATCCTGGTTACTGTTTTGGAGTAAGGCTGTTCTCACCAAAATCCTATCATTTAACCCGGAGCTTCAGAATTGAAAAGAACTTTCTCAAATGCCCTGTAAACTCATAAAAGCTTAGTAAGAAAAAATGGCCCAGAAGGAACCCAGAAGTGAGGCCCAGCATCAAACTCGAATACAGGGATGAGAGAGAGAGAGAATGAGAGGAGTTTCTGTACTCTGCCAACTCCATCTTCATAAAGACTGCTCTATTAAAGTGGACTCTCCACCTCCCATAAGGAAGCCACAAAGATATCATCACTTAATGACACTGCCCTGGGAACACGGACATCGATACCAAGTGAGCAAGTGACATATAATCCCCTGCTGCGCTATGAGATCATGTTGTATAAACACTACAGAACTTTTATTGCCCATCTTGGGTTGAGCAAAACCATATTTGCCCAGCACTCTGAGTAATGGACAGGCATAGATGGAGTAGGGCCCTTAAATTCCTGGCTGGAACACATTAAAAGTTTAAGAGCCCTATATAGGTGAGCCAGAGGCATGTGCCCGTGCTATAGAATTAGCAGGCACAACAGCAATAAATACATAATTTAAAGGGAAGACCAGTAGGACTAGAACAGTGGTTCTCAACCTTGGCTGCACATTAGAATCACCTGGGAATCTTTTTAAAATCCTGATTTCTGGGCCTCATCCTCTGGAAATTCTGTTTCTTTGTTACTAATGTTGTGGCCCCACCCCATAACAAAGAAACAGAATTTCCGGAGGATGAGGCCCAGAAATCAGGATTTTAAAAAGATTCCCAGGTGATTCTAATGTGCAGCCAAGGTTGAGAACCACTGGACTAGAAGATGAACCAGCACTCTCCTTCCCATGTGTAGCCATTTCCCACTTAGTCTTCAGCTGTGGGGAACTTTGCCGCAAGCCTTGGGCTTATTTTCGTATAACAAAGGTTTGGATCGCTCCATTTCTTTCCTCAGCAGTTGATGCTCCCCCTCTGAAGTCAGCTTTCAGGCATAAGTAATTCATTGCTCCGCTACTAAACATTCATTTCACTTGGTCTATAGAGACTCAGTAAATCAGCCTAGTTATTGTTGATGGAGGCCACCTCCAGGTTTTCATGTATAAAGAATGAGCATCCATGTTACTAAGTGGAAGTGAATCGTCACCCCGCTTGCAAGGGAGTTCCCTGGGGACCAGGGAGTGCACAGAGGGAGATGCTTGCTCGGATCATCCAGGGAGCTGTGCTGTCTGTCTCAGAGAGTCTGCTGTCTTGAAGAGCATCACTTAAGAAGGATTGCTTGGGGTGGGGGAGAGCGGTAGGGAGGAGGTCAAATCATAGGGTCACAATCCCATGTCAAGAAACTCCTAAGGAGCAATGACAGTAGATAAGAGACGGCCCTTTCATGGAAGACACCCATGTTTCAGCCATTTCTGGTCACCCCACATTTTCAGGGGACCCTAGAGAGGCAACTGCCTTTACTTGCCACGATTTGTCCTTAGAAACGCTGAGAAGTTCCCGAGCTGCAGGGCACCAGCTGGTGGGTGAAGGGCATGTGTTTGTTGGGCACCTATCAGTCCACCTTTGTTCTAGTTTGGCTTATGGGGTTAGGGCAGCCGTGGGCAAACTACGGCCCGCGGGCCGGATCCGGCCCGTTTGAAATGAATAAAACTAAAAAAAAAAAAAAGACCGTACCCTTTTATGTAATGATGTTTACTTTGAATTTATATTAGTTCACACAAACACTCCATCCATGCTTTTGTTCCGGCCCTCCGGTCCAGTTTAAGAACCCATTGTGGCCCTCGAGTCAAAAAGTTTGCCCACCCCTGGGTTAGAGCCTCGGTCTTCTCTCCGAGGAGTCTTTACTTCTTTGACTGTAGCCTGGGCCTCCCCTCAGCCAAAAGTTCAGAACTCTGTGCCCTGGGCTATGACAACGGATGGAAATCCCCCTGCCCTCCACACTTCCTCTCCGGGAGTTGTTCCCCGTGTTGATGCCACAACCCTGGAGGGCAGAGCACAATTTATCAGCTGTGATATCATCAACTGAGATTCTGGACTGACCTCAACTCTGACCTAAGAGGAGGAAAATTAAAAGGCAAATGCTCCGCCACCCCAGGCATCTCCTTTGGCCGTGCCAGAATTAAAAACAAAACCAATGAAAGCCCAAGTCAGCCATGCTAACACATGCAGACTGTCCTACAATGAGGCCTAAGAAGTCGACTGCTCTCCTTGGAATTGGGACTAATAAAAACAAAGCTGCTTCCTTTTCTCCAGTGGCTAAAAGCCTGCTTGGGTTCATGTTCTAGCTCTGTCACTGAACATCTGAGTAATCTTGGGCAAATTACTTCACTGCTGGGTACCTTAGTTTCCCCATCTGTAGAATGGGGATAATACTATAGGTACCGACCTAAGAGGGTTGCTAGGATTACCTGAGTTAACATGTAAAGTGCTAAGGATAGAGACAGAAACATTAAGTGCTAATTTTAAATTTTAGCTATTATGCTCATGCTAACCCATGTTTAAATGTAACTCCCTGTATGCCTTTTCCAGTACCCACCGGACCTCTTCCACTGAATGCTCATTTGCCACTGAAAGCTGCCCCCCCAAATGGCCTTCCAATCAGATTGCTAGGATGACTAGCCATAGTACCATTCTAAATAATGTATGGTTTGCTGACTCCTGAAACAGGAGTCTGGTAGGCAGTTTGCTGTGGAGCGTGTCACACCCTAACCTTGCCAGGGAGAAGGTCAAGTGCTTCCCTTCCACCCTTTGCAGGAAGCCATGTCATCATCCTTCGGAGAAATTCAACTACCCAGTGGTTTCTTCCCCAGTCCTGACACCCTGCAGTTGCCCATCCCCCACCCCCTTTCCCCATAACGTGGTTTACTGGGTCATCTGGGTTATTGTTCCCGTCAGAAAAGCCCTTAAGATTGTGCCTTTAATACAACACAGGGCTTTCATCAATTGCTCACTTGGGTGGGGACAGCTTGGAAAGTCAGGCCCTGCGAGCCAGGGGATGGTTCCCTTCCTGGGAAGAGGATCCAGGAATGCTCGGGTTCCATCACCCTGGGCGCACACAGGGCTAACCCACCACACTACGCTGGGCGCATCCTTCAACCCAGCAAAGCCCAGGAAGGCAGCACCGGTCCGGGGCTTCCGGCTCCCTTCCTCCCACCCCACTTATCCAAGGCTCAGGTCTTAAGAGTTCGGACCCTCTGGCTGCTACGAACAGGCTGGGGAGACCCTGAGGCCAGAACCACAGTGTGCCCAGCTGTCGGGAAAGACGCCACCTATAGGTCTCCTCCGGCAAGGCAAAGAGCGTCACTTCAAGAGGGGTTCAGAAATGGCTTGGTCAGGAGGCTCAACTCTCCCAGAAAGTGACACTGACACGCGGCACGGGGTGGAGATCAACCCTCCAAACGTCGGTCGCCAGAAGCACAATCTCGGGCCAGATCCCTTTAATGAACTCCTCCCTCCACAGATCAAACGCTTTCTCTCAGGTCCTGGCACGCCCACCAGCTTCCTCCTAAAATATTCGCCCCTGGGTCTCTCCCACCCTGCCCTTCGGCGGCGGGGCCATTGGCGCACTTACCGTTGGCGTTCTTGCCGCAGATGAGGTGCTCGTAGGGCTGCAGGACGCCCCAGAGCTCCGCGTCGTTGTTGATGACCATCTCCAGGGCCTCGGCGGACACCTCCCCGCCCCCGGCCCCTCCCCCGTCGGGGCTCTGGCTGGCCTGCACGCGGGCCCGGATCTCCTCCACCAGGTTCTCCATGCACGCCGTGAGCGAGATGGCCGCGTACTCGTGGATGCGCACGGAGATGCGCGTGTCCACCATCCAGCGGAAGAAGCGGCCCACGGAGAAGGTGAGGCCGCAGCGCGCCGACTTGCCCCGGCGCAGCCCGTCGCCCGCGCTCATGCTGTACAGGGACAGCGCCTTGACGGCGGCCACCGCGCAGCTCTCGGCCAGCGCCCAGCTGTGCACCAGGCGCACCGCGCTCTGCACCTCGAAACGGGTGCACTTGGCGTGCAGGACGCTCAGCCGCTGCGCCTCGCGCGCCACCCGGATGAGCGCCCGGCGGAGGAGCCCGGCCAGGCGCCGCACCGCCTCGGCCGAGAAGAGGGGCAGCCGCCGGCCGCCGGCGCCTTTGCGAAGCACCCGGGCCACGTCCCCCTCGGTCCAGGGAAACTCCTCCAGCTCGGGGAGGCGCGGGCAGCGCGAGAAGAGGTCGGCCACTTCGGGGTCCTCGGGCAGCACCGTGTTCACCGTGTCCCAGCTGTTGTGGCGGCTGTTCATGGAGCCCGAATAGCACCACCAGGCCGCCCCGCGGTGCTGCTGCGCCGAAGAGTTGAGCGCCTGCGAGTTGGACTTGGAGGACGAGAGGCTGAGGGAGCGGCACGAGTCCCCGGCCCCATACCCGGAGTCCAAGGTCAAGTCCTCCAGCGTCTTCAGTGTGGAGCTGTACGTCCCGGCCATGGGGAGCTTGCCGGGGGCGGCCTCGCCGAGCGGGGGGGCGCTCACCACTCCATGCTCCCTTCTCCAAGTGGCAGAAACAAGCTCTAGGCTCTCCGGGGCGCCC